>NC_135625.1:25182618-25485648 GCF_053574225.1 Canis aureus | reverse complement strand
TGTTCTTTACTCCTCTCCTGTTTCTTTGCTATCCCCTCGAAAAACCTTAATAATTCTGCCTAAAACATGATCCTTTCTTTTCCCAGACCTTTGCTAGTCTCTCTTCTAGATTATAATCTAATCCCAGTGCTTATTTTATACAGATGGACACAGCTAAGAAAAACTTAATACTCCAAAGTTGTACTCAAGGCCCTGTGGTCAGTTTTATATACATAAAAAAGTAGCACTCTGCCTACTGATGACTCTAAAAAAAAGGTCTTTTCAGCAGCAAAAGGTACAACAGTCAGGAATAGAGCAAAGAGACTGCTGGAAACCAGTTGTAGCAATTGATAATATGAGCAACAAATAATTATAGTTGTCCCTCTGAGAAAGAGATAAATGACATAGTTTTAAAGTGATGGAGATGGAGAAGTGCAAAGATTTTTAATCATCATTCATTGCCTTAAAGGTATGAGATATCTTTGATCCATGTGGACAGAAAAGTAATTAACAGAGTTCAAGGACTGTAGAAGATGAGCCATCATCTAATTAGAAAGTTTTATTGTTGAGTTGTATTTTATGGCATGAATTTACTACAGTCACTTTAACAGTTTGTTTTATCTTTTGGAGCAAGGAAAATTTCATCCTGGAGACCAGATATAATTACTCTGAGCTGTGGATTTGGAACACTCTTAGGGACCTAATCTGATAGGGTTGTAAAGATTTGTAGATGGGGTGCTGAACATCATACACATTTGCCCTGTATAACTTAACCTAGAATCAGGTTTATCAGAGGAATATGTTGGTCACTTTTTAAGATGGAATGTAATAGTTCTTGTCAATTTCCACCTTGTTCCTTTTTTATTTTTTATTTTTTTTCTGTTTTAAATGTTTTTAGTTGAACAAGTGGCCTGGCTATTATGTCCTTAAGTTTCTGAAATTTAAAGCTACAGAATTTAAGATGTTAATGGTTTTTACTTTTTAGTTTTAGATATAAGCAAGCTGCGTGAATATTTTTTGATGCCGTATTTGTTTACTTACGTTACCTGGTCTTGTCTAATTTTTTTTTTTTTTTTTTTTTTGTAGTTGTGCCTTCTTCAGCTTCTCCACAAAGAAGTGTGGATCAGAGAAGTACAACTTCAGCACCCTCTGCTCCTATAGGCTTAGCACCAGTTGTCAATGGAGAATCCAACAGCTTCACATCATCTGTTCCTTATCCTGTTGCTTCTCTAGTTTCTCAGAATGAGAGTGAAAACGAAGGACATCTAAATCCAACTGAAAAACTCCAGTAAAACCTTTTTACAAACATTGTTTACATAGAATAGAATTGAATAATGGGGATAAATTATGGCTTTTTTTTTTGTTGAAAATTCTGGAAAAACCGAATTTACATAATATACATACTCTTTTTTTAAAAGATTTTATTTATTTATTTATGAGAGACAGAGCGCAAGACACAGACACAGGCAGAGGGAGAAGCAGGCTCCATGCTAGGAACCCGACGTGGGACTCAATCCCTGGACCCTAGGTTCATGCCCTGAGCCTAAGGCAGACACGCAACTGCTGAGCTACCCAGGTGTCCCAAATGATAAATATTCTTGAAGAGGTGGTAGAAGAGTGAGTGTGTGTGTGTGTGTGTGTGTGTGTGTGTGTGTGAGACCTATATTCTTTGAGCTGTCCAAGAGAAATGTGACATTGTAATACAGGTAATTTTTGTGAGCTAATGCATTCCCATTTTCTAGCTAAAAGATTAGAAATAGGGCAGCTCAGGTGGCTCAGCGGTCTAGCACCACCTTCAGCCCAGGGTTTGATCCTGGAGACCCAGGATCGAGTCCCATGTCGGGCTCCCTGCATGGAGCCTGCTTCTCCCTCTGCCTGTGTCTCTGTCTCTCTCTCTCTCTCTCTGTCTCTTGTGAATAAATAAATAAAATCTTTAAGAAAAAAAAAAGATTAGAAATAGCTGGGATTGCAACAAAAGATTTTTATATTCAAATGATTCTAAATTCAGAGCCCAGGCTTAGAGTCAGAAAGCCTTGAAATTGTATCTCACAAGGCTCTGTGACCATGAACAAATAACTTATCCTCACTAAGCCTCTTGTTTCTTCATCTGCAAAATGGGAATAATAATATACCTGTTCATACAGGTGTTTGACAGATTAAAAAACATTGGCAAAAAAAAAAAAAAAAAAAAACATTGGCATATTTCCTGGCACTTAATGGAAACTCAACAAACTTAATATTTTGAGTAAACATGTTATACACTTTATAGATCTCTATATGTTATAAACAGGAATCTTCTATAAAGGCCTAATAATGTCTGCATCCCTGATTTGCCTGAGATAGTATTTAAATTGGTTATTTAGTACTTCACTATTTATTAAGAAACCAAGCCTGCTTCAAATAACCTCTTGAAACTTTTTTTTTTTTTTTTTTTAATGCTTTTGTTCCTGATAGGACATAAGAAAATAGGGATGCCTGGGTGGCTCAGCAGTTGAGTGTCTACCTTCAGCTCAGGGCATGATCCTGGGATCCGGGATCGAGTCCCACATCAGGCTCCCTGCAAGGAGCCTGCTTCTCCCTCTGCCTATGTCTCTGCCTCTCTCTCTCTCTGTCTCTCATGAATAAATAAATAAATAGATAGCTCTGCCTATGTCTCTGCTTCTCACTGTCTCTTTTATGAATAAATAAATAGTCATAAGAAAATAGAGTGATGAGTAAGCTCTATCCTTGAAATTAAATTCATCACTTTGTAGTCACACCCCCTGGGTATTTGACTAGGTCTGGATTTTGTCTCTGCTGGCTGTTCTTATATGGAAATACTGCATACTTTATTTTGCTAAAATGGGTCTTATATGTACATTTTTGTTGTTTATCAGGAAGTTAAATGAAGTTCGAAAGAGATTGAATGAACTAAGAGAACTAGTTCATTATTACGAACAAACATCAGATATGATGACAGATGCTGTAAATGAAAACACAAAAGATGAGGAAACTGAAGAGTCAGAATATGATTCTGAACATGAAAACTCTGAACCCGTTACTAACATTCGGTAAGAACTTAAAGTTTGTTTTTTTGTAACATGTTTCTCCTAACTGAATGCTTCTAACATGGAACCAAAATACCTCAATAGAATGGTACTTCCTTTTTATTTAAGCTTTTCTCTTGTAAGTCTGCTTAAGTCTCCTGTTTTGGCCAGTGTAATCTTACTTGCCCTGTAAAAAAAAAAAACAAATAGAGAAGCACTAAGTATAGTAGGTTAGTAAATTTGCTGTTTGTTAGATCAAATGCAAGTAAATCATAAAGAAGTATCTAACTTAACATTTTCCCTCCTCTTTATTTTTAGGTATAATTTTGATTCTTTTGGGTATTTTTCTTCTTAAATTTCTAAATAGCAGACGTTTATGGAAAGCAAGAGCCGATTATTCAGAATATGAATTTAAATGGAAAAATAGCCAATGATGTTCATAGTTTGGGATTATTTTATCAGCAGTTTTAAAACTTTGATTTTCTTTTTTCTTCTTTTTTTACCTTAAGTAACTTCAGGCTGTTTCCTTTCTTTTAGAAATCCTCAAGTAGCTGCCACTTGGAATGAAGTAAATAGTAATTCTAATGCACAGTGTGTTTCTAATAATAGAGAGGGGAGATCAGTTAATTCTAATTGTGAAATTAACAACAGATCTGCTGCCAACATAAGGACTCTGAACATGCCTCCTTCTTTAGGTATGATTGACTATTAATGGTTTTTTTGAAGTGGATTTTCTTTCTTAATACTCTCCTTAAGTTTATTAAAGTCTTAATTTCATTGACACATGCTTTCAGCAGATTGTCACTATAATAGAGAAGGAGAACAGGGGATTCATGGTGCACAAGGTGAAGACGATGAGGAAGAAGAAGAAGCAGAAGATGAAGGAGTCAGTGGGGCTTCATTAACTAGTCATAGGAGCAGTCTGGTTGATGAGGCTGCAGAAGACGCTGAATTTGAACAGAAGATCAATAGACTTATGGCTGCCAAACAGAAATTAAGACAGTTACAAGATCTTGTTGCTATGGTACAGGTAAATACTGATTGATTTTTTTCAAAAAACTGGGGTAAAACAGTAAGTCTTGAGTCACTTTCTTCTTTTAGTGTTGGAGTTGATATACAGTTATTCAGGTACCTTCTCACTGGCTCTGAAACATCAGGCAGTTTTGTTTTGTATTTTTTCTTGTACTTTAAATTTTTCCACTTTTTGTTATGTGAAAAGGCCTAATGATGCAGCTTCTCTATTATTGTAGTCCAATTCAGTTTCTTTCCAATCTTCTTATCCACACTAGGAATGAATTAGGTTAGTTTTTAGATGAGTAAGAAGACCAAATAACACTGTCTATAAACTTAAAATTGCCTAGTCAGTTTTATAATTGAGTCTGCTCTCTCTAAGGTTTTATTAGAATGATATTTCCAAAGGCTAAAGTTTCAGTTGAGGTCCTCAGAGAAAACATGAATAAATATAAAATTATGTAGAGTTAAATGTTTTTTTAAAAATGCAATAGTTTTATCCAACAAGCTTCCACCTCCCTTAGGATAAGTACATTGATTTTAACAGATGTAGACCTATCCTTAGGAGGCTAAGAACTTGAGTTGTTTTTCCAATAATCATGACATATATTTTCATTAGTTTTTGTATTATGAGCCATTGGCACTGGTTAGGCAAATTAAAGACCAAACTGAGAATAGAAAATTTTAAGCAAGTGACAGTGGATATGATTATTTGGAATAATAAATGTAAAGGTTACATTTTAAGGGGTGCCTAAGTAGATCAATTGGTTAAGCATCAACTCTTGGTTTCAGCTCCAATCGTGATCTCTGTTGTGAGATCGAACCCTGCCTTGGGCTCTTTGCTTAGTGCAGAGTCTGCTTAAGATTGTCTTCCCTCTCCTTCTACTCCTCCCTCAACTCATATGTTTTCTCTCTTTCTCACATAAATAAATAAATTTTTTTTTAAAAGTTACATTCTAAGAAAAATTTAGTATCAAGAGTTCCCAGCTCTCATGGTATGCTTCTGTTCTTTTTCATATTCTCTATGAATCTGTTCTTTGATACCTCAGTATCTGATCAAGATAAAAGGCAACTTAACATTTGTCATTAGTGGTAATTGGCGGCTCAGATTATAAATATACCCTTTTTTTGTTTTAGTACTTTTGCTGCCATTGGTAGAGGATGAACTTCAGTGTCCTCTAAAAATCATTTACTTAATCTACTTTAATATTTATGTTCTATAAATTTTACAAAATAGTGGTATTTAAGGTATGAATCAGATAATGTCAGATTTCCAGATTATTTTAATTTAATGATGCTTTTTAGGATGATGATGCAGCAGATCATGGAGTTATCTCTACCAATACTTCAAATTTGGATGATTTTTACCCAGCAGAAGAAGACAACAAACAAAGTGCAAATAATACTAGAGGAAATGCCAATAAAACACAGAAAGATGCTGGAATAAATGAGAAGGCAAGGTATGTTAAGCTCATTGGCATAATTTAATAAAAATTTAGTGCTTATTATAGAGAAGGTACTTACTTGGCTAGATACTGTATTAGGTCATGCTTAATGCTACCATCAGATTTATTGGAGACTGAAAATGTAATGTCAATTTAACTATAGAGAGAAGTTTTATGAGGCTAAACTACAGCAGCAACAGAGAGAGCTCAGACAATTGCAGGAAGAAAGAAAGAAACTGATTGAGATTCAAGAGAAAATTCAAGCATTACAGAAGGCATGCCCTGACTTACAGGTAATTAGGAACTTACTTTCTTTCCATTTGTCTGAAAAAAAGATGTTTAAAACCTAATGTCATTGGAAAGTACTCTTCTCTTTTCTAGTATTGAGGTGACACATTTATATTCACTATTATGATTAATGAAATGGGTGAACTAATGAAATGGGTTAGGGATATACATTTATTACTGTGAAAGTTAGCACATAGGAATTGACTCTGATTACTTCTATTTTTTCATTTGTTGGGCTAGCTACTTTATATTCAGAACAGGGGTATTCATAACTAATATATTAAAGTATTCTGTTTGCAGCTTTGCATTTAAGGGAATAGCATTTCTGTCTTTTATTGGCCTAAAATTGCATAATAAAGCTCTTAAACCATCGTGAATTATCTAAGGAAATGAATTTAAATATTTGTACTTTGCTTATTAAATAATACCCTTTGAGACTGGACAGAGAATGAGTAAGTTTTGACCATGTCAGATAATCAGGAGTAGGAGTAAGGTTAACACAGGACACGAACATCAGTTTCTTTTGAGATTCTTCTTAAAATGTTTGGTTAGCTTGGGATCCCTGGGTGGCGCAGCGGTTTAGCACCTGCCTTTGGCCCAGGGTGCGATCCTGGAGACCCGGGATCGAGTCCCACGTCGGGCTCCCGGTGCATGGAGCCTGTTTCTCCCACTGCCTGTGTCTCTCTCTCTCTATCTCTCTCTCTGTGACTATCATAAATAAATAAATAAATTAATTAATTAATTAATTAAAAAAAGAAAAATGTTTGGTTAGCTTTATTACTGTCAGGTTTTATTTTCAAAGAAAGGGAAACACATTAAATGGTGTTTCTCTGTAATGAGTTTTTTTTTTTCCTAGACTCTTCATCTTTTCTACTTTAGTCCTTTTCCCTTCTCCCTAGTCTAACATCTGGAAGAATATATATGAGAGTTGGGTTGAGTATATAAAAATTTGCACAGTAGCATTTTATCCCTCTTGTCTCTGCCACTTCTGAGATGTAGCTGCTACTCATCCACTTTACCCTCTCTTTTCATCCGTTTGTTATGTCAGGCTTTCTTTGGATCATGATAGCAATTGAGGTCTGATAGTAACAAATTAAATTTGGTATTAGAGCCCCAGGAAAATGGTAAAATAACTACATTTATGAAATTAAATTAACAATTGCTTTAATTCCTCATAATAGTTTTTTACTAATCCTTTTTTAGCTGTCAGCCACTAGTGCGGGTAATTGTCCCACAAAAAAATATATCCCAGCTGTTACTTCAACCCCAGTTGTTAATGGGAATGAAACCAGTACAAGCAAATCTGCTTTTGAGCCTGCAGATCCTTCAGGAGTGGATAATGAGGTATTGTATATTGTATCTGTTGTTCCCAAGTCTTACATCACGTTTTGAAGGAAAAACTGAGTATCTGTGAAAGATGATTTCAAGTGCAGCTTGTTTTGTGTCTTTTAGTTGGGAGGAAATAATTGTTTCAAAAAAGTAATTAAGTTGGGCTCTTTTCAAAATAATTTCAAAATTAGCAAATATTTGGCAGAATTGTATTTCAGGAATAGCTGCAGCAAACCATAATCATTTTAGTTAGAAAGACCTATTCTGTTTGGCCTTTTATTTATATGTGATTTGTAGATAGGACTTTCTCCAAATAGTTGATGAAGTATATTTGACTACTACTTGCTTTCATTAGAATTAATGCCTCATTTTTTCTTACGCATCACAAAAATATTATTTTAACCATGGGATTTCTTAGTGTTAAAAGCATAGAGTGAAAATAGAAGTCTTTGTCTTTTATTCTTTAAGGCTAAGACAAATCCAGATATTCGTACTAACTTGACTCTGATTTTTAAAATAATAGCTGTGGTCAGAAATGCGAAGACATGAGATGTTAAGGGAAGAGCTACGGCAGAGAAGAAAGCAGCTTGAAGCACTGATGGCTGAACATCAGAGGAGGCAAGGTCTAGCTGAAACTACATCCCCTCTGGCTGTGTCATTGAGAAGTGATGGATCTGAGAACCTGTGTACGCCTCAACAGAGTAGAACAGAAAAGTAAGAGAAGTGTTTAAATCTTCTTTTAATATCACCTACCTGGGGCGCCTGGGTGGCTCAGTGATTGAGTCTCTTTCTTTGGTTTAGGACATGATCCCGGGGTTCTGGGATCAAGTCCCACATTGATTCTCCCTCTGCCTAGATCTCTGCCTCTGTCTCTCTCTCTCTCTCATGAATAAATAAATAAAATCTTAAAAAAGAAAAACAAAACCACCTACCTAAGGCATGTGAGGTGGGCAGGCAGCTTCATTTCCCCTCTTAGCACAAATCTGCTCTTTCCAGTGAGGCTAATCCTTAAGCATCACCTTAGTGACTCAGTTTAACTAAATCCAGCTCTTTTCTGACTTCTCAAGGCACTTGATCAAATGGTGATAATAGGTTTTCTTGAGCGTATAAACGTTATTTTCTTAGTTAAGTTTTACGCTTATGAAAGTGAAACACTTGTTACTTTGTAGTACCCAACAGGCCAGAAATAAGCACATTTTTACTTAAATGAGGAATCTCCTGTTTGTAAATTTCCTAAGGATTAAGAAATTTAGTTTTGGGGCATCTGGGTGTCTCAGTTGGTTAAGCGGCTGACTCTTGATATCAGCTCAGGTTATGGTCTTGGGTCATGAAGTTGAGCCCCGCATTGGGCTCCACACTCCGTGGAGCTTAAGAGTATCTCTTTCCTTCTGCTACCCACCGCCTCGCATGCTTGCTCACTCACTCAAAAATTAAGAAAATAAAAAGTAATGCTTTAAAAAATGTAATTTTTAGAATTTTCACTTGAAATTTCCTATTTAGAATATTTCTAAAAAATTAGCCATCTGTAAGGTTGGTTAATTACTTACCTATATGGGAATATTCAGAGATAACATTTTGAAATGCACATTTGTTGTGACTGTACCTTTTGGTATCCTCCAGTGGCATTTCTGGAGCATTGCACCAAACCTCTTTTCCTCATGGAAGAGCTTATTCTGTTTTGAAGTCCCAAACACACTTTATCAAATTATATCATAGTATTTTTTTTCTCTTCTGAGTACCACACATCTGAACTTTAGAAAAGTTCTTTGGATAGTTTTGATAAGCATCTATGTTTGGGAACCATGGCTCTAGAATTGTGCTTTCCAGTGTGGCAGCCACCATACCTATATGTACTTGTTCATATTATAATTAAATAAAATTAATAACTCACTTTCTCAGTCCCACTAGCCACATTTTAAGGGCTCGTTAGCCATGTGTACCTAGTGGTTACTATATTGGATACATATATATAGGTCATTATTACTATTGCAGAAAGTTCTTTGGACAGCTCTGATCTAGAAAACTGTTGCTCAAGAAGTTAAAAATTGAAGGGGTTTAGTTTAGGAAAAAAGTTCTAGGGGATACACTTATAACTTATTTGAAGAATTGTTTTGTGGAAGGCACAGTAAACATATTCTGTGTATTAGCAGTGGAGAGAGTACCACCCACCTTGATACTATAATTAAGTGAAATTTTATACAGGCACACAAGGTTCATATGCATACATGTATACATGATACGATGACTGGCACATAGTAGATAGTAAAGTATTTAGCTGATCTCCAAAATGATCTCTTACTTTTTGGCTCTTAATCTCTAGAACCATGGCAACATGGGGAGGTTCTACCCAGTGTGCACTAGATGAAGAAGGAGATGAAGATGGTTACCTTTCTGAAGGAGTTGTTCGGACAGATGAAGAGGAGGAAGAAGAAGAGCAAGATGCAAGTTCGAATGATAACTTTTCTATGTATCCTCCTAACAGTGCGAATCATAACTCTTACAACATAAAAGAAACTAAGAATAGGTTAGTTTCACTGTCTTAACTTTTTCTTGGATTCCTGAAGTCTCAAGTCTTTGTGACAGTAAGCACTTCTCTGATTCTCTGAACCAGCCGGGTATCATAAATTCAGTTCAATTCTGATACTAACTACTTGGAGTTAGGGCAGTTGCCACAAGTTAAGGGCTCAGTCCCACAGGATTGCCCTCACTTCAGTGCTAGTTGCAAGCCCCAAGTCTCCATGTGCTCATACTTCTGTCTGACTTGGCTAAAAATTTGGGGGTTCCCACGAGCCCTCTTTAAGTTTCATAATTTGCTGGAACAACTCATGAACTCTGCTTGTTATAAAGGATGCAACTCAGGAACGGCCAAATGGAAGACATGCATAGAACAAGGAATGGCTGGGGGAAGAGGGTTTTCTCTGAGTGCGCCACCTTCCCAGCACTTAAATGTGTTCAACCCAGAAGCTCTCCTAACCAGCTTGGTAAGGAGTTTTTGTAGAAGTCTCATTCCCTAGGCATTGGCCATTGACATTAAACTCACTTTAGTGCCTCCCTCTTTTGAAGATTGAGGTGGGGCTGAAAGTTCCAACCCTGCAAACACCTGGTTGATTTTTCTAGTGACCCATCCCCTTCATGAAGCTATTTAGGGCCTGCCAAGAGTCATGAGCATGAATTTAGCTATGGTTGAAAGGGGGCCATTATGAATATCAAAAGATACTTCTGTCACTCAGGAGTTGCTGAGAGTTTTGGGAGCTCTGCTGGCAACTGGTAAAAGACCAAATATATTTTTAATTGTATCATAAGAGTTTTGTCAAGATCCCAGCTAGACTGGATCAAGATTCATAAGCATTGATCTGTGCTAAGCAAAGCTGTTTGGGAGAGCTAAGCAAAACTGAAAATCATAGATAATTGAAAAAGGCCTATCAACAAAATACTCATTTACATTGTTATTTCTAACAATGAAAAATGTTTCACGAACAAAAGATGGTTAAGGAGTTCCACTTGATGATGGAATATCTTGTGGCTAAGTTTAAAACATGAAGAATTGAAAAATGCTTGTGATACAGTATTTTCATTTTGTAAAATATAGAATTACATGGACACTTCTGTATAAGACATAAGTAAAAAATAGTGGAAAAAATTAAAAATAATTGCACAAAGCTAGAAATCTGGAATTCCCATTCTCCGATCTCTCCCCTGCCCTCCACCTCTCCCTCATTACCATAGTTTTGAAGTCCTTTGAACTTAAACTTTGATCTTAAGAAAATACTGGTCTATGAACCATGGTATCAGGATGTATTACAGATTTAAAAAACCAACTAATCACATATAGTGACCTAATGCTTTATATCTGTGTTAGGTGGAAGAATAGTCGCCCTTTTACAGCAGATGGAAATTACCGTCCTTTAGCCAAGACAAGACAGCAGAATATCAGCATGCAACGTCAGGAAAACCTTCGTTGGATGTCAGAACTCTCTTACGTAGAGGAGAAAGAACAATGGCAAGAACAAATTAATCAGCTGAAGAAACAACTTGATTTCAGTGTCAATATTTGTCAGACTTTGATGCAAGACCAGCAGGTAAAGTTTATTATGAAAGTAAATTTTTTACATCTTGTTTTTGAAGCAGCGCCCATTTTTCCTCAAGTCATCAGTAACTATCATGACAACTCGTCTTTCCACAGACGCTGTCTTGTCTGCTGCAAACTCTTCTCACAGGTCCTTACAGTGTTATGCCCAGCAATGTAGCTTCTCCTCAAGTACACCTTATAATGCACCAGTTGAATCAGTGCTATACTCAGCTAACATGGCAACAGAATAATGTGCAAAGGTAATCTGTTTGTTAGAAGCAGTAACACTGTATAGTAAATGCTAAAACTGAGCATGTGTGTTATGGTTATTTTCTGGGAGTAAAGGGTAGAAGCAAAATGGAATATTCAAGTATCCTCTATTTCTGAGAATTTTGTAAACAGTGATTTGCCCAATGTTTCCCTTTAATACTATAGACTTTAGTTTTTAAAAATTTTCAGTGTTCAATTTCATACTTATATTGAGTGAACTGTATGGTATATGAATTCTCTCTCAGTAAAGCTTTTAACAACAAAAGTGAATGAGTTTCTTATGTTTTGCTTACTATGTGGCCGAAGTGGTAAGTGCAGTTGTCGTTCCAAAGGCCAAGTTACTGAAGAAAGCCTGCCAGATGAGTAGGTGTTTCTGGTAGTAAATATCAAGACAGTCCACCTCTTCTGCATGCTCTTGCATCACTTTTTACATGTATTTTTTCTAAAAGTATTGTAAATAGAAGGCTATATAACTGATTTGAGTTACTGACTTCTTAAATATTTATAGGTTGAAACAAATGCTAAATGAACTTATGCGCCAACAGAATCAGCACCCAGAAAAACCTGGAAGCCAGGAAAGAGGCAGTAGTGCACCACAGCCTTCTTCTCCCAGTTTATTTTGTCCTTTCAGCTTTCCATCACAGCCTGTAAATCTATTTAACCTACCCGGGTTTACTAATTTTTCATCATTTGCACCAGGTAAGTGACTGAAAACTTAAGAGGAAAATAAATAAATGCAAAGTGCTTGAGAATATTGTTTGTCTATTGCGTGGATTTTTATCAGTCTCCTGGAATGGTAGGAGGTATGTGCACAGAAAGTTACGAACCCTTCTGTGTTGATTCTTTATAGTGAAAAGGTTGAAATGAAATTCAACCCTTCACTATTCAACCTATAGTGAAAGGTTGCTAATGAAATTAAGTAAACTACTATGAATGATTGCTTAGCCTTACACCTTTGAATTATTCAGCAACTGTTTATCAAGGAAAAAGGGAATTAACCTATCCTGTGGCTGCGCACACGAGGCCCTGTGTAGAAGATTAGGAGATAAAAGATGATTAAAGCAGTGCTCTTCCAGAGGAGCTTCAAGTCTTGGTAGGGAGATATACTTCTAGACTAAAGCTTAGCGTAGGCTTAGATTTAATTTTATTCAGCTTCAGCTTTTTTTCAGACTTTTTCTGCATCCGGTATGTCTCAGATACTATATAAATGATGGATTCAGATAAGTAAAACTAACAGCTTAAAGTAATTTAGAGTCGGGGCACCTCGGTGGCTCAGTGGTTGAGCATCTGCCTTTGACTCAGGTTGTGATCCCAGGGTCCTGGGATCGAGTCCCACGTTGGGCTTCCCACAGGGAGTCTGCTTCTCCCTCTGCCTAGGTCTCTGCCTCTCTCTCTGTGTCTCTCGTGAATAAATAAAATCTTAAAAAAATGATAAAGTGGGATCCCTGGGTGGCGCAGCGGTTTAGCGCCTGCCTTTGGCCCAGGGCGCGATCCTGGAGACCCGGGATCGAATCCCACGTCGGGCTCCCGGTGCATGGAGCCTGCTTCTCCCTCTGCCTGTGTCTCTGCCTCTCTCTCTCTCTCTCTGTGACTATCATAAATAAATAAAAATTAAAAAAAAAAAAATGATAAAGTAATTTAGAGTCTCGTGAGGAAGCTAGGAATGTCAGTAGTGCTTAGTGGAGTGCCATGGGTGCGGTAGCAGTGGTACAAATGAGGGGAGTGGCCTCCTTTCCTTAGAGCAAAAGATTGTCAGCATGTGTCCTGTGTCGTTTGCTCCTTCCCTCACCCCCGCCAAGCATGTTATTTAAAGAATGAGTTATTCCAGTTAGTAGCTATTTAATCTTTGAGCTGATTTTCTCCGTAATAGAATTAATACCTATGTCATGGTGTTGTTCCGAGCATTAAACAAAACAATAGGTAAATGCCTACAAGAGTGTGTGGTACTGGTAATTTGATGAATGTCAAGTACTGTTACTTCTAACTTTTAGCTCTGAAGGGGATTATTTATCTTCGTATTATCAATGCCAAAAACCTAGTGGGCTGAACTCTCTAACAGTGATTGAACAAATGAGTGTTAGTTTATATATAACAGTTATTCTGATGGATTTGAGCCACACATCTACTTAAAACTGTCTTTTAATTTCGTCATAAGACCTTTAGGTACTTCTTTATTAATATCTTCTTTTATTTATTAGGTATGAATTTTAGCCCTTTATTTCCTTCTAATTTTGGAGAATTTTCTCAGAATATTTCTACACCTACTGAACAGCAGCAACCATTAGCCCAGAATTCTTCAGGGAAAACAGAATATATGGCTTTTCCAAAACCTTTTGAAAGCAGTTCTTCTATTGGAGCAGAAAAACAAAGGTATTTGATTGTGAACATAATCCATGATATTCTTAAATATCACTTTTGTGATTATATCTTATATACACAATTTGAAAACACAGGGAGGATGCTTGTTATTGTTTAGCTTGTTAGCGTTGAGAATATTAAACTGATATCTTACCAAGTGTCTTCTCAGGCATACATTTGCCACTAATCCTGTTAGAACAGTTCAGTGTTTTATTCAGAGTGTCCGAGGGGATTCGTTTTGGAGGGATAAGACCTGACACAGTGTCTTTTGCCTTGATTTGATATCTGTCCTTAAGTTCACTTGAGAGCTAGAAACTAATACTACTAGATGAAGGTTGTAAGATATTTGACCTACTTTAGATTAGATCTCATCTCCTCCCCAATATCTCAACTATTATAGGTAGATTCCCTGAATTAAATGACAGGAGATAACAAGAGGTCAGATGAAACATTGTAGTCTTGAGCTGGGGTCAGAAAACCTTTCCTACTGGAAAGCACTTGATAATAAATATTGCAGACCATATAGTGCCTATTGTAACCATTTATTTCTGCCATTTTTGCACAAAAGCAGCCATAAACAGTATGTGAACAAGCAGCTGTGTTGTTCCAGTAACACTTTATCTGTGGGTACTGAAATGTGAATTTCATATAAATCGTGTCACAAACTATTTTTCTTTAATTTTTTTCATCCATGTAAGAATATAAGAATTATTTATTTTATTTTACTTTATTTTTGTAGAAGAATCATTTTAGGGGTGCCTGGGTGGCTCACTTGGTTTAGTGTCCCCGACTCTAGATTTCCAGTCATGATCTCGGGATGGTGGGATCAAGCCTTGTGTGGAGCTCTGCTGAGTCTGCTTGAGATTCTTTCTCTCCTCCCTCTGCCTTCCCCCCTCCCCCACCAAAATAAATAATAAACAAATAACATCTTTTTTATTTTATTTATTTTATTTTTTATTTTTATTTATTTTTTTAATATCTTTTTTTAAAAAGGGAATCATTTTAGTTCTCAGGCCATAAGAAATAGCAGGATGAATTTGGCTGCCTGTAGACTGTAAGTTTGCTAATCTTGTCTTAATTTGAACTCCATAGGTCAGTGTCCTAAATCATGTTCTTTGGAACACTGTTGTTCCTGTGAGATTCTGTGATAAAAATCTTGGACATCTTGCTCACTGTGTTCCCTTCTAAGACATTTGTCTAGCACATTGGCATGTATAAAGTTTTGAGAAATATTGCAGACATATTTAATGTTGTCTATTTTCCAAACTTAGATGATCAAGAAGTACTTATTAACATATTAAAGGATGCCAATGGTTAGCAGATAAAATTTGGAAAATGACACCAGACCATCAGAACTAAACTAGACTTAATGTGTGGAGAAATAAATTACTAATTATACCAACAGTTGTTTTCACCAAATTCCAGTTCTGTTTGAGTGGATTTAAGTGACACAGATCCATGTATATTCCCAAACCCTCTACTACATATGACTCTTTCTCAGCTATTCCTCCAAGTGTTTTGTTTTTTCCTTGTATGTCCCATCCTTTTTAAAAAAATTTTCTACCCTTCCCCCCCCCCCCCCCCTCATGAATGCTAGACCTGTTTGGAATTTCTGCCGGTGAAAATGGTTTAGTGAGAAGGATCTAATACTAAAGTTAGAGGGGCACCTGGATGGCTCAACTGGTTAAGCATTCAACTCTTGATTTCATCTCAGGTCATGATCTCAGGGTTATGAGATTGAGCCCTGTGTTGGGCTCCAAGCCCGGCATGGAAACTGCTTAAGATTGTCTCTCTTGGGTACCTACCCGGGTGCCTCAGTTAAGCATTTGACTTCAGTTTAGGTTGTGATCTCAAGGTTCTGAGATTGAGCCCCAAGTGGGTCTCTGTACTCAGCGGGGAGTCTGCTTGTCCCTCGGCCCCTTCCTCCACTTGTACACACACACACACACACACACACACACACTCTTTCTCTCAAGTAAATCTTTAGAAAAAAATTCTCTCTCCTCCCTCTCCTCTGCTCTTTCTTTAGAAAAAAAAAAAAAAGTTTAAAGGAATTTAGTACATTAGCCTATATAATATTTACATATTTCTGTGAAAATGTTTTTATAGCCTCTATCATCATAACTGTACAAATTTATTTTCATTGGTAAGGAATCAAAAACAGCCTGAAGAGGAGGTGGAAAACAGTAGGACAGCGTGGTTATATGACCAAGAAGGTGAAGTAGAAAAACCATTTATCAAGACTGGATTTCCAGTGTCTGTAGAGAAGACTACAAATAGTAATCGCAAAAATCAATTAGATACCGGCCGAAGAAGACGCCAGTTTGATGAAGAGTCGTTAGAAAGCTTTAGCAGTATGCCTGATCCAGTAGATCCGACAACAGTAACCAAAACATTCAAGACGAGAAAAGCATCTGCACAGGCCAGCCTAGCATCTAAAGATAAAACTCCTAAATCAAAGAGTAAGAAAAGGCATTCTGCTCAACTAAAAAGCAGAGTTAAAAATACTGGTAAGTCTTAAAATGTGTTAAATATTGTTCAGTGTAAATGTTGGTAACTTTATTCTGGCATGTTGACATACTTCATTTCATTATGGCTAATTGGATAAGCACTGTTTGAATGAAGTTATTTTTAGTCACTCTTACAATTTTTATCTAAAATTTATCAAATAGGCTTTATTTTTATTTTTTATTTTTTTAAAAGATTTTATTTATTTATTCATAGAGACAGAGAGAGAGGCAGAGACACAGGCAGAGGGAGAAGCAGTCTCCATGCAGGGAACCCGATATGGGACTCGATCCTGGGTCTCCAGGATCACACCCCAGGCTGCAGGCGGCGCTAAACCGCTGCGCCACTGGGGCTGCCCTATTAAATAGGTTTTAATGTAGATATTTTAAGACATCATATTTATTCTTTTCTGTGGTTCTTAAAACTTGTATTTCCTGTTTGTGTGGTTACTATGAGCATAGAAGATGTTTTCCAAATCTTGTAGGTTACTAAAAACTGCCAAAATGCCCAGCTTTTACTACTCTATTTGAATATTACATCTTGTCCTATACCCAACACTTCAGTTATGATTTATTGTTACATCTTTGGTTGATTCATTCAGAGAAATTTGGGCCTGTAACTACATTGCGGTCTTTGAATATTGTAGATGAAACCACTTTTAAAACAAGTTTGCTCTTAGTCCTTTAGGAAATTAACTTTGGTTAAATAAGGTGAAACATTAACCCATGTTTTATTGAATCTTGTCATTGTAGTGTTTATTGCATGTAATTTTTTTTAAAAAGTAGATTTTCTTTTATTTTTGAAGAATTTACTCAAGTCTAGTGCTGGGTAAAAATAGTTTTATTAACTAGAATCCGGAATATTCGAGTTAAAGGACGCTCCTTCAAGTTTGCAAGGGATGATTTTTGGCTGTGGCTTTGAGAGGTTGTTCTGGATTTGAGGAGTTAGTATTTGGTGCTTAAGATCAAAGTACTTCAGACTTATAATGACAAAAGTTTGAAAAATCACCGCATACAGCTAACTCTCTCTCAAAAGTTCACAATATATGCAAGGATATGAAGGTCCTAGGAAACTCGATGGTAAAAAACCCCTTGTAAACATTTGTAGCATTCATCTTATAATGGTTAATGAAACGCTTGAAAAATCTAATGAAAACTGTGGATATAGGAAAGAATAATACCTGCTTCTTTATTTCATTTCAGTTCTTCATGTATCCTTCATGTCCTTGGCTTCTGCCCCTACTCCTATCTGAGGAGTCTGATTTGATGGTGAAACAAGCAAATTTAAACAGGGATGTAGTTTTCTCAGCACACACAGTTATTCTTAAAAATGTATCAGTTAAGTAGGTTTGGGAGGAGCTGATTTTATGTAGCAAATCAGTCAATGATTCAAATGAATGGAAATCCAACTACTCTGCTTTCTCCAAGATTACTACTTTTGGTGCCACCAGAGGACATTTAAATAGGTAATGAACCACGGCCATTTTTAGAGAGTGGCTCCCTCGGTAACTCATCAAACTTTTTATTCTCTATTACCTTGCCCCTATAGAAATGCTTTTTGTCATATGAAGAAATACTAATACTTATTTTCCATCATTTTCACATTTAGCCAGTTAATGTGGGTGTGCTATGGCAGTGCTTCTTGAACTTTAAGTTTCTCCTTGAGAACCTGTTTAAAGGCAGGTTGCTTCTGTCTAGGTGTAGGGATCGAAAGGTCTGTATTTCTAACAAGTGCCATGTCTTGTTGATCTTGGTTTGTGGACTTCACTTTAAGTACCAGGGTCTTAAGGGACCCTTAAGCCAACTAATGGCTGTGTTTACCTAAACCTAGAAATAATTGGTATATTTGCATTTTTGAAACCCCTTTATTCTGAGGAGTTACGGTTCTGTATATACAATGCAGCTTTTTTGCCTCAAGCAAAGATTGACATTCTGATGTGTGCTCTCTTCTTGTAGAAGTATAAAAATACCTGCCAGAAACCTAACATACACATTTTTTTGACAAGCATTCAAGGCCCATCTGTCAGAGTCCTACTTTAAAACATACACCAAAGACTTGATAGCAGAATCCAACTAGTATGCAGATTAAGCTAATAAGTAGTGAAATCAAATTAGCTAAACCCTTGGTATCCCAAGTGTGAACCATGGATGAGCAACACCAGCATCATCTGGGAGCTTATTGAAAATGCACTCTTTGGGGCACCTGGGTGGCTCAGTAGTTGAGCGTCTGCCTTTGGCTCAGGTCATGATCCTGGGGTCCTGGGATGGAGCCCCATATCGGGCTCCCTGCTCAGCAGGGAGTCGGCTTCTCCTTCTCCCTCTGACTGCCACTCCCCCTGCTTATGCGCTCTTTTTCTGTCAAATAAATAAATAAAATCTTTAAAATAACAAAAAACCTCTTGGGTTCCATCTTATGCCAACCAAATGAGTATATACTGTTTTTCAGTATGCATTTTAGCAAAAATTCAGGTGTTTTTTTAAATTAAATTTTTTTTTAAGATTTTATTTATTCATGAGGGACAACGAGAGAGGCAGAGACATAGCAGAGGGTAAAGCAGGCTCCCTGTGGGAAGCCTGATGTGGGACTCAATCCCAGGACTCTGGGATCACGACCTGAGCCAAAGGCAGATGCTCAACCATTGAGCTACTCAAGTGCCCCAAATCCAGGTGTTTTAATATGAATATGTGTTCATTAAAGTCTGAGAGGCACTGAGCTAGACTAGTGCTGTTTTATGGGATAGGAGCAGCCATGATTTCTTAGGCAAAAGAATATTTACTTGTCTTAAATGTAGGTGGATGGAGAGAATATTGGAAGGCAAACTGTAGTAACAAAAAGAGCTAAGGTGGGATGAGTCAGGAAAAGATGAGAGCAGCTGGGGAAGGAAATATAGGATGTGACAAATAGACCAGCGTGATGGGACTTAAGTTGCTGCCTTGAGAGAGGCAGCACAGCCAGTTATACTGTCCCAGATTTACTGGACTGAACTATTTGTGTGTGTTTTTGCACTTTTGGACAGTTTTCAGAAATGGCATGTGAAATCGTCATGTAACTTTGTTTCCAGTGATAGTATGTATTTTAATGTATTTTAATCTTTAGAAGGTTTTCATATGAAAAGGTATATATCACTGCATGTGAAGTAAGGTTTTACAAATTATGTGATAGTGGTAATCTTTTTAAACTTGTATTCCAATTAAGGCTTTCTGAGTTGAACATTTTTCTTTGCCTTTCTGTGTTTCAGGTATCAGATCTGTAATTTAGCTACAGTCTACCAGGTCCGTTCCTTTTTTTGGTATTATTAGAGAGCAGTGGAATCATATAGTCTAGACCTTCCTCATTCTTTTCTTGGAAAACTGAATAGAACTGTTAATGTACTGTAACCGTTCCTGAGTGTTTTCATTTCTTTTCTCTTCCCTTTACTATTGTTAACTAACAAAGATAGAGATGAAATGGCTATCAAGCATTAGGAAGGCCAAGGCCTGACAGTTGTGGCCAGGAAAGAAACAATCCTTTTTAGATTCAGAGAGTTTATTATTTACCCAGGCAGAGAAAGAGTAACAAGGAGTCCCAGCTCCTTGTGTTCTTTGTTCCATGTGCCACAAGGGGAACGCTGAAACAGAAGAGGCCACGTGACAACTACGGCCTGCATGGTGGGACCCCTGCTGTTGAGGAGCCATTGCTGTGTTGCAACTACAAACCAGTTTATAGTCTGGAGGTGTGTCCTCCAAGTGTGGGAAGGAAAGGTCTCCTATTTCATCAGAACCCAGGAGGAGATAAACTCTTCATGACAGGAGGAGGCGGGAGGAGGCAAATGAAAAAATGGCCACGTAGCAGTTCCTCACAAACCTCCTATGTTTTTGAGTTCCCTGCTCCAGGAGGCTCATCAGGCCTGTTGGCAAGACATTCAGCTGCAGTCCTTACCTTTGTGGCCTATACGGGTATGTGCCACCAGAGGACACACTGAGTCATGTTCCTAAAGTGGAGACATAACTAGAACTATTTTTTCTAAATATCTCACCACTCATGCTGCGAAAAACAGATTGTGTTCAAGACAAAGAGCAATGAGTGGGATAGGAGGTCATACCCTTAACGGCAATGACCATCATGTGGTGGTATTACAGTAGCTGACCTAGGCAGTGTAACTCAGAGGTATCCTGAATCTTCATTAATTCTCCATTTTATCTACTACTTTTGGCAGCTAGATATCCTTATTGTTGGACCTGTTTATGTGAAGGTCAAAAATAACTAAGAGGGCTCTTTTTCCAGTAAGTTTCATGCAGAATGGATCAGAGTGGCTAGACTTTAGTCTGAGACCAACAAAGAAACTAGGAACTGAAGTATAAGATGATAAAGTCTTAGCTTGAATGACAGCCTTAAAAATAAAAAGGGAAGGTTAACTCCAGATTTGATATTACAGAGAATAAATTGACAGTTTATTGGGAACTTGTTATTAGCAGAGAAGTGGCTATAGTCTGGAGAATGTGGGTAGCAAGGCTTTAGGTTCTGTTGGCTCATTCAGTTACTGCCAGGCAAAGATCAGAGCTCTACAGTTCCTGGAGAAAACTTGGTTGGAGGTTGCTTCACCATAGGAGTGAGACAGCCAAGAACTGTCAGCATGCCAGTGAAACTCGGCAGCAGTTGAGTCCAGCCTTAAGGGTAGATAGGAGTCCCCACTAACCCAATGAATATAAAAATGCATGTAAAAGGGACCAACAGCCAGAGAGAAGACACAGAAGCAGAATACTGGAACAGGTAAAATCGAGTAAAAGCAATTATTGAAGGAAATACACACTTGAACAAAACCCTAAAAACATTTAAGCAGATTGAATTATAACAAGTTCTGTAGGACTAGAAAAAGTGATTTTCACATTTAATGTTTAAACAAATGTTCAAAAAAAGATGACTGGTATTAGGTCCCAAATTACTGGCCTAGAAAATTGAGGGGAAGAATTACGCCATTGTACAGGGCAAAAAGGACTAAGATAAAATCAGGAGGAAAATGATTAGAGGCTTAATGACAAATCTTGGAGATAGGAGGATATATAGAGAATACTAAAGGTGGGGGGAAAAAAATGGGTAGAAAGGTACTCCTTAAGTAATAAGAAAGGAGAATCTTTAATGAAGAGAGACTGGAGACTGCAGATCAAAATAGCTATTGTCCAGCCAGCAGGCAAGTGGGAAAGTATACACATACTCCTGTGTGTATTCTGATAAAATTCCTTAATTCCAAGTAAAAGGTAAAAACCTCCTAAGCTTCCAGACTGCAAGAACAAGTTACACACAGTAGAAAGAACAGATATCAGACAACAGAGGAAGTAGAAGACAGTGAAATAATGTCCATACAGACAAAAGTACCACAGCTCAAGAATCCTATATTCAAGCTAGAGCCTTCACTTGTCATGATGAAAAGATCTTGGTATATCCTATCAGAAACAACATATGAGTCAGATTAGACCTCTTTATAGGGAAAGGTAAAAAGGAGAGGTAACAGTTCAGTAAAGAAAATAGATCAATCTCAGTTACTAATACAAAATCAAAAGTAAAAGAGCCAAATATATCTGCCAGTATATCAAGAAGAATATCAGACTGTTGTCAATAGGATTTATTATAGACATGTAACCATGGTTCATTATCAGGAAATCTGTCAACATCATTTTCATATCAACAGGTTGAAGGACAGAAGTCTCATAATCCTAGTGGTAGATGAGATAAAATTTGGAATTATTCCTAATAAAAATTACAAGTAAAATGCACCTAAGAAGGCAGTTACTTAATATAATGAAAAGCGTTAGCGAATGCCAGTCACAAACACCACTGTAAATGAAAATACTCCAGATATAATCTGTATCAAATTCAGAAATTAAACAGGGTTTCTGCTCTATCACCATCATCATTAGCATTGTTTGGAAAGCATTATGACAAATTAAATAATTGGAATAAATATTGAAAAAGGGAAACATTTTTATATTTTCTGAGAGAGCCAAGAGACATTGGAAAATAATTACTAAATTTAATAAAGTAGCTGGTTATAAAATAAGTATGCAAATATTTTTCTCTAACCTAGTAACTGTAGAATGGGAATTAGGGTTGGTGAGAATACTCTTCCCATAGTATCCAAGGTTTTTTTTTGAGGGCGGGGGGGAATTCTTAGGAATAAATAAAATAAGGAAAAGTACTAGATCTATAAGAAATTGTAAATGTTTTTGAAATACCCCAAACAAGATCAAACAGATGTAAAAAATATAACTGTGTTTTTAGAAGAGAATGTGTAAAATTATTAAATATCAGTTCTCCTTGAATTAATAAATGCCTTTAATGTGATTCATTTTGAATCCCTGTGGACTGTTTTTGAAATTAAAAAAAAAATCCTGACGCTTATATGGAAGGACAAAGTCTAAGAATAGCCAAGAAAAGAAACTACCTACTTAAGGACTTGCCTTACCAGATGTTTAAGCATTCTGTAAAACTTATGTGGCTAAAAGAATGAAGATGGCATTGGAATAAATAAGTTAAACAGATAGAATGCCCCAGAAATAAACCTCAGTAAACATGGAGATTTACTATATTGACCAGGGTTGCATTTCATTTCACTGGGAGTCTGGTAGGTATAACTAAATATCCATGTGAAACAAAATATAGTTCAATTTCTTTTTTTTTTTTTTAATTTTTATTTATTTATGATAGTCCCACAGAGAGAGAGAGAGGCAGAGACATAGGCAGAGGGAGAAGCAGGCTCCATGCACCGGGAGCCCAATGTGGGATTCGATCCCGGGTCTCCAGGATTGCGCCCTGGGCCAAAGGCAGGCGCCAAACCGCTGCGCCACCCAGGGATCCCTATAGTTCAATTTCTAACTTGTGCCATATAGCAAGGAAAATTTAGTAGAATATATGGATAACCTATGAGTGGGTAAGATATTTTAAATCAAGTCCTGTTATACACAAGTTATAATAAGGCAGACATACCTAACGCTAGTATGCCCATTACTCTTCTCTCGGTTAAAGACATTTTATGTAGATTGGATGTGATTCTTTCCTAATATTGAAAAATGGTTAACTTGGAGACTAGCAGAGATTTTGGGTCCTACAAGGCCTACAGTATAGTTTGAGGTGGGATGTACTTATTAAGGTGGTGTCAAAGGATGATGAAGTGTTAGAATATAGTAGTATTACTCCATGATTTCAAGGTTATCACAAGATGCTGTATTTACTGTTTTGAATTTTCTTTATACCAGGCCTTCACAGCATTCTAAATTGAGTTACCTGTACTGTTTCACTATGGAAATCAATTTCCCTTTCAGTTTGAGTTAGTTGCAAATGATAACAGTTATCACTTTTTTTACTCAAGGGTATGAAAGTGCCAGTGTGTCTAGCACATGTGAACCTTGCAAAAGTAGGAACAGACATTCAGCCCAGACTGAAGAGCCTGTTCAAGCAAAAGTATTCAGCAGAAAGAATCTTGAGCAGCTGGAAAAAATAATAAAATATAGTAGGTCTACAGAGATATCTTCAGGTATGTTCTTTTTTTATTTGCTTTAAGGGTTTCATCTTGGATTTGAAAAGCAATTCGTGTGTCACAATTTTCTGTCATGTGCAAGTCCTTGACATCAAGAAATGTAAACTGGAAATATTTTTTAATATTCTGATACTAGCTTTTGACACTTTCTGATGCAATTCTAAGCAAAAAGGTATAGTTGATAGTAATTTGGAGCTGATTTGAAGTTCTGAAAAATCTCAGATAAGAATTTGATATAAAATCATATCATTCCCTGCGTCAAATCTTTGGCTTCACTGTGGTTACAGGGGAGAGTCCAAGTGCCTTAATGTAACATCTGGCCAGTGGAGATTTGGCTCTTTCTTGCGTATCTAGGCTCTTTTCTCCCCACCCTCTGCCTTGACGTTGCCTCTTTCCCTGGCGCAGAACTGAAGTTTTCCCACAGCTATCATGCTGTTACTCACCGCAGCAGGTGTCTCTTCTGCCTTCAGTCCTTTTTGCTCTTTGTAAGCCTTTTTCTCTACTGGAGTCTTAAAGATTAATTCTGCAACTCTGAAATTGCATCACATCGAAGCTCAGATAACTTTCTCTTATCTGAGAAAGAGAACTTCTCTTTCTCCTTTCTTGTTTCTGTTGTAGCCTTTGTAAATCTCTTCTGTTGCCCGTGTCACATCTCGTGCTTGTTTAAGTGTCTTTGTCACCTTTTTTAGCCTCTTGGCAGCAGATAAATACCTTTTCATATTTGTGCCTTAAATGTTCCCATGGCATTGGACACATGGTAGGCACTTAGTATGTGCTAATTGAATGAAGGAATGGAGTTGTACATGTTTGCCACTGTTGTACTCTAAGTACTGGTACTTTCCTGATTCATAAAGAACAAGTGCATCTCAAAGAAACATGGAGAGGGGGCAGTAAATAGAGATCCTCAGCTCTCAGGTGTCAATAAGAGCTTTGGTAAAAAATCAGAGTAGTAGTACTGTTTGTATTATGCTTTACTACTTAAAAACTAAACAAATGTACTCCTCTCATTTGAGCCTCATAGTGCTTTGAATTGTTTTTTCCATTTTGTAGATGAGGAAACATGGTCAGAGTATCCCTCCTTTTTCCCCAGCTTCATAAACAGCTAGTAACATAAACTGGTACTGTTTTTCTTGAAAGCTTCAAAAGTTGTGGCCTTATCTCAGTAATTGTACTTATCTATGCTAAGGAAACAAAAAGGAAAAAAAGTTGGGGTTCAGTGTTGTCTAAACAGTATGATTCCAACTGTGTTTAAACAAAAATTGGAATGCATAAAGACTAGAAGAAAGTATATCAAAATGTTAAGAGTGATTTTATCATCTTTAAACTCTTCTGTATTTTCTAAACCTTTCATAATTGAGTATTTCTTTTTATTTAATCAGAAAAGAAACCTCACATTTGTTTGTATTTCGAATCAACTTCCTCACAGTCATATTGCTAGGAAATGGCAGAGTGAAAGTTTTAATCCTGGCCTTCTCTCAAGTCTAGGATCCTTTTGGCAAAACTATCAATTCTGACACAACCCCTACATTTTACAAAATTTAGTAATTTTTATCTCATCTCATTGTCTTTATCGAAGAGTGAGATCTTCAAAGAGTAAACAGTTGGTGGAAGTTGGGGAATGGCACTAAATTGAAAGGCAGGCTGTTTAATTAATTGGATTATCAAGTTACCTAAATAATAGTTATAGGACTTCAGACCTTATAACTGTTACTTAGAAAACTATAATGATTGAATTTTGGTGCACTAAAAAAATCCTTGAATTGTATAAAATATACCTTGTGTGTATTTACATATTCATTTTCATCAAAGACCTATTTTTAGATTTAATCATTACTTTCAGATTCTTTATAACATAGACTAATGGTTTTTGTTATATGATTACTGGAGTGCAGCATATTTGACTGCTAGTACTGAATTTTACAGTCCTCTCGTCCCTCAGGGGTTGTAGGAGGTTCACTTTGATGTGTATGCTTCTGAGAGTGAACAGCAGAAGTTTATTATATGATAGTCATCATCAGTCACATTAAGTTTATATATAAGCTTATAACAAGTCTTCTGATATTTCCCTACTAAAATTTTTAAACAAATTATAAACCATATTTTGTGATAATATTTCAGTTCAGGCAAGCAGTTTTAAAGAAATTTGCTTTTATTTAAAAAAAATTCACTTACTCATATTATATACCCTGTCTTTACTATTCATACACATTTTATGTTCATCCTTATGTCTGCCCTTTCCTACAGCACATGCTAGGAGAATACTACAGCAGTCTAACAGAAATGCATGCAATGAAGCACCAGGTAACAACCTGCTTAGTTTTGGTGTCCACTTTTTGTTAATTTTTTTCCATTAGTCTTAAATATTATTCTTAGTTTTATTTTAAGATATAGCTTAGTGTATATATGTCATTTGGCTAGTAAAAGTGAGAGAGAATTCATATTCATAAAATTCTGAAGGCTTTCATTTGTAATTTTTGGGTGGTAAAATTAGCTGCTTTTCTTGTTCTCATTTTCAATTACTGTATGTAACATAACCAACACATTCATAAAGATAGTAGAAAAATTTTTTTTAAATTGATTGTTTTATTTGAAGTTACTTATTTTATATTTCTTAAATGCTTAAAAGCATTAATGTTTTTTGAAACAATTTTTTCCCTAGCTTTACAGTGATTTGCAGTGTTAAGTATTGTGTGTAACTTCTGTTGTGCTTACTTTTCATTACTAGTCAGTATCTATAAAAAAAAGCCAATAAACCATTAAATAAAATTGATGACATGCAAAGACCATGATAAATAAAAATACATGGAAAGTTACAAAGATTCCAAAATACCGTTTTTGTCTTTACACTGTGTATTTTCTTTAAACATGTTTCTGTGTGATTTAGAATTATAAATATTAATGCCTCCTGCACTATACATAAGTGAAAAATAAAAGCTTATTATGAATCTTAGGAGATTCTAAAAAGAAAAACAAAGATTTAGCACAGACAACGCTTGAATTATATTTTTGACACTTCCTAAAGAAAAGAACTCTGAAAATAGGATAAAAATAAGATGGATTCAGAGAAACCTGAGTGAGATCAAGGGTTTTTCTAGCCTACACTAATGCATTTTAGTTTAGGAGGAGAAACTGGCAAAAACTCTCCACCTCTATTGTAGGGCTAGGGAAGTGTGGGCAGTGAAGCATGTGTTCAGTCAGCATAATTCATTATTCAGGAATAATTTCATCTTTAATGATACATAATTTAAAATGATAATTTTATATATGGAGGTATGACAGATGTCATTAAATATGCTTTATTATATCTTTGAAATAAGCATTTTCTAATTGGTCAAACTACAGTATATAAATTGGAAGTTTGCATATTAAATTATATCTTCTTACTTGGATTTTTCCTTTAAGTAAAGATTTACTACAGAGATAATTTTAGTTCCTACTTATACCATATTTGAATATTTTAAAACTATTAACATAACTTTTAATATTTTATATTTATTATTATTTTATAATAATTGTAGAAATTAGGACCTTAAGATGTTAAGATACAAGATGTAAGTTAGTAGGAAGCTTTTTCTTTAGGCCTCATTTGCTTTGCATATTTTTACCCTCTCTTGCAAAAAGTGAATTAAATATTTACAATCTTTGTATATTTATTTAAAAAGCACAATATATTCACTCAATATTTTAAATTCTTTTTCTTTGGTAACTTGTCACACATATTTGCGGAACCCAAATATTTAGCTACCCATGGTTCTACTGTTGCTCTAGAAAGGGTACAGAGTTTGATAGCTAGACTAGCTACTTAGAGATTTTTTTTTTTTAAGATTTTATTTATTTTAGGGGCACCTGGGTAGGTCAGTGGTTGAGCCATCTGCCTTTGCCTCAGGTCGTGATCCAGGGGTCCTGGAATCAAGTCCCACTTCTCCCTTTGCCTAGGTCTCTGTGTCTCTCTAAAATAAATAAACTCTGTTTTTTAAAGAGTTTATTTATTTTAGAGAGAGAGAAGAGTGCATGTGTGCACGTGTGAGAGTGGGGAGGGGTGAGGGCAGAGGGAGAGAATCTTGAGGCCTGTGGAGGCCTGTGTGAGGCTTGATCTCACGACTCTCAGATCATGACCTGAGCAGAAATCAAGAGTCTGATGCTTAACAGACTGAGCCACCCAGGTGCTCTAGAGGTTTTTTTTTTTTTAATAGAGAACTCAAAATGGGAAGTTTCTAATTTGCACTCTTAACAATAAAGGTTTGAATATATACCTTTAACAGTGATAATTCTGTGTTAACAAACACATATAGCAGAATTGTTGAGTGATGCCGATTTTGTGAAACTGAGAATGTGCATTGGATCATGCCAGTCTGACTTACACTGAGTGGGGTCAGTAAGACACTAGCAAAATTGACCTATATTGTGTACCCTCACAAATTCAATTTTTCATCAATGCAACATAGCTGATTTGAGAATTAGTAGTCCTAACTAAATAGACCTTAAAATAGTAACTTTTATTGCCAGCATTCAGTTTATTCTAAATATTAACTAAAAGAATTTCCTTCTCTGTAACAAAGTTCATATTAGCAAAAAAAAAAAAAAAAAGTTATTTGTAGTTAATTCCGTTCAAGTGCTGAAAGATTTCCACTGGTCATTTCTATGAAATGTGTAAAATTTTCCAGATAGTTTTTTTGAGAAATAAGCATGGCCTGAGTAATGCTAGGTAATATTATTCATACATTTAAGTATTTTCTCTATAGTATATATCTTGATATTTTTGAGACTATTTTTATCTTGGTAATTTTTAAGATTCTTTTTCTACTTTAGAAGTCCTGAAATAGAATTGAGTCTGTTCTGATTTTTAAGTAATTTAAACCTAAATAATGATATCAGCTAATAGAAATTGTTAGGAATGTATTTTACCATTATTACCTTCCTGATCTTTTATATCTTCCAGAAACTGGGAGTGATTTTTCCATGTTTGAAGCTTTGCGGGATACTATTTATTCTGAAGTAGCTACATTAATTTCTCAAAATGAATCTCATCCACATTTTCTTATTGAACTCTTCCATGAACTTCAGCTACTTAATACAGACTACTTGAGACAAAGGGCTTTATATGCATTGCAGGTATCTGGTACCCAACATTCTTTTTTAACCCTTTCTGGTACCGATTTTCTTCATGATTTTACTGTTTGCTTTCTTACACTGAAGTACATCCTGTTCCATAGGTGTTATGATGTTTTTCGTGTGCTTCCTTGCCATTTTAAAACTTATTGTATAGCTTAAGTAGCCTTTAGATAAAGTCTTTCTCTGAGAAGTTTCTTTAGTGTTTTACCTTAAATGTTACTTCTTCCTCATAAGTAAGGTATGAGATAAGGAGTATTGTATTTACTTACCTGTTTGCTTATGCGTTTAAATTGGTGATAAAAAATAAATGTTTTACATAAGTAACTATCTTATTTTCTTATTTAGGACATAGTAACCAGACATATTTCTGAGAACCATGAAAAAGAAGGAGAAAATGTAAAGTCAGTGAATTCTGGTACTTGGATAGCATCAAACTCAGAGCTTACCCCCAGTGAAAGCCTTGCTACCACTGATGATGTAAGCTGATAATGATTAATGAATGTAGTTGTAATTTTAGTATGTAGTAAACAGAAGTAAGTTGTTATAAATTGTGAATATACTCGATACTTGGTTTTTAGCTTTCTTAAAAAGCTAAGTGTAGCACATTATCTTGAGGTGAGGTATATAACTCAAAATATATCAGCAAACACCAAAAATTATAGATAAATGATAAAGTGTAAAATAGCTGTGTTTGTATTTCTGATGCCCAATATAAGGAATTGACTCACAACAGACATTTAGTAAAAATTTGTGTTTATTTAAGGTACTCAGTAAACCAGACTGTAGTCAGATCACAGAACCCTATAATAAATAAGTACAAGATAAATCAAGTCTTTGGGTTTGAAGAGAAGCCTGGGCAAAAAGAATGTCATCCAGGAAAAAACATGTAATTTAATGTATTCAATTTTATGAAGAAAATTTTGAATGAAGTAAAGGAGCTTGGGAATGGGAGAGTGGTGAGGGAAATCATATATTTTCAATAAACTGTGTCCTTCAGTAGCCCCCACATAGCACATAAGCCAGTGAATGATTTGATGGCAAACTGCTAGGATAGTGAAGAGGTAATATGCTAGGTATTTCGAAAACACCTACTTAAAGGTTTGGACTGTAATTCTATTATAAAAGATATTATGGGGTCCTGGGATGGCAAATACATTTCTTTTCTATGCCAGCTCTAGTATGTTGATTTTCATGGATAAGAATGCCAAATATCTGCTCTATGTAGAGAGCTGGAAGTGGTATTACTTTGTTTCTGCACATTGCTGATATACTAGCATTGTATGTTTTTTTGATAAGATAGTATTTCCTCAAAAGATTTTTTTTTTTCACATTTAGTAATTTCCTTGTAACTGTTGAGGACTTTTTCTGAATTTTTGCTCTTTAACTTGTGTTTATTTTTTTTTTAACTTGTGTTTAAAAACTACTTCCCCAAGTCCTCTTTTCTGCTCCAACTCCACTACTATGCTGAACACAAACTTGTGTCTAAAAATAACAGTTTTAAATCACTTTACAATGTCAAATATAAATTAATGTAAGTATTTCTTGGGATTGTTATAACTGATGAAAATTGTATATTTGTTTTTGTAGAAAATGAAGTGTGGTCCAGCCATATACATAAATAGGGAATATGTGGTTATATTAAAGTTTATTATGCACTGAAATAACTTGGTGAGAGCAGGAATGGTTTCTCTGCCTCCCATAACTCCATTGCCTCCCTTTTTATCCAGATTTTATATAGATGGTATTAACTTTGTTATTTTAAAATATTTGAGCACATTGGCCTTTAGTATCAATAAATAGCAAGTTGAAAATTGAGATACGATGTATGATAAAGTTAATCTGACAAGATTCTAGAAGTTTTTCCTTATAACTGTTGATAAATAAATGTAAAGATACTGACCTTAATAAGTAGGTATCTTAGTTGGGCTTGGCACAACAAAATACTATAGACTGGATGCCTTAAACAACAGCCATTTATTTTTCACAGTTCTGGAGAGTGGGAAGTCCAAGATCATGGTGTCCGCAGATTGGTACTTGGTTAAGACCCTCTTCCTGGCTTGCAGATAGCCACATTCTCCCTGTGTCCTCATATGGCTCTGATGTCTCTCTCTCTTTTTTTTTTTTTTTTAAGATTTCATTAATTTAATCAGAGAGACAGAGAGAGAGAGAGAGAGAGACAGATCGGCACAGGCAGAAGGAGAAGCAGGCTCCATGCAGGGAGCCTGACGTGGGACTCAATCCTGGGTCTCCAGTATCACACCCTGGGCTGAAGGCAGCGCTAACCGCTGAGCCGCCAGGGCTGCCCTGGTATGTCTTTTCTTAAAAGGGCGCTAATGCCACCATGGGGGATCCCACTCTCATTAACTCATCTAAGAACTTGATTACCTCCCAAAAGCCCCACCTCCTAATACATTGGGAGTTAAGGCTTCCATATAGGAATTTGGGGGGGGAACACAGAGATTCAGCCCATAACCACACAGACCCGGCACAAATAACTGTACTTGTTATTTTAGTATCATTTTTTAAATAACTAAATTAGTTCTTTAATTTTTCATCCAGAACTTAAATTTGTCATTAATTTAACATCCTCCCTTTATTAGTGCTCTTTAATCAGCAGCAGCACAACATCCAGTGTTCCTACTCAGCTATCTAGAGCAGTGCTGTCCAGTAGAACTTACTACAACGATGGAAATGTTTTATATATGCATTGTCTAATATGGTAGTAGTTTCCCTGTTGAACAGATACAGACTCTCATTCTCCCAGGTTTCTATGCCAAAGTCTTTTTTTTTTTTTTTTTAAGATTTTAATTTATTTATATGAGAGAGAACAAGAGAGATCACAGAAGGAGAGGGAAGGCTGACTCCCTGCTGAACAGAGAGCGCAATGTGGGCTCGATCCCAGGATGCCGAGATCATGACCTGAGCCAAAGTCAGATACTTAACTGACTGAGCCACCCAGGCACCCCAGGCCAAGGTCTTTTGAGCTAGCATATACATATTCCAGAGACATATTTCAGAGTGTGTAAGAGCCTTTATGGCCAGGAAAGAGAAAAGTAAAAGGCATCTGAGAATTAGAAGTCAAAGAGAATTAAGAATTGAAGTTTAGGGAGAGGAAGAAACACTTTTTATCTTGTATTCCAAGTGCCATAAAATGGCAAAAGCACATCTACTTTCCAATTTTCATTGAAGGAGGAACAAAATGGTTCCGTTTCCTAAAACATGTTCCATAATGCCTAAATTTCCTTTAATCAGCGAAAGAACTTTTATTTCATAATTGAAAAGTTTAAAAGATTAATAGCTAGGAGAAAGAACACAGTTGTGAAATGAGTTTTAGAATGTGAGACTCCCCTTAATCACACTATACACAGAAATTATTTTGAAATTAAAGTCCTGAAAAGTCTAAAACTATAAAACGTCTTTAAAAAATCTTCATGATTTAACATAAGCAAAGATTTCTTAGGGTGCACAAAGCATTAACTGGAAAAGAAAAGAATTGACAAACTAGACTTAATTAAAAATAGAATCTTGTGGGATCCCTGGGTGGCGCAGCGGTTTAGCGCCTGCCTTTGGCCCAGGGCGCGATCCTGGAGACCTGGGATCGAGTCCCACATCGGGCTCCCAGTGCATGGAGCCTGCTTCTCCCTCTGCCTATGTCTCTGTCTCTCTCTCTCTCTGTGTGACTATTATAAATAAATAAAAATTAAAAAAAAAAATAGAATCTTGCTTTTCAAAAGACACCATTAGGAGAACATAACCTTGGTACATATATCTGACAAGGACTATATAGAAATGACAAATCCCGACTACATAAAGAACTTTTACAATTCACTTATAAGACCAACGACTTGGTAAAATAGGAGCAAGAGATTTGAACAGGCACTACAGGAAGAAGATCTCTAAACAGTGGTCAGTGTGCAAGTTAAAGCCACAGGAGAAATTACCTCCCATGCACGAGAAAGACTGAAATTAAAAAGATTGACAATTAGAAGTGTTGGTGTGAATGTAGAGCATTTGGAACTTTCACACTGCTTATGAGATTATAAAATTGTACAACCACTTTGGAAAGCAATTTGGCGGTTTCTTAAAAAAAAGTTAAACATAAACTTGGCATGTGACCAGTTTTTCTTATAGATAGTCATCCAAGAGAAATGAAAACCTAAGTCCACAAAAAACATTTGTATTCTAATGTTTATAGCATCTTTAGTCATGATAGCCTCAAACTGGAGCATCAGATAAATGGATAAAATATGGTATATGCTTACAGTGGAATACTATTCAGCCATTAAGAAATAATGAACTTCTAAAATATGACAACATGAATTAATTTCAGAAACATATTGAATGAAAGAAAAGCAGCCAGACACAGAAGAGTATATACTGAATTGTTCTAGAGCCAGCAAGACGATCTGTGGTGATAGAAATATTATGAGTGGGGTGTAGTGGAGACTGACTACAGAAGGATACAAAGGAACGTTCTGGGCTGATGGAAATGGTCTTTTAGGGAAGGTGGTTACATGGGTGTATGTTTTTTTTAGAACTCCTCAAACTGTGTACACTTAGTGGGTGCACTGTTGTATGTAAATTATATTTCAATAAAGTTCATTTTAAAAAATACGAATGATGCTGTCATGTTTTTCTTTTGATAAAACCAGATATAGTAAGGTCCTAGGCATTGTTAGGCTACCGAGATGGGAGAATTTCCCTGAGGGTGTAGAAATAATTTAAAATGTTTACTTTTCCAAGTTAGAATTTAATCAGCAGCTGGCTCTGTGTATTTTCATCTACTTAATGATACATGTTCTGAAAGGTTACTTAATATTTTAATGTTCTTTGTGGCTGTTCAACCTTTAATAGCTTTGGTTATATCACAATTTTAAGTATATAGTTTTATGCAAATACTTAGCTTCTATATTAAATCTTTAGCATTTGTCATAAAATTTTTAAAAGAAATATTAGTGATTTTTATTTTCTTTAAACTATAACTTAGGAAACTTTTGAGAAGAACTTTGAGAGAGAAACACATAAAATAAGTGAGCAAAATGATGCTGATAATGCTAGCGTCATGTCTGTATCTTCAAATTTTGAGCCTTTTGCAACAGATGATCTAGGTAAGCAGAATTTTTTATAATCTTAGGAACATGACTTTAATACAGCCTTTGAATTATATTGATTAAGAAACAAAAGTCCAAAAAAGGCAAAATGTGGTGGAAAGACTGGACTTAAAAGTCTATCAGTGTAAAATCAAGAATCTTCTGTTAACTCTTTAGCCTTTGACAAATCATCTCATATTCTGACTGCATATTCTAAGGAAATGGGAGTCTTAACCTATCTTGCTCTATGTTCTTTGAAAAATATATAGAACTTTCTAGCGTGTCTGATAGCTCAAGAAATGTTAACTTACTTCCCTTAAGGTTTTCTAGTTAATGGGAAAAATTTAGAGGTATCAGGGCCTCATCCAATCACATTTTCAATAATACTCACTTCCTAATTTGCAAGAACTGAAATTTCTTAGCATAGATAATACAGTGAAAAACCCAGCTAATTCTGAATGTACATTTGATGCATTACTTTTTGTTTTCATCATTAGTAAAACAGATGCTTGGTGGGGTATATAATTCAAAGGAAAGAATAAAAGCCAGAATCTCAGGACTTGGAAAGGAGACTCGGGAAAAGAAACACATGCTCAGTTTGTTTTCCTGGCTGTGGCCAATTCAGATACCAGAGGTTCGATCATTCAGACCTCTAGGGTACTTAGTTGATAAAATGATCTAACGTCCTATTATTCTAGTGTTTGCTCATAGGATAATTAGATTTAGATGATTCCAAAGGCCTACAAAGAAAGGGGCCAAGCCTTGCCCTGTTATTAGGTATGCACCTTTTACCAAAGCAGTAAGTCTTTCTTTTGCCTTACAGTGACTATCACGGACTCTAAGCCTAGCTCTCTTCTGAGGAAATCAAGTCTGAGCTGATTTCATCCCATTATAGAGACAAATCTCTCCGTGTCCCGCTCTGTTTCCTTCATTTATTCCCCCTTTCTGAGTTACCAAAATGACTTTGAGTCCTCTCTGTTTTGTTTCATTTACTGATTTTTTTTTCTCAAAATCCTTCACCCCTATCTAGCTTTGCCTAAAGTAGATGAAAACTGGGAACTCTTTCTTAGGCCTTTTCCTTACCTTCTTTACTTGCATTCAGTTAGATCCTTTTCATCAGAATTTGGGTGACATCTTGGGATTTATTTTCTTTGTACTGTTTACATGAAGCAACATAGTGACTATGAAATCAATATGGGCTTCAGAATCTAAAAGAGTAATATATGCCAAGTCACCCAACTAGTATAGTGTTTGGAACTTGCTATTTTTCCTTACCTATGGTCAGACCTTTTTTTTTTTTTTTTTTTTTAATTAATACATTGTGAGGAATACATGGTAAAGTTTGCTTTATATATTCTCAAAATGTTTCTGTTTCATATGTAGGTAACACTGTGATTCACTTAGATCAGGCATTAGCCAGAATGAGGGAATACGAGCGTATGAAGACTGAGGCTGAAAGTAGCACAAATATAAGATGCACCTGCAGGATTCTTGAGGATGAGGATGGTGCTGCCGCCACAAGTACGGTTACTAATTTAGAAGGTGTGTTCTCGGTTGAGTAAAAGTACAAAAACTGTTCTATATGTAAAGAAAATGTATAGCCTCACCTGATGCCTAATAGTTTTATTACCACTTTCTTTTAAATAAGGGTGCTAAAACTATATAGATTCTCCTTTGTATTATTTCAGCATAAAATCATCAGATTTCAATATTTAGAATTCTGAATAATGCATATGTCTAATGTCACAGGCTTTATTTTGCTAATGAATCATTTTCTTTTTAAAAATAGAAACTCCTATTGAAAATCATGGTTCACAACAACCTGTAAGTGAAGTTTCTACTGTTCCATGTCCTAGAATTGATACTCAGCAGCTGGACCGGCAAATTAAAGCCATTATGAAAGAAGTCATTCCTTTTTTGAAGGTAAGCAATATTTTTTTTTAAATAAATACTTTCTGTGTTTTGTTCTCTAATACTTATAAAAGACTTCATTGTAGTAAATTCAGAAAATAACAGGTAAACAAAAGAAAGCTAAAAACACATTGGTTTCATCAATTATTCTGTAAATTTATCTCCTGTTATTTGTAAAATATATACTCACCCCCCAGAAAAGGATATTTCTTTTCCTATAAGTTATAAGAATATGTATATATATTTACATAGATATATTTGTGTAGATGGGTACATTTGATAGTTTGAAACCATTCTTTGAGGTTGAGTTGACTTAAACTATGCAAGCATTTATTTGCTTTCATTTTAGGCATAGATAAGTGTTGCCTTTTTTGTGTTAATGCTTTTGTTTTATCATGAGCGATCCAATAAATACCTTTAAGCATGTCTTTTTTGATAAAATTATAATTACTTAGAAAAAAATTATAATTACTTAGTAATATACTAAGTATATTTGCAATATTTTTTATCTTGAAATAATTTTTAATGTTTTAAAATTTAGTGCACACAAATACATGTTTTAGCTAAAGAATGAAAATGTATGTATGGTGTCTAATAAAATTGACATTACAAAAGAAGACCATGTTAAAACCTCAAAATAGAAGTAAACATTTAAGTAAAACAAAACCCAAAAAAAACCCATATGCTAAGACATACTGCCTTTAAAATCCTGATAAATAGAGTTGCCTAAATGCAGACTTGAGACATTGAGATTTTACTTTAGGACTAAAAAAAACCCCAAAAGACACCAGAATGCCTCTCATTTTAAATGTGTTTTTAAAAATGTCTGCACATTGTTTTCCTGCTGGCAATTGCAGTGTAATCAAGTAGATAATAAAACAGCTGTATTCCAATAGGATGATAAAAAAGTATGCCATCTGGTCTTCCTGTTAAGTATAGTTTACTTCATAAAGCAACAAGAAGTCACACTACATACTACTTTTCTATGTCAGACCTTCCCTGCCACTCATGCTCCAAAGTGAACACAGCTGAAAACTCCTTAAGAGAAAATGAAAACAAAAATTTTCACGTTTATAGTTTCTAAGCATAGGATAATCTGTGCAGAAGGAAAGTACAGGAAGAGTGTTACCATTGATGTGCTCTTCAGGAAAATTCTACTTACAGATCCTCAGATGGATAGAATCGCTGATTTACATACTGGTCATTGGGAGGAAAAAAACAAGACTCTCAGAATTTCCTCAGATTTTGGTAGGTCCTTCCAAAATACAAAGATCAGAGATAATTTATTCATATAGTCCTTTCCTAAAACTTTATCAAATAATTAAGTAGCACCATAATGGCGGAAGTCATAGTGAGGTAAAGGAGGTAAGGGAAGAAAAGAGTACTCCCTTTTTACTACCCACTCTTCTCTATCACACTACTAGGATTCAGTGAGTTCTTAGTGAATACAGTAATCAAAATGTGTTTTATTGGAATAAAGTACTTTCTAGAGGGAGTCTGCCCAGAATGTAGTGCTTCCTTTAACATTTCAAAAGAAGTATGTAATTTCAGGGCAGCCTGGGTGGCTCAGCGGTTTAGTGCCACCTTCAGTCCAGGGCCTGATCCTGAGAGACCCAGGATCGAGTCCCACGTCAGGCTCCCTGCATGGAGCCTGCTTCTCCCTCTGCTTGTGTCTCTGCCTCTCTCTCTCTCTCTGTCTCTCTCATGAATGAATAAATAAAATATTAAAAAAAAAAAAAAAAGAAGAAATATGTGATTTCAGGACAAGCAGATTTCTCTAAAATCCTAATGACAACCAGTTGCAGCTTGGCAAAGTTTTGCTTTAATGCTTAAGAATGTCAGATGATAATGATACTTAGAAGAGCATCTTTGTCACCACAGGGTAAGAATTTAATCCGCACAAGAGGCATCTGCTAGCAAGTTATATGACTAAAAGAACCCAGAGTTCATCTATTTCTCTTTCTTATGTGAACTTCACTGAGCTATGGGGATCTCCTGGGGATCTAGGTTTATGGTTAACTTCCCTTCTTATTATAAACAAATCAATTCTAACCACCACGCCTGCTTTATGTAAAAATATCAAAACCTTATAAACCTTTATTGGTAGCAATATTTATTTACTATGTAATTATTTTCTGAGGTTTAAAATATCTAGATGATTTAGCTTTATGCTTAGGGAATGCAGTCATCTGCAGTTAGGAAATTTTATTGCTTTTACCATTTTGTGTCTGATTTAATTGATGTCCTCTCATAAATATTCACTTACTAAATTTAGCATTTCAGGAAGTTTTTGAGGCCAACCAGTGAGTAGAACTAATGATTAGATTTTAACTGTTATGTCTCATTTCACTTCAAATCTTGACTTTCTTGGTAGGATTATAGAACTTCTTTGTTAAAGTCAGCATTAATACCCAGTCACCTAAGCTAGACTTCTTGACTCTCACAACTTCTGTCACCAGAAGTCAAAAATTGATTTTCACCTTAAGAGCAATCACTTTTCTTCTTTCCAATACATAATCTTAACTCAGATTCTCATATTTTGCCTAGCCAGCCTATCATAATGGGCATGAAATGAATGTTTACTCAGGAGACTCCTTAGCCTTCAAGAGATTTCACTACTGGACCTGATACATACTTTCCCAACTTTATCTCTCCCCACTCTCCTACTGTTCCACTCACTCACTCACTTCAAATTACTCAGTATTTCCTATTCCTGCCATTGCATTTTCATATATCAGCTCTTAGTACAGTTTGCCATTATCGAAAATTTAAATGCTCCACTCTTTTCTGCTTGGCTAAAATATCCTTTCTTCAGAGATAATTGTTGTTTCCAATCTGCTACCACAGCTACTTACAGAACCTGGTTTGTGCTGCTTTTAGGATATCTGTACATTCAGCAAGTACTGAGTGTCTGCTGTGAGCTGGCCCCAGTACTAGGGGATAAATAAGAAATAGCCCCTGGAATTAAAAAGTGTTATCAGTTGGACAGTGCATAGCATGTAGTGATTATTCATCTATCTGACTTTCTCCTCTGCTGTTTGAGCCCTTGAAGACGAGGGATTGTTTCTCCCCCCTTTTTTTTAACTACCTTTTCTGTCACATGATTTTTTCAAAAATGACCTTAAATCCTTCAATTTAAGGAACCTTAGAAATCATCTGGTTTAGCCACCTCATTTTACACATTTCTACAGAAAACCAGAACATAAATTTACCTGAGTAAGGTTAGAAGATCTGCCCAAATGAGTTTAGCGGCAGAAGAGGGATTAGAATCATGACATACTTGATGTGGATGTTTTATGGACTCACTTCCACAAGTAAACCATGATTTGGATTATTAGGTAGCTTGCACATGCTTCTAAAGGAAGATGAGGGAGAAGAGATTTGCCCAGAAAGGTTTGTTAGGGAAGTTAGGACAATGGTTCTCAACTGGGGGTGACTTTGACACTAAAAACATTTTGTAATGTCTACGTACAGTTTTAGTTCTCAGGACTCTTAGGAGAGTAGAGGGTGCTATTGGCATCTAGTGGGTAGAGGCCAGAGTGCTGCTGATCATCCTACACCACACAGACTGTCCCTAATGCCAAGACTGAGAAAGCTGAGTTAGAAGACCCATGGAGCAAGTGGGGAGCAGGTGAGTTGAAAGAATATGGTTGAAATGAACTGAACTGCAAATGGGAAGACAGGCCATATGGAAACCATGGCATGAGTAATTCTTAAGATATAGAAAAGAAGTGATAAAAAGTATTAATTCAGCCTGATTCTTTTACTGGCTGTTAATCTGCTGTGGTGGGTCAGAATACACAAATCCCTAACATGTGTAGTGCAGGAGTTTGGCTCTTCTTATGAATGTATATTTGTAAATGTATATCTGAATGTTGCGAAACATCTATGCAAGGAAAAAAAATCATGTGAATTAATATTTTTAAAACAATATTAAGTTTATATCCTAACCAACTATGATTTTTTCTCAGGAGCACATGGATGAAGTATGCTCTTCTCAACTTCTAACTTCAGTAAGGCGTATGGTTTTGACCCTCACCCAACAAAATGATGAGAGCAAAGAATTTGTGAAGTTCTTTCATAAACAACTTGGAAGTATATTACAGGTAAGAGTTTATACTTATATGGCCTACCCTCTAGTTTGGAACTTTTTGTTGTCATTTTCTGGCAGTACGCAATTTATTCAAATAGATATTCATTCTGGCATCCATTGGGGAAGACATTTCAGTACCTTTTGAGGTTATTCCTTTACCTGGTTTTAAAAAAATTGTATTAGGGCCTGCATCTTCATTTGACTCGATAATTTCTAAGGCCTGTCCAAACTATGATAAAATTTTGTTTTGATTTTTCTCCTTCCCAGTAAGAACATTTCAAGGTTGGGATGTTTAGAAAGTAATTCTATGATATTTTCTAAAATAATTTTTTATCAGTGTGGGAAATCATAGAAACTAGAAAACTGTTGATTATAGAGACTTCTTAGGCTGTATGAGTAACTTTAAATTAATGTTAAGGTCATGGTTCTCAACTGAGGGCAATTTTGCAATGCCTGCAGACATTTGTCAGGCAGGAAGTGGCTGGTACTATATCATGTGGCCTGTTAATAGTGCTGGGGTTAAGAATCCCTTTGTTAAGTAAGGCTACCTTAGTTCATCTGATAAACATCTTTACAGTTAAATACACTCATGTATTTTTCCATTGAGATAGTTTAGTGATTTGTATTATTATTACTCCAAACTAGGAAATAGGTTTTTCTTTTTATCTTTATTACAAAAATTTTCCATAAAACTGTTCCTTCTTATTCTTGTGTTTTAGAGAGACTATTATCACTTTGTGTATTAACTTTCTAAAAACCTTAGGCTTGATGCAAATTTCCATCACTATAATTTTCCATTTTGTTTTTATTAAGGCTAAACTATAAATTCAATAACAGGTTTTAAGTTGTGCTGTCTCTAATTTTATTAACACATAATCTATAAGGAATATAAGACATGTGTTATGCAGTTTAAAACTGTTTAGGATAATTTTATTATTTTTTATAAATTTAAGTAGTTTATTCCTATAGAAAGAAATAACTCCATTCTAGAATCAGGCTCAAAGATAAATCATTTATAATTAAATATTTTTGTATTTTTGTTTATCAAGATCCATGTAATCCTACCTCAGTTTGTCTACTGTTACCATAATTGAGACAGATGCCAAAGTATTAATTTGGAAATAAATTTTTTTCTCCTTAAGAAAATCTGGCTGCTTTTCTTTTAATGCTATTCCTGATTCTTTTTTTCCCCCACAAGGGGACCTAGAGAAGAATAAAGTTCAGTTTATAGTAAATCTTGCCCAGAGTACCGAAAATCTTTCATGAGGTAGAGCTTAAAATACCATCTTCTACATTTTTTCTAAGAAACCTATTCAGTGAATTTTTTTTTTTTTTTTCACGAAGCAGCTTCATTTGTACTTCTTCCAAGATTGTGCTAGATAAGATGGTTTTTTGGAAGGAGGAGACACAGAACATAGTTGTTTACCTGTTTTCTAAATGGCACAGTCCATATTTTTAGGAAGAAAAAGAACTACAGTTTTATGTTTAAAAAAATAAAAGTGTAGAATATAGTTGGCTTATTCATTTGATGATGCTGTATTTCAACTTGAATAGAGCTAAAGTGCCATTGTTTTTAAACTGATTCTGAAGGGAAAGTTTAAATTAGAATGACTGGCTGGCTTTATATAAAAGGGGAGAACTTAAAAAGTACTCTGACGTTAACATTTAGAGAGGACTTTGTATTTTCCTCTCTGGGTACCTCAGCTTCTCACTGTGGTAAATATGTATCCCCTGGGTTGCTCATTTGTGGCTACCAGTTCTATTAATTAGGACAAAAGCTGTGGATGATCACATGTTCTTTCCTTTTGTATACTCTTTAAGCAGGACTAGCATGATTCCTACTTAGAATATTAACTATCTTGGGTGCCTGGGTGGCCCATTCGGCTAAATGTCCAACTCTCGGTTTTAGCTCAGGTTATAGTCTTGGGGTCCTGAGATGGAGCCCAGCATAGGGCTCCATGTTCAGTGCGGAGTCTGCTTGATCTTACCCATTAGTTTTAGCTTTTTTTCCACACTAAAAAGTACTAAAATTGTTTTTCTCTGAGTATTTAAATTTGTTAATCCTCTGTATTGCTCTACTCACAGTTAAAGTTTATCTTTAAAGTTACTTGGTTTACCTTTGAATAGGATTCACTGGCAAAATTTGCTGGCAGAAAACTGAAAGACTGTGGAGAAGATCTTCTTGTAGAGATATCTGAAGTGTTGTTTAATGAATTGGCTTTCTTTAAGCTCATGCAAGATTTGGATAATAATAGTATAACTGTTAAACAGAAGTGCAAAAGGAAAATAGAAGCAGCTGGAGTGATACAGTCTTATGCCAAAGAGGTAAGTGACATTTATTTTGATTTTAGGAGTAGATAATAAGCCTAAAAATACAGTTCTTGATCGTTATTAACTAAAATTATACTAGACCTCAGCCAATGTATTTTCTAAGTAATGGCACTTAATCAGATTACATAAATCAGTACATATGCTAGCCACACACTGAATCTCAGATATAACAGCAGTGGCTCAAAGATCAGGAATGCAGACAGGAATTGGTGACAGGAATTATCAGATACCTTACCTTACTGTCATTTAAGTCTTCAGAGAAGAGAGGAAGACTGGGATCTGATCCTTGGCCAGCTGTCTGCAGTAGCTATTTCAACCTCGATAGATCTCAGATCTGCCAGGAATATTTATCACTCTGGCCAACACACATGCTTGTTTACAAGTTAAGGCTTTGGTTGCACATTTCTGTAGCTTCTTTCACCCTGTTAAATTGGTCTTGATATGAAATTGGTCTCCATATGAAATTGGATGGGGTTTTTCTCCTTAACTTAGGCATCACCAGAAGATTTCTGCCTTAGACCTCTCCCTCCTCTTGACTCTCTAATAATGAGAAGGAAAGCATGTTGAGACCCAAAACACAAAGAGAAAACCCTTCTCCCTGAAACCTAAAAAATAAGGTTCAAGCCATCCATTTCACACTTAATACTTTCACTCCTGACCTAGATAAGTTTCAGATCATTCCAGCTATTGCTAAAAGCTTGAAGAAAATATAAACAGGATAAAACCATAATAAATGATCAGAAAGACTACTTTAAGATAGGCAGTCTCGGATGCCTGGGTGTCTCATTGGTTGAGCGTCTGCCTTTGGCTCAGGTCACGATCCCAGGAGTCCTGGGATTGAGTCCTGCATCGGGTTCCCCACAGGAAGCCTGCTTCTCCTTCTGCCTATGTCTCTGCCTCTCTTTCTGTCCCTAATAAACAAATGAATAAAATCTTTAAAGGAAAAAAAAAATAGGCAGTCCTGTTAGGCCATTTGAGTGGGTGAAGTATGAACTAACGCATGAAAGACAAAGAGTTTATAATGAAAATGAAAGGGAACAACATTCCGGGCAGAGAGAACTATAAGTTCAAAGACACTGAGGCAGAATTGACCAGTTTGGAAAACAGAAAGAAGGCCAGGGCAGCAGGAACACCTCCCATGAGGTGAGAGTGTAGGAGATGAGGTCACCTAGGTAGGTAAGACCAAAAGTATGGGACCTCAGCAACCATGGTAAGGACCTTCTGTTTGATTTTATTCTTAGCATGATGGAAACTCATGGAAAATTTTGAAATTGAGGAGTGATCTCTCATGTGCAGTTCAGAAGATTTGTCTAGTTATCATATTATACTGGAATTGTAGGAGAGAAGAGAGGGAAGCAGAGACCAGTGGTAAGGCTGTTGGATGAGTCCAGGAGGAAATGTGATTAGCTTCCAGTGCACACCAACATTTTGACGATCCAGTCAGTGAGGCATTCTTGTGATTGAGACGTGGATAATACAGTTAGAGCACAGGCTGGTTCCTGGTGTCTGACTTGTGCATTGAAGAGCTATTTACTGAGATTGGGAAAACTGAAGGAGGCTGGGGTTTGGGGAGGAAGTGAAGGTTTTTGTTTTAGAATTACTGAATTAGAGCTGCTCATTATTTAGGGAGATGTCTGGTAGGCAGTTTGGTTAGTTTAAAAGATTTTAATGAAAGAGTTTAATTTGGAAAGAATTCAAGAAAGCATTCAACTCTTTGGATTGTGGTAAAAATGCAGCATTTGTTAAATTACTGAATATCTAAGTTTAATCCTAAGAAAGGTCATCCCTAAATTCTGTTTAATTTGCTTGTAGGCCAAAAGGATTCTTGAAGGAGATCATGGCTCACCTGCTGGAGAAATTGATGATGAAGACAAAGTATGTGGCTAATTAACTTATGTCTAAATATAATGCTTTTGAGACAAAAGATTAAATAACTTTAACAGCTTTTACCCTGTTTGAGAGAAAACTTTATTATCAATTGTCCTTTCTTCTGACGAAACTTAATTTTCTTTTAAAAAAACTTTATATTAGATACTAATTTTTTTGATAAGTTTATATATTTTAAAATATATTTTAAGGAATTCATTACATGTATTTGTGGCTAGGACAAGGATGAAACTGAAACAGTTAAGCCGACTCAGACATCTGAGATATATGATGGTGATGGTCCCAAAAATGTGAGATCAGATGTTTCTGATCAAGAGGAAGATGAAGAAAGTGAAGAATGTCCGGTGTCTATTAGTAAGTGTAAAGATTCCATACCGGGTGTATACGTTAGCCCTTTTTAGGTCACTTATCCAAACAGTTGGGTGGAATGTAATGGATGTAGAATTGTGTGTCCAACAATTCTGAACAGTCTGGCGTGGACTTGACCAAATGACCTGTCCTTTCAGCACCACGCTGTCCTGCTGCTTACTCTTTTGAAGATCTCAGATACCATATGTAAAGGACTTGTGTAATGCAGGAATGCAGTACATGGTAGCTTCTATTAAGATTCAGTGCTGGAAATTTACTAAAATCTCTGTATTAATTAACTTAGACTTGTCCAAAGCTGAAACTCAGGCTTTGACTAATTATGGAAGTGGAGAAGATGAGAATGAGGATGAAGAAATAGAAGAATTTGAAGAGGGACCTGTGGATGTCCAGACGTCACTTCAGGCTAACACTGAAGCTACAGAAGAAACTGAACACGATGATCAGGTATTCCAGACCAACACATCTTCCTCCAGTCTTCTTTAATTACTGAAGGCAGATCTTTTTAAAGATGTCAAAATTTACAGCTTCCTTGTTCTTGTTTTCATGAATAAACAAATTTCATTAATATCCTTATTGAAATCTCAAACACTAGCTTATTTTTGTATTTAGCAATGCTTATATTTATAGCACTTTAATCTTTTTCTTTTTCTTTTTTTTTTTTTGTGTGTGTAAAATCCTAAAAACTGACATTACTTGGAAGATCTGGAGTTTTCATTTATCTTTATGTATTTCCTACTCATACATGGAAATAGTATATAACAAAATCATTCCCTTTGCTACCTCCACTTCATCCTGTCCCACAGGCAGCACTTTGTATGATTTCTTTGGCTATTTGACTCTCTATTTCTGAATAGCATGTGTGTATTTTTATTTATTCACTTATGCACTTGACATTCTCTTTTGACTTCCTATTATAGTAGGTGAAGACTTTTTAGATCATTTATGACTCATTTAATTATATTAATCCTATCCTCATTCAGTTGTATCTTTTGCTTAAATCTACATTTAACCATAGATTTTATCAGACTACGTAAATATTACTGCCAAACTAAGCAAAAGCTTAGTCTTATACAATTTTTTTCACCTGAAATTAATAATTGTCTCAATTTTTTATTTGCCTAATTTTCTTTGACACACACCGAAGTCTTTGTTCTGCCCACCAATAGCTGTATAAACTTCTCAGTAGACTTTTCTGCACATACCCTTCCTGCTCCATCCTGGCTTTGGCTCTTCATTAGACTTGCTCACTAGCTAGCAGCCTGGGAATCCCCCTTGTCATTCTTTATTCCATTTGTTTCTGAAATCCAGTCTTCTCCTTTTACCTCATTTTGGTAGAGCAGATCTCTAGTACTTCTCTGAGAAAGAGTGCGTCAAGGATAAATATTCTGAGACTTTAAATGTCTAAGAAAATCTTTAAATTCTTCCATGTTAAACCATTATCTTCCCTCAAATTTTTGAGGCATTACTCCTTTGTATTCCAGTTTTCAGTGCCTCTGTTGAGAAGGCTAATGCCTTTTTTAGTTCTGATTCTTTGTATCTTACTTCTTTCCCACATAACCCCATCCCCATCTCCACCCCCGCCCCCAGGAGTTCTGGAGTTTTACAGTGATACACATTGTTGTGCCTCTACTTTCATTCACTCTACTGGGTACTTAGTGGGTCTGTAAGTAATCAATAACCATGTCCTTTATTTTGGTAAATGTTCTTTTTTTTTGTATTTCTTCCCTACCGTTTTTCTTTCATTCCTCTTGGAATTAATACTGTCAGATATTATTAGCCCTCATGGGTTGATTTTCTGATTTTCTCCTCTTCCTTTTATTGTCCCATTGCTTTTTGTTGTTGTTGTTTTACTTTCTGGAAGATTTAATACTTATACAAATGTCATATTTTTAATTTCTAAATATTTTTGTTTTCTGATTACTTTTTTATAGCACCCTGTTAGTTTAGAGAGGCACTATCTTCTCTTACCCATCTGGAGGCTTTCTTCAAATGTCAGTGGTGCCTTCATTGTTTATACTAAAAAGATACACTAGAAAGCCGGTTGAGTTTGCTCTGGGCTTCACTGTCAGGCATTTGGGTAGATAGCTTTTTGACAGAAAATTCCAAATGTTGATAGCTATTGGTCCTTTCTCTGGAGTGGTTTGTTTTTGCAAAGGGTCTTCTATTCTCCTCCTGCCTAGGAGGAGGTCTATATTTATACTTCTTGGTGCCTGTGTTCAGGAGCTAGATGTGGGCATGGTGCTGAAGGTCCCATCACTATTCAAATAGACTTGTGCTGAATCCTTCTGTTTTCAGCATGACATTTTACCCTATCCTTATTTGTGCTTTTTGCACCCCACCCTTAACCCTGGCAACCCCCGAGGTTTGAGGCTTACTAGTTCAACTTATCTAAAATATAATCTCCCATTTTCTGTCAAAGTTGGGGGAGGGAACTTCAGTGTTTGCATTTTCTTTAAACAGCTTTCAAGAACCACCAGCACCACCTTCTTTTCATCCACACTATTCCCCTTCCGTGCATGAGGGGATTCTGATTTTGTTCTCTCCTCCTGCTAAAGGCACTAGGCTTTATCTTTCTCCCCTCAACTCTTCCATTCACTTAACATCTACATATAAATGGATGTCTCTTAGTTTCATTCAAGACAGTCTGATACAAAAATTAAAAAAAAAAAAAAGTGAAATCCATAATACTCTAGTTCTCTATTATTTTGAGGTTAAGGAAAAAGTAAAACCTTTTTACTTAGCCATCTTAAAGTTTCAACTACAGCCGCCTTCTTGAACACTTTCAGAAGATATTTTTAAATTCCCTTGTATGAAAGTCTCAGGTTGGACAGACAACCTTACATTCTTAACCATCTCCTATATAATGGCCATATATTTTAGGCCTTGCTATTAAGACATCACTTTTTCCTTCTAGGTACTACAACATGACTTTGAAAAATCAGGAGAAAGCAAAAATGTCCCATCAGAACAAGATCCCACTACTAGTAAAGGCAAGAAATGTAAAGTGTTCAATTTTAAGATTATCTAAAGTGCCCTTAATGTGCTTAAAAGCTAAAAAAATAAATTCTTAGCTAATGTAAGTTTGAAGGTATTTTTGGACCTGATGTATGTCTTTTTTCTTCTCCTAAATCCTTTGTAGAAAACAGGACTTTTTTCCTTCAAACAGCTGCTCGAGAAAAGCTGATAAATAATTAAACACATAGAAAAAAATCTTACAAGAAAGTATCTTTAGATATAAATGTGGGGGATTTCTTAGAATACCCATTCCTGGGTATTACTCATGAATATCCTGCTTAATTAGAAATTGGGTGGATGTCAAGAGTCTAATTTTTAAAACATCTTCTGTTAAATCTGATCAATAATTTTAGGAATCACTGATAAGGAAAAATTTATAATTGTCTCTTTTTTTGGGTCTTAAATGTCTTGATTATTCATTCATACATACTAGTTGGTGTAATTTTAAAATTTAACAGCTGTTGCATTACACTAATGATAAGACTTTCTTTTCATAACAGATGACCAAGATAGTACTCCTGTGAAACCCTGTTACCTCAATATCTTGGAAAATGAGCAGCCTTTGAATAGCGCTGTCCAAAAAGACTCTCTGACTACCATCGATTCATCTAAACAGCCTAACCCTTTGCCTTTACCTTTACCTGAAATCGAAACCTTGGTGCCTACAGTCAAAGAAGTTAAATCTGCTCAAGAAACTCCTGAAAGCTCTCTGGCTGGAAGTCCTGATACTGAATCTCCAGTGTTAGTGAATGACTATGTATGTATCATTTACATTTCATTTCCGTGCATATTTCTTCATTTTCAGGTTAACATTTTCAGTCTGTAAACACAGACTAGGTGTGTTTGTGTTTGTATTTAGGTTTAGAAACTGCTGAAAGATATTTCTTACTCAAACTTAAACTTGAACAGAAGGGTGATAGTGAATTAGGATGATCATCTCAAAACCTATTCTTTATAAATTTATGACCCAGATCTTGAGTTTTAGGTGGCAACCTTGAGAGAGTTCAAGTTCAGATCTTGAACAGATTTGTGAATCATCATTAATCTCTTACAGAACCCATGCTTGACATCTCAATAGTTTTAGAACATTTCATAAATCTTTGATAAACCTGAAAGTTTACAGTTTGATAGCAGTAGACTCCCTTCTCTATATATGGCAAATGAAAGACATATATGGTAGCAAATCTGTACCTAGGATGTAAGTAGATAAGTTTTACTCTGGACATTTTCATTTCAGTTTAATTTTATAGTAAGTAAGTTATTTTTTGGATCTTGAATTATGTTTTATAGACTTGGCGAAAATTGAGGGATTTTTAACAATATACTTTTAGGTCTAAGCAGGAATGTGTGTTTTTGTTTGTTTGTTTTTTTTAATTAACATCAGTTTTCTTCCTAAAGATATAGTTTACAATTATGATTTCATAATTTCTCATTAAGGAAGTCTATATAATATTTCAAAAACATTAGTAGAGTAACTTAACTGTTTTGATGGCTTCATCAAACAAAAAATTAGCATTTACAACTCTGAAAGTTACCTCTGTTACAGAGTTGCTCTAGGAGGCAGTCAATTGAAATTAAGTCTGATTATAGAGGGACTTGAATTTGAAATTTAGGCAAGGGACACTCCTGAAGGTTTTTGCACAAGAATAACAAATGGCTGAAGTCATGGTTTTTGAAGATGAATCTGATGACTGTGTAAGATAATGTTGTCAAGAATGCTGTTAGGAGGCTCCTTTACCATAGGAATATCAAGTACAAGCTTAATGAGAGAAAGAGATGGGTGAGAAATGTTGAAAGAGGAAAAATCTAAGGTTTCCACTTGAGTAATTGGTAAAATGATACCATTAAAAATCAGAAAGGAGAAGTAGGAAAATAATGAAGTGATCACAGAAATGAGTTATTAGATTCATGCCTCATCTTTCTGAACTTCCATAGAGTTGATACTGAAAGCCTGTAAATGTTTACTTATATTCTGCTGCATACACTCTGATGGGATTCCACAAAATTATCAAAAAACCCGAATTCTTGTTCTGATTGTTTTAGTCCTCAGTGTTACTGTTTCTTCCTCTAACCTTCATAATAAGCTGGCTCTTTGTTTTTTTTCAAATGGAGACAGAAATGCTTGACAGCATGCCCCATAGCTGCAAGTGCACGACCTGTCCTGTGCACTCCAGCTTTGCTTTTATTCATAGAGCTGAACACAGAAAAACCAAATAGGATAGAATTACTGATGTAAAAAAAAAAAAAAAAAAAAAAAGAATTACTGCTGTATACTCCTATATAAGAATCCATTTTATCTGTTGACATGGATGATTTTAAAGGCTTAGATCCAGAGATAGAGTAGATTGCCTTCATTAAATATAATTTATCTTACAGGAAGCAGAATCTGGTAACATAAGTCAAAAATCTGATGAAGAAGACTTTGTGAAAGTTGAAGATTTACCACTTAAACTGACAATATACTCAGAGGTATTTTGCTCTCTTTAATTAAACTTGTCTTTATATAACAAATACTATTGGGATGAAAACTGATTTTTCAGGTTGTTTTTTTTTTTCCTTCATTTCAAAGGCAGATCTAAGGAAGAAAATGGTAGAAGAGCAAGAGAAAAACCATTTATCTGGTGAAATACTATGTGAAATGCAGACCGAAGAATTAGCTGGGAATTCTCAGACACTAAAAGAACCTGGTAAGAGTTTCAACCATATCATACTGAAAAATTAACAAACCTTGGTACCATCATTTTGTTTTTTAAATCCACTATTAGTACTTGGAAGATTTAAGCCAAATACTGGAAGGGAAGCCTAATTCTGTAAAAAGTCTTGGTCCATTGCCTAATTTATAAAATGGTATTATCAGATAATTTTTTTGTTTTTAAAATCTTGAGTTTTAGCAGTGTAAGAGATGCACATTAATTTAAGAAGGAAAGATACAAAAGAATTCATGATAACCTGGCAGTATCCCATTTAACTATTGGTTTTTAGTTCTTCTGGGTGAGATCTTGTGTATTTCTGAATTAATATACTTATAAATTTTCTTAATTTAAAAAATTCAGACATCTCTTCTCTTCCATATGAAAAGTGAGCATTTGGATCTTTATTATTTTTGGTTTTTCTGTTCATGATCTTTATTTTAAATATATTTGTTTTCTAGTTCCATTAGCTTTGGTCATGACTCCACGGCTACTGCCTTTTCTTTCTGCTTTTTCTGTCCACTCTTACTCATCTTCTTACATTAAGGTTACAAAAACACATTTTTGTAACTAATAGTTAAAACTTAAAGATGACTCTTTGGAGAGCCAGTTGATAATCCCAGATTTCCTTCTCTATGGATCTAATAGCGCAACCCCTGGGCCACCCAGAGGAGAATGTGTCTTACATCAAAATCAAACGATTTTCGGGGATCCCTGGGTGGCGCAGCGATTTGGTGCCTGCCTTTGGCCTAGGGCGCGATCCTGGAGACCCGGGATCGAATCCCACATCGGGCTCCCGGTGCATGGAGCCTGCTTCTCCCTCTGCCTATGTCTCTGCCTCTCTCTCTCTCTCTCTGTGACTATCATAAATAAATGAATGAATGAATGAATAAGAAAAAGAAATACTTAAAAAAAAAAATCAAACGATTTTCTTTTTGTTACTCTATCAATACATTAATCAAATTATATAAGATTTTGGGATCCCTGGGTGGTTCAGCGTTTGGCGCTTGCCTTTGGCCCAGGGCTTGATCGTGGACACCTGGGATCGAGTCCCGCATTGGGCTCCCTGCATGGAACCTTGCTTCTGCCTCTGCCTGTGTCTCTGCCTCTCTCTCTGTGTGTCTCTCATGAATAAATAATCTTTAAAAAAATCATACAAGAGTTTTTTTTTTTTTTTCCCTAGAAATGAGGTGTGAAGAGAAGCATAGACTAAATTTCAAACTTTCAGTTAATTTCCCAGTATTGAGCCCAGTTCTCCTTGTTAGAATCTCACCTGCTGAGCCCCACCCCCTTCATCTTGTCTCCATCTGCTTTGAACATTCCAGGGATTTGTCATCTGGCCGGCTTTCCCTCCCAGCCACTCTTGTTGGTTGATATTTAGTCAGTTTTATATAGTTTTCTTTTCTGGTGGGTAGTTTTCTTAAGAAGTATCTGCTCAGTATGCAATCTTCAAATGGAAACCGTCACCTATTTTTTTTTTTAAGTATGCTTTGAATTTTTTTATTACTATTATTTATTTATGATAGTCATACAGAGAGAGAGAGAGGCAGAGACATAGGCAGAGGGAGAAGCAGGCTCCATGCACCGGGAGCCTGACGTGGGATTCGATCCCGGGTCTCCAGGATCACGCCCTGGGCCAAAGGCAGGCGCCAAACCGCTGCACCACCCAGGGATCCCCCGTCACCTATTTTTAAACTAAATTAGTATCTCCTTTATAATAACTTTATGCTAAAAGTTTTAATGAAAGAGAACAGTATTAAATTCTAGTAAGTAAGGTGTTAATTCAGTAACTTAAAGCGCATTATTCTGTTTTTCAGAAACAGTGGGAGCCCAAAGCGTATGAGAGGTCTTCAGAAGCTCATCTAACTCGCTTTACATAGTCAATGCATATATGAACTTGGCACTAAATAAACATCTGTTTTGATCTGTATAAAGATGTAAATTAGTTTGACACTGCATTCTTGATAGGTGTGCTAATTTCTGCCCGTGGCAGTTTAAAACATCAGAAACTGAATTCTGGACAGATTCCAGCCTTGATACACTCTGGGGTTTTCTTCTTTCTTTCCTTTTTTTAAAAATTTTTCTGTCGATTTTTTTTTTCCCCTTCCTTTGTGATGTTTGGTATCGTTAAATTTAAGATGTAGTTTTAAATAAAGTTTGGACTTCTCTGTAAAGTACTTTTTTTGGAAATTATGTTGAATTCTATACAGTAAGTCACCCTTCTATATGATTCGGATATTCAGAGAAGAGCAAGAGTTAGAGAAATACAGAATTTAGTAAGACCAGCCATTAGACCAGGCTTCCAAATAGTGTCAGTGTTGCTGCTGCTGGGTCTAGACACCTGCATGTCTTATTCTTGTGCAAGAACAGGCAAGTTATAAAGGTATCCAGGACATTGGTGAAGTTATTATAGCATATAAATATTCTGTTCAAATTGGATGTTTAGAACACATGTCCTTATCAGATAAATATTTTCCAGAATTCAGTTCCTATCTATGTTGCCACGGTCTTTAAAAAAAAAAAAAAAAAAAAGTTATATAATTAGGGAGTATTTCTGCACAAACAAGTAACACTGTGATAAATTTTACATGAAGAACCAAACCCTCTCAAGTAGGGATTTACAGAACTAAGTTTTATGTACCAGAATGTTAAGGCTCTATATGTCTTCAGACAAGCTTGCCTTTTGAGATGGTAATTTTAAGACCAAAGCATAGCAGTTGATTATGTGTGTGGTGAGAGAGAAGCAGATTTGCAAATGAAGTACTAAGCAATGAATATGTATGGAATTTCTTCATCACCAAGTAACTCAGTTTTTCAAAAGTGAATTATCTTTAGATTGCAAACTTGCAATATACCCAACTAAGGCTTCACAGCCAGTTAACAATTCAGTCATAGGTTTTTTGTTGAATAAAATATGAAGAATTAGTTTCAGTTAGTGGTCTTTAAAATTTATTAACAATTTACTGAAATACCCAAAGAATTTGGTTGGTATTCCTTCAAAATTTTTATTTGCTGTATACTTCAGTGTAAAATTATAATGCCCAGTCAGGGAGTGTTAAATGAGGATTTCCCTTTAAGGACATTTACTATATTGCTAATTATGTGAAGTATAGCTCTCCCAACATTAATTTAAAAACCTATTCAGATAACCATTCAGAATCAGGAATTCTTACCCAGTTTGACTCCTGGGAAGCTGAAACAGATTATATGTATACTTAAGTTTCTATACATGTATGTTTTCTAGACTCTGAACAAAAAGGGGAGAATTTCATGTTGACATTCAAACCAAGCCTTACGCATATTATGGCTGTGTCTCTCTACCTGCAGATTAAAGTGCGATCCAGTGGAAGACCAATCCTATCGGAGTTATTTTCCTAGCACCTGTGACTTGTGTTACAGTTGCTGTCATCTTCTCTTTTTTATTTTAGAAGATAATTCAGTTTTAAAATCTCTGGGGCTGAAGATCAGATAACTTGTTTGACCCTTTCCTTAGTAACTGTTGCTCAAAGTTTAGGCAATAAATATTCCTATTCGTTAATGTTTAGGTTGAAAATCTGGTTATAGATAAAAGAGGAAGAAAAGGTGAAAATGGAGAACCTTATGCAGGTTGAGAGAATGCTTAAAATAGCTCACCAGACTGTGCAGGTACTCTTTGTATTTTGTAACATTCACTTTGCATAGCTGCTTTTTCACTGTTAATAAATGTATATCCTCCATACAACCATGAATTTGCATTTTCATTTAAACTGACATAATCATTTATGCCTTAGAATTTATTCCAGAATTTTTATGGCTTGACAGTTTTAAATGTAAGAAAAAAAGAACCAAACAAACAAAAAATCTAAGACATGAAAAATAGAGACCCAACATCTAGTCAGGGAGGACTTACCAATTTAAGAGCATTTTTCTTACAGTAGGAACAATAAATAATATAAATATTAGAAATAACATATAATTACACTATAATATAGAAATAATAGAATTACTCTGTAATTATTTCCTAACTATATCTCTTTCATATACTATGTAGAAAACATTCTCATATTACTCAAAAGTTAGACTGGCATGTTTCTTGTTTATTGCCCAGTTTTACTTAATATAAAGAGTTTATTCTTTACCTGTAAGAAACAATGAGCTCTGGATGTCACATGTTTCACTGCAAATACAGCTGCCCAGTTGCCTTGTCTGGAAGAGTGATCATTTCTTGTTCTTGCCATATAATTCTAATTGCTACTTTAATGTTGGTTGTCTTTATACATCTGGTTCCTTCCTCAGAATCATTGGTGTCTTTGCTTGGCTCATTTTCCATTAAGGAACAGAGAAGGGAATCCTGTGCCTTTAAATAACTTTGATTAATTTAGAGTTTTAATTATCAGTTCATCTGCCCAGACTCATAATGTTTGGGCCAGCTATTTACAGAAAGTTATGGATTTGAATATTTTGAAAACAAATTGCATTATAGAGCTTGAGTTCAAGTTGTCTCTTACAAACCTCATTAATATACTAACAGTCCCTAACTTAATGATGGTTGGAATTAGAATTTTTCAACTTGATGATGGTGTGAAAGTAGTACAGGCATACGTTGAAGATATTACAGGTTTGGTGCTAGACTACTGCAGTAAAGTGAGTCAAATATTTTTGGTTTCATAAAAGGGTATATAAAAGTTTACACTATACTGTAGACTATTGACTGTGCAATGGCTCTATGACTGAAAAAACAATGTGTTTTACTGCTAAAAAATGCTGTCATCTGAGCTTTTAGCAAGTTATAATCATTTTGCTGGTGGAAGGTCTTGCCTGGATATTGGTGGCTGCTGACTGATAAAGATTGGTGGTTGCTGAAGGCTGGGTTGGCCATGGCAATTTCTTAAAATAAAAAACAATGAAGTCTGCCCATATCAAATGATTTCCTTTCTTTTTCGCATACTGATGTGTTGGATAGCATTTTACCCACAGAACTACCTCCAAAATTAGAGTCAGTCCTCTCACCCTGCTGCTCCTTAAGTTTATGTAATATTCTCCATCTTTTCCTGTCATTTCAACAATCTTCATAGCATCTTCCCCAGTAGATTCCATCTAAAGAAACCACTTTCTCTGCTCATCCATAAGAAGCAACTCCTCAGCCATTCAAGTTTTATGAGATTGCAGCAGTTCATACACACCTGTATCTACCCAACATGGGGCTTGAACTTACAACCCCAAGATCAAGAATTGTATGCTCTACTGAGCCAGGCACCCACCCCCCACTTCAGGCTCCACTCCTAATTCTAGTTCTATTATTTCCACGACATCTGTAGTTACTTCCTCCACTTGAAGCCCCTTAAAGTCATCCTTGAGTGTTAGAATCAGCATCTTTCACACTCTTGTTAACACTGATATTTTGACCTCTTCCATGAATCACAATTGATTATGGCATCTAGAATGGTGAATTCCTTCCAGAAGGTTTAATTTACATTGCCCAGATCCATTTGAGTAATCACTGTCTAGGACAGTTACAGCCTTACAAATGTATTTCTTAAATAATAGGACTTGAAAGAACTACTCCTTGATTCGTGTGCTGCAGAATATGGATGTTGTGTTAGCAGGCTGAAAATAGCAGGAATCATGTACATCTCCACCAGAGCTCTCTGGTAACCAGGTACATTGTTAATGAGCAGTAATATTTTGAAAGAAGTCTTTTATTTCTGATCTGTAGGCCTCAACCATGGGCTTTGTTTACAGACTGGTCATTGAACACTGGCTTTAACTTAGTCACCAGGTGCATTAGCTCCTAACAGAGACAGCCTGTCCCTTGAAGCTTTGAAGCCAGGCCTTGATTTCTCTCTAGCTATGAAAGTCCTACATGGCATCTTCGAAAAGAAAGCTCTTTCATCTGCACTGAAAATCTGTCGTTTAGTGGAGCCACTTTCCTTGATTTATCTGAGTTAGATCTTCTGGGTGACTTTCTGCAGCTTCTATATCAGCACTTACTGCTTCACCCTGAAGTTTTATGTTATGGAGATGGCTTCTGCCCTTAAACCTCAGGACCCAACCACTGCTGGCTTCCAGCTTTTCTTCTGCAGCTTCTCCAGACCTCTCTCAGCCTTCACAGGATTGAAGAGAGTTAGAGTCTTTGGATCAGGCTGTGGCTTGTGGGGATGTTGTAGCTGGCTTGATCTTCTTACCGGACCACTAAACCTTTCTCTGTATCAGCAGTAAGGCTGTTTTGCTTTCTAACCTATGTGTGTTCACCAGAATAGCACTTTCAATGTCCCTGAAGAACTTTTTCTTTGCATTCACTACTTGCCAGGTTTGGCACAAGAGCCCTAGTTTTCAGCCCTTCGTGGCTTTCTATGTGCCTTCCTCACTAAGCTTAGTCATCTTTAGCTTTTTCATTTACAGTGAGAGACATGGCAACCTACTGAATGGGAGGAGATACCTGCCAATGACTTATCCAATGAAGAATATCCAAAATACATAACACCTAAAACACAGTAACAAAAAAGAAAAATCCTATTAAAAATAGGTGGAAGATCTGAATAGGCATTTTTCCAAAGAAGACATCCAGATGGCCAACATACACATGAAAAGATGCTCAACATCACTAATTACCAGGGAAATGCAAATCAAAACCACAATGAGATATCACCTCACACCTGTCAGAATGGCTGTTATCAAAAAGATTAACATCTATGTGTAGGTGAGGCTGTGGAGAAAAAGGAACCCTCATGCACTGCTGGGAATGCAAACTGGTGCAGCAACAGTACTGGACAACAGTACGGAGGTTCCTTAAAAAATTAAAAACAGCAATTCCACCCGATCCAGTAATGCCTCTACTGGCCATTTGCCCAAAGAAAATGAAAATATTAATTCAAAGAGTTATCTGCACCCCTATGTATACCAGCATTGTTTACAGTAACCAACACATAGAAGCAACACAGTGTCCATCGATAAATAAATGGACATTTGAACACTTGGAAGCCACTGTATGGTTCTAAATTTCCCTAATTTCAATACTGTGGTGTCTCAGGGAGTAGGGAGGCCCATGGAGAAGGACAGACGGCGGGGTGGGCGGCAGGTAGGTCACCAAATCAAATACAGTAACAATGAAAAAGCCTGGAATTTTGTGAGGATTACTAAAATGTGACACAGGCACAAAATAGCAGATGCTGTTAGAAAACGGTGCTGCTAGACATGCTTGACACAGGGCTGCCACAAACCTATTTGTAAAAAACAGTATCTGTGAAGCACAGTTAAAGCAAAGTGCAATAAAACGAAGTACACCTGTAGTCTTCTTACTAATGTCCTCTCCAAATTAACACAGCAGTTACTACCACCATCCAGTGGGAACATCTTGATAAACACCCTCCCCGTTCTCTTTCTATATTCTAGATGTGTATCTAATTATGCCTAAGTACATCTATAAATAGGCTTATACTCTATATCCTATTTTATAAGTGTTTTTTTTTTTTTTACCACTGAGCATCATTACCGAGAATCTTACTGCCAGTTGTTACTTCCTCCATATTATTTGATGTGGTCCTGAGGAACTGGTCTAAAACAGCATCTCACGTATTTATTATGAGTATCAAAAGCTACAACTTTAGAAAAAAATACAAGTTAACCTGACTTCATTTTTATAAGAGGGACAAAATCTGAATTTTTTTTTTTTTTAAGATTTTATCTATTTTTTTAAGTAATCACACCCAACATTGGGCTTGGACTCATGACTCCCCCAACATTGAGTCGCAAGCTCCTGCGACTGAGCCAGCCAGGCACTCTTGAGGTTTTGTTTTTTTTTTTTTAAATCAAATCTTATTTTAATACAAGTCCTCTTGTAACCCTCTCACTTCACTAAGACAGTACTAGCATCACTATAGTTTTGTGGAAGCACCTCCTTCCAGGGGAAAAGGAGCCTTAGCACACCTGTGTCCTGTTGACACCACTGGGTTTAGAGGTGGTAAGATTAGTCATGTAAGATAGTGGCCATTTAATCATAAGTTGAAGAACCCACCTACATAACCCTTATAATTTAATTCAGATGCTGTGTTCAGCTTCCATTTCTCCATAACCGCCCCCCTCACACCAGCATGTGGGTATCCGGAGAATCAGCATACGTGACTGCTGACAGTACTTCCAGGGATTGTTTATTGAGCATCATGAGTACACGACATTATACAAAATGAAGTGGATACAGTCTCGCCCAACTGGCATGCATTTCACAGTTAATGGTTAATGTCTGAAAGGTTATTAATAAGTTCTATTAGCACTTTCATAAATAGACTGATTTCTGAAAAACACTTTTAGTAACAAGTTTTTTAAAAATATTGATCAGAGAAACAAACTAAACATTTATTACATGAATGATATTTATGTAAGTTTATGGGTTCACCTCTCAATTTTCACAAGGCTTTGACCTCTTCACAGAACCTGGAACTCAGTTTCTGAAGTTAACAACTGCCTGGAGTTTCTGGGAGGTAGAGTAATTATGAAAAAAGGGACGTGTCAATTCTGTGCATGAAAGGCTGCCTTGTACATGGATTACTTCATGAACCTAAAAAATTGCTTCTATTCAGGGTCAAAAGCTCAAGTATTCTTGCCTATTAAGATTAATACACAGTTGAATGTCTGTCTCATCCCCCTCCAATCAAAATTAGTGAAATTACATTGCTGTCACAGACAGCAAAGACCACACAGAATGCTAATTTTAATAGTAGTTGGAACCAGAAGGAAAGAAAAACATACAAATATGTGGATTAAAGTGAAAAACTGAACAATGTACAGATGTGCTGGATTCAACACCCACCAAGATTCTTGCTTCATTCTGTGGAGGTGGGTCCCATATGTCATTGCCCATCCCCATCCCCAAATGTCAAAGTGAAGAGAAACTGTAAATTCTAGATGATTGATTTTTGTACATAAAGAAGTTACCTGTAAATGAGGAGAATCAACTGTTATGGCAAAAATAGTCTGTGAACTGTAAACATAAGAAAGACAAGCCCATGCCTCCACAAGAAACTATCGAGTCTTGGTCTTTGCAAGGACATCAGACGGCTGCACTAGGTGGATGCATGTGAGTTTCCATCTTCATGCCACAGACAGAGCATTCTAGGGGCCAGGTGTGTGCTCACCAACCTATGCAAGGGTCTGGGCAATCCCGCAGGTAAGTTTCATATTGACCTTTGGTAACGTCCATCAAAGTTGTGAATACAGTCAGCTGAAAGAAAAGTTACATTTACTTTAAGGATCTTTCCAATTTTAAGGTGTCTTGACTGGCATTTCTATACATGTCAAACTGCTTTATGAAGTTACTTAATATAAAATAATACATAAATTGTATATAAATAGTCATAAAAATAAATATACAAAGACAAATAGTCAATAACAATTATAGTTCACCATTTAGGAATACAACTGAAAAAATAAACAACTAACTTCAATACAGCCACTATTCCGAGTCATGAATATAAACAGGCTCAGGAAAGAATCCCCTCAGCTCCTTAGAGATCTTATTCCTAAGTAGGACACTGCTTCGCCACAACACTTTAACCCTCGACCCTCCTCAACAGTATCAACAGTGGTCCCTGCAAAACCTAATGGCGTATACCGTGGACTGTACCGGCTCAGCTGTGGCTGTCCTTATCCTTAGCGCATTTGCTTTCTTTCGTTTCTAAAAAATTTTATTTACTTGACAGAGAGAGTGCATGACCAGGGGGAAAGGATTTCTGAGAAAGGAGCCCAAAGCAGGGCGCGATCCCAGGACCATGACCTGAGCCCAAGGCAGACACCTCACCAGCTGAGCCCCCCCAGACCGCCCCCCCTTACTGCGTTTCTAACACAGTGGGGGAAACTATGCGGGCACAAAACTCTGTCTGTAAACAGACTTCAGACCTGGCTGAGTTTTAGGTGTTAGTTGTGTACAGCATGAAATTTCTGACAGGGTAAGTCAAAAGTAAAAGGCTACATATAAATGTTGTGGAAGTAAAACTGGAAACAGTACTTTGACCAATTTGGACATCAAACAACATAACAACATCAATCAATCTGTCCTATCCCAAGAGTTACTGTTTTAGTCACATAAAACATTTTTAAAAATCAACCTTAAGGGGAACAGGACTTGGGGTCCTAGCTCCAACTGATCCAAGATAACAGGGAAAAATAAAACACAGGACCAAGTTATTTTCCTAAAAGTGTATATATATATATATATATACATATTTTTTTTAAATACCTTGTTGAGGACAGGTTTTGTTGATAGGACATCATACATGGTTGCAAATGAGATATTCTAAAACACAAAAATAATTGAGTTCATTAAATTAAATGCATATGTCAGTAGCCTTATGCACAAAAATGGGTCATCAGAAACCATGACATTCTTGTCTACCTCCCCGCAATCCCCCTAAAGAACTGCCCTTGGCATCGCTGTTAGTTAGAAACAGAGCTAATTGGATTAACATTAACAACTTTTTCTCTCTCTTCTGCCCTCTTAATTCTTGCCTGTTTGTCATTCAACTTCACACAGTGGTGTCCAGCATCAGAGTCAAAAAGGCAAGTACAATACAACTTTGATCTTTAGATTCAAAACAAAAACAGTACAGACTGTCCAGCGATACTTCCCAGAAAGTTTATCAATTCTTCAAAGGCCAAAGAAAAATGCCACAACTAAGATAATCTTTAAAGGTCACCATTTCTTTCTACATATGACATGTGAATGTACCTCTTGGGTTGTCTGGTTTAGACACATCTTTGCAGGTGTTCTGCGATCATCAAGAAAGAGAGGATTTTTCCAACGGTCATAATTTGTTTGTACCACATACCATCTATCCTGCTTGGGGTTGAGTCTAGATAGAAAAGAAGAAATTCTGCTTAGGCTTCCTACCTTAAACTCATAAATACGTCAGTCTATGCTTTAGTTTCTGCTTACTTTGTGTGAACACGTGTACTTACTCATATACATCCAAAGACTGTTTTCTATCTCGTGTGATCACACAACCCTCCCCAGACTTGTTGCCTCCCAGGATAAAGTATGCTGGGGCCAATATCTTGGTTTTGATCAATGTATTCTTGGCTTCTTCGTAACTACATAGAAACACCAAAAAAGAAAAAAGTAAACATTTTTAGGTGACTTGGAATGAAAAATTTTTAGCTGTGGAGACTAAAGGAACACAAGTCTCTGAGAAACATGTTCTTTTATTTTTTTTTTTTAATTTTTTCTTTAAGATTTTATTTATTCATGACAGAGAGAGAGGCAGAGACACAGGCAGAGGGAGAAGCAGGCTCCATGCAGGGAGCCCGACGTGGGACTTGATCCTGGGTCCCCAGGATCACACACTGGGCGGAAGACGGCGCCAAACTGCTGGACCATCAGGGCTGCCCAACGTGTTCTTTTAAAAAAGGGTGGTGCACAATGGCTCATGGAGGAACAACCGCTGACACCATGTGGTAAAACATCAAGATCTGAAATATCCCCTAATGTGAAGGACAAACCAAATAGCCTCAAGAAATTATCTTCCACCCTTATTGTTTAAGCCTTTTAGTCAACAACAGATCAAGAGGAAATAATATTACTATTTATAGAACTTAGGGAATAGACAGTAACCTTGAAAACTAGGGCTTTTAGAAATCAAAGTGGATTTTCAGAAAAGCCACTATATCTTACTCCCTTGACCTCATTAAAAATCAGATACCCATTTATTCTAGGTCACTTGGATGTGGTGCTAGCTACTATTACAAGATTTCTGCACCAGCGCAGAATTAAACTAGGTTAACAGATATTAACAGTTTAAATGAAGATTTTACTGTACAAATTCTCTTCTGGTATGAGTAGGTTTTTGTACATCAATAAACATTAATAGGTACCCTTCATGCTGGCACTATCTCTAGCACTTTTTAAATAAATCAGTTCATTCTTTGCGTTAGACACACACACACACACACACACGGATTATTACTCAGCCATAAAACAATTTTGCCATTTGTGGCAACATGGATGGACTGTGAGAGCATTATGCTCAGTGAAATAAGTCAGAGAAAGACAAATGCCCTAGGCTATCACTTACATGCAGAACCTAGGAAAACTCATCAATACAGAGAGCAGAGTGGTGGTTACAAGAGGTGAGGAATGGGGGGTGGGTGAAACAGGTAAAGGGGGATCAATAGGTACGAACTTCCCGGTTCTAAAATAGTAATTCCTGGGTATACCATGGACAGCGTGGTGACAATAGGTGATAATACTGTATTGTGTATATGACAGTTGCTAGAGAGTCAACCTTAAGAGTTCTCAACACAAAGAAAACAGTTTCTGTAACTATGTGGCGATGGGTGTTAGCTACACTTATTGTGGTGATCATTTCACAATATATACAAATCCCCACACATTTTGTTGTACATCTTAAACTAATGTTAACGTTCTGTCATATCTCCAACAAAAAATAAACTTAAAATGAATATTAAGTTTGATAATAAAGGAATCAAACAGATTACCTTGTGCCATTTTCCAGAACTAATCTAGTGATAAACCCGATCCACATGGCATCTTTCTTTCCCAAAATCCATTCTATGACACCTGGAAGAAATCAAACATACACAGTGTCACAGGCCTGCAATGGGGTGAGACTACGCACCCAAGACACAGCCCAGCCTTCCTCTCAAAACATCTACGGAATTCCCGCTAAGAACTCTCTACTCACCCAGGTAACCGCCATTTATGCTGAAACGTTCATTTAACGTAAGACTGAACAGTCCCTGGAAACAAGACAAAGCAACGAAGTCAGAAACCTCAGCCATCCTGTTGGCAGCGTACTTATACCAGGTGTGCCAACCCCTGGAACGGGGGCTGGGGGTGCAGAGTCAAAACTGGATTATCACGTTCTGTTAACAGCTTTTAGAAGTTGAGAGCATCTTCGCGTGTAGCGTGTGAAGTGAACAGGTGGGATGTTACTGGCCACACTTTTCTGAGAAGGAGAAGGACATGCAGAGAGTAAACGCCCAACTTGTCTAAGCGGCAGACTGAAGACCAGGTGCCAGATTTATATCCTATTCCAGCCCTGCACAGCCAGCCACATGCTTTTTCCTCAGAAGAGGCTCAGAAACAAACCATCGTTCCCTTTCTACTCTTCTCTATCCCGTGAGCTCACACCTATGACGGTGACAGGAAGTGCAAAGGGATGAAGAACCGGGGCTTCATATTCTTCTTGGGTCCTTAGACCCCCATCTTTCACAGGCAGCAAAAAAGAGGACACAGAGCTACCTGTAAAGTTACGTAACAGCGGATTCCTTACCGGTTTGAATCCTGTTAACATGCCCACATAGCCAGCAAAGCTTGAAGCCTTGAAGACGGTTTTATTATTTCTTTGGAAGTCCAGGTTCACTGATAAAGGTTTGAGCTGCTCAGTTACGACCCAGGTATTATTGTTTATGTTCCACCTACAAAAGACAGATTTCGTTTAAAAATAATGATGATGGCCAGGTATTGTATCAGGCGCTTCCTCTCCCTACTCCATAATGAGCAAGCCTCACAAGAACTCTATGACATGAGTGGTTTTACTTTCCGTTTTCCATATGATAAAACGGAGGCTAAATCTAAATAACCCAGTACAACAGCCCACTCAGCAAAGGAGCCATTACATTTTTTTAGGAATGTTAAGTAGACATAGAATAGAATGCTCTTCCTTTCTAAGCAATAAACCGGACTTGCATCTGGGACCTTCAAACATGCTCTAGATTTCTGCTTACTAGCTTCAGCTCCGTTACAGACTCACAAATACTGTGCCCATCTTGTCTCAAAACTAAGGAATCCAGGGCAGCCCGGGTGGCTCAGCAGTTCAGCGCCACTTTCAGCCCAGGGCATGATCCTGGAGACCCTGGATCAAGTCCCATGTCAGGTTCCCTGCATGGAGCCTGCTTCTCCCACTGCCTGTGTCTCTGCCTCTCTCTGTCTCTCATGAATAAATAAATAAAATCTTTATAAAAAAAAAAACAAACAAAAAACTAAGGAAACCAGTATCTTCACTTCTGATCATATTTTGGGCATGATTTGGGATTTACTTTTCATCGATTTGTAATACAACATACCCTTCCTTAAGGATGGATACTCACCACGATCTTTACTTACCCAAGAAATATTCCAAAATCCATGTTTCGCCCATGTAGTAGATGACCTGATTTAAAGAAGAGACATGTAGCGGCAGTTACGACAGCATAATTGATCAAAGCTGGACACTTAATTCTGGTTTATTGATATTGACAACTGCTCAATCCAGTAGTAAGAATTAAGTAGCGTCCTAGTATCATAAGCCTTAACAAGCTCAAACTGCTGTGCCCGTCACACTGGCCAGATCCCCTCATACTGATCTCAGAGCACACAGTTCCAGGTAAAATTACAATCTGGGAAAGGGATCAGGGGTCCTTCTTTGGTCCACGGACAGCTAGCTGGGTGTAGCTAGCATAGCCGCACCTGATGTGACGTGCCAACACAATCCCCTTCAGGAATGGCTACCTACAGCTGAACACTTCTAGGGTCAGGTACAGGCCGATTTCTAACGTGAGTAGCGGTATAATGGTAAATCAGGGTAAGCCATCCTGTGCCTTGCATTCTGGGGGCCTGCCAGAAAAAAACATGGGAAATGAGCCTGGTCTACACAGGGTCCCTCGGCCGGAAACAGGACAGGATTTGTCCTGAGTCTCAAGGAAAGGCGGGGATCATTATGCACATAAAGATAATGAGTGAGTACTTGTACTAAAGCATGAAGAATAGCATAAGGGAGACTAGGTGAAAGGGTAAGGATATTTAGAAACCTGAAACACTTCCAAGCTTTCTACCTCCCTGAATTAAACTTTATTTTTTTGTTCTCCAAGCTGCTCAATCCTGTCTCAGCGTCTTTGAACTTATAGTTCTCTCTGCCTGGAATGTTGTTCCCTTTCATCTTCATTATAAACTCTGTCTTTCACGCCTTAGTTCAAACTTCACCCACTCAAACAGCCTCATGGGACTGCCTTTTTTTTTTAAGATTTTATTTATTTATTCATGGGGGGGGGGCAGAGACACAGAGGGAGAAGCAGGATCCATGCTGGGAGCCCGATGTGGGACTCGATCCTGGGACTCCAGGATCAGCACTGAGCTGAAGGCAGATGCTCAACCACTGAGTGACCCAGGTGCCCCTGAATTAAACTTTAATAGCCATCACAGTGGTCTCAAAATAAACATAGTTTTAAATTCACATCTAAAAATTTGCTAAAGATCTTTTTTTTTTTTTTAAGATTTTATTTATTTATTCATGAGAGACACACAGAGAGAGAGAGAGGCAGAGACACAGGTAGAGGGAGAAGCAGGCTCCATGCAGGGAGCCTGATGTGGGACTCAGTCCCGGGTCTCCAGGATCACGCCCTGGGTTGAAGGTGGCGCTAAGCCGCTGAGCCATCCGGGCTGCCCAAGATCTTTAAACTATATGCAACATACACAGAATTTGAAGAGTAAGCCTGGATAGTACAAGTTCTAATTCTATTTAGATTTTTAGATTTTTCTTTTAATTTGTACTTTGCATTGCCTACCCCCGCAACCTCTCCCCCAGGCACACATTTACCTTCTTTGTCTTCTGTTATTATTGAGGTACAAATGGTGAAAAATTCGTAGAAAACATTGAATGTAAGAATCTCTCCTATGAGAAAAGATAGGACATTTCTTAGTCAATATACAAAACTATGACACTGTTAGAAAAATTTTTTTTAAGTTTGAACAATCACTACGTGTGAATTTTTGCTGTGCAATACATGTCTGCAGACCAGTCTGAGCACGCCTGAATAGCCTGGTCAGGTAGTGGTATCTCACCAGCCGATATGCTACAGATACAAGATAAAACAAACTCCCAAAGGTCAGCTTTTTGGGCAAGCTGAACACCCAGGCACAATGAATTCATTGTACTGTGACAGGATGTCCAATATGCTTCATTTTAATTTGGTTTGGGGGTGCTAACATAGGATAACTTGTTTTTTAAAGATTTATTTGAGAGAAAGAGGGAGAGAGAGCATGCATGAGCATGCATGAGTGGGGGGAGGGGCAGAGGGAGAGAATTTCAGGGAATTGCTCAGCTTGGAGCCTAAAGTGGGGCTAGATCCCACAAACTATGAGGTCATGACCTGAGCTGAAATCATGAGTCAGACATTTAACTGACTGAGCCACACAGGTGCCCCTAAAATATGATAACTTAATACATCTGGCTCTTTGCTATAGACTGAACATGTATTTTGCTCATATTTTTAGAGGTGACAGTATTTCTAAGGTGAGAAAGGAGATCCAGGAACTACTAATAAAATCAGTGCAGCTAACAAGAAAATCCATTTTAATTTTTGAATATTTTCCCAAAACTGTATAATAATACCACTTAGCATTTAATGAAAAGGCATACATCACGGGAACAAAAGGCACAGCACAGGGAATGTACAGCCAGTGGTACTGTAATCGTGTTATATGATGACACAAGGTAGCCATCCCCGGGGCGAGCACAGTAAAATGTAAAGTGATGTGCTGGATCACCATGTTGTACACCTGAAACTAATGTAACACTATCAACTGAAACCAAAAAAAAATTATTTTAATTAGATAATGAAAGATATACAGAATGCTTTCTCTTACCACATTCATGTAAACATGTTAATAAGCTGAACATTTATTCCCATTCTAAGCTAATGTTTATTTTATTTCCATTTTGGTAAGATTCTGTTCTTATGTTACTAAAAGTCACGTATTAATCTTTTTAATTCATTTTTCTCTCGAGATAGTGATATATGGTATTTATTTGCTAGGGTTCTTTACATAATAAAGGAATTAAAGACTTGTTTTTCATCAAAGCTGCAAGAATGTATTTCCAGTATGTTGACCATCATTTTACAGCATTTTTAAAAGAAGTTATTTATTTGAGAGAGCAAGAGGCAGGGCAGACGGAGAGGGAGAAGCAGACTCCCTGCTGAGCAGGAAACCGGACTCACAGGACCCTGAGACCATGACTGCAGGGGAAGGCAGATGCTTAACTGACTGAATCACCCAGGTGCCCCTACATCTTTTTTTTTTTTGGAAGAAGCAAAGGACAATAAAAAACCTAGCCACCTTTGTTGATAAATACTATTGATTTTCAGAAATTCTCAATCATCTCTTGTAAAAACCAAGGTAATACTGGCTCTTAAAATAACAACTCTATCACTTTGGTAGCTAAAAAACAAAATTGGGGTGGCAAGAAAAGTCTTTTTCATTAAATTAAATTTGACTTCATTAAAATTAAGAGTTTCTGCTCATAAAAAAAAAAAAAGAATTTCTGATCATTAAAAGATACCAGTAAGGGAGTAAAAATACAAGCCACAGACTTGAAGCCATAGAGAAGATATTCAGAACGCATGCATCTGACAAAAGGCTTGTAGCCAGAATATATATGGAATTCCTTAAAACCACCTATACTACTCAGAGCAATCTACATAGTTAATGCAATCTCCATCAAAATACCAACAATATTTTTTGCTGAACTAGAACAATCTTAAAGTTTCTGTGGAAAAAAATAAAATAAAATTTCTGTGGAGCCAGAAAAGACCGTGAATACCCAAAGCAATCTTGATAAAGAAAAGCAGAGCTGGAGACATCGCAATTCTGGACTTCAAGTTATATTACAAAGCTGTGGTGATCGAAACACCATTGTACTAACACAAAAAAAGACACATAAATCAATGGATCAGAATAGAAAACCCAGAAATGGACCCACAATTATATGGTCAATTACTCTTCGACAAAGCAGGAAAGAATATCCAAAGGAAACAAGACAGTCTCTTTAACAAATGGTGTTGGGAAAACTGGACAGCTACATGCAAATGAATGAAACTAGACCACTTTCTTACACCATACACAATAATAAATTCACAATGGATTAAAGACCTAAACATGAGACATGAAACCATAAATATCCTAGAAGGGAGCACAGGCAGTAATTTCTGACATTGGTCATAGCAATTTTTTTCAAGTGGGCCCCCTGAGGCAAAGAAAGCAAAAGCAAAAATAAACTATTGGGACTACATTAAAATTAAAAGCTTCTGCACAAATTTGGCAAAAGAAACAATCAACAGAACTAAAGGGCAACCCACAAAATGGGAGAAGATACTTGCAAATGCATATCCAATAAATGATTAGTACTCAAAATATATAAAGAACTTACACAATTCAACACACAAAAAAATAAATAATACAATTAAAAATGGGAAGAAGACATAAACATTTCTCCAAAGAAGACATCCAGATGGCAGACAGATGAAAAGATGTTATCATCACTTTTCATCTATTGCCTCACATCTGTCAGAATGGCCAAAATCAACAACACAAGAAACAACAGGTGCTGGTGAGGATGTGGAGAAAAAGGAGCCCTCCTGCACTGTTGGTGGAAACTAGTGAAGCCACTGGGGAAAACAGTATGGAGGTTCTCAGAAAGTTAAGAAGAGAACTACCCTACAATCTAGCAATTATTCAAAGAATACAAAAACACTAAATCAAAGGGGTACATGCATGTTTACTGCACTATTATTTACAATAACCAAATTATGGAAGAAGCTGAAGTGTCCAGTGAATGAATGAAAGGATAAAGATGTGTAGACACACACACACACACACACACACACACACACAAACACACACTGGAATATTACTCAGCCATAAAAAGAATGAAATCTTGCCACTTGAAATGACATGGATCGAGCTAGAGAGTATAAGGCTAAGTGAAATAAGTCAGAGAAAGACAAATACCATATGATTTCACTCACATGTGGAATTTAAGAAACAAAACAAATGAGCAAAGGGGAAAGAAAAAGAGGGAGAAACAAAAAACCATATACTTAACCATGGAGAACTGATGGTTACCAGAGGTGGGTTGGGGGGATGGGTGAAACAGGTGATAGGGATTAGGGAGGACATGTGTGAGGAGGAATACCAGGTGATGTACGAAGTGCCGAATCACTGTATCATACACCTGAAACTAATATAACACTGTTAACTAACTGGAATTAAAATATAGACTTGAAAAAAAAAAACAATCTTTTGAAACCAATACAAAATGGGCAAAAGACTAACAAACATTTCACCTTTAGAAGGAAGGAAGGGAGACAGATTATCTTCTTAAACCATTTTTTTTTTAAAGAAGCAAAACAAAAGCACCAATGAAAGGAAAGGTCAACAGCTGTACAATCTTATAGTCATCAAAAAAAAAGCAAATTGCACAATCATGGGATTCTACACACTCAGCCAAATGGCTCAAATGAAAAATACTGATGTTAGCTGGTGGGAAAGTATCTAACAGTCTCCTACTATGAGGATTGTCAGTGGATACAGTTACTGTGGAAAACTACAAGGCAAAAATACAGCTACCCCATAGCCCAGGATATATCCAACAGAAATGAGTGCACATGTCCATCGAAAAACAGATACAATATTCATAACTGCTTTATTCTTAATATCCAAAATCTAGAAACCACCCAAACCATCCTATTCACACAGTAGCATACTACCTATAATGACCTGTACAAGAAACCGACACAACAGTTCACACTGTGTACAGAAGATTCAAGAAGCAGACTAATGTGTGGTGAATTGAGAATAAGGAGCTACCTTGGAGATGCAGTGCTGTCTGTGAAATGGCAGGATGGAGCATTCTGGATTGCTGAAATTTCTGGGTCTTCAGCTGAGTTGTGATTACATGCATGTACACATTTTAAACATTCTACTGAACTGTATACTTAAGATTAACACACTTTACTATAAGTAGATTGTCCCAATTAAAAAAATATACAAGTGCTTTCTTACATCTTATAAAAGCTGCAAAGTGAACTTTACCTAAAGGTATACCAGTAACCGCTGCAATCCCCTTCATTTCCTCCTCAAAAGGACCTGGAAAATTGCCAAGGAGACCAGGCTGGAAAACAAATAAATGATCAACCATTTGACCCTAAAGGGCTGCTTTAGATTGGGTTCTTTTACATATAATTTGTTCTAGATGCTCCTTCCATATAGTTAGTGATAAAAGTCATTTATAAAGGACTTTTACATCCTGTATTTCTAAAAGATGCTATGTAGGACTCGATGGTAGGCCCCTCATTTTTTAAATATGTATTTTATTCCCTTAAACTCAACTGTTTTCAGGTATTATGCAGAGATGTATGTTTATTTTTTCCTGCCTGGCATTTCACCCTGTTCTCCAGAAGGAGAGGGAACTAGGATAACTGCACTTGGGTGACCGGACATGATCCACAAACAAATGCATCACAACAAGCACCCCTTATCTCCACCTGAACTCACCCTCTTGCCTTGGCACTGCACCCTCATTACTGCTTTCTTCCCACACTCATAAAAGCAAATCTATCTTCTAGTCATTCACAAAACCTTCTGTCTCGGTTAATGGGCTTCCCGGGCTAAGATACATATGTCATTTGGTCCTATGAAGAAAAATCTCTGGGTGTCCTGAGATACACAGGCAAAGTACTTAAAAAAAAAAAACCAACAAAAAAAAAAAACCACCCAAATCTTCAATAGTAAACTTGCAAATATAAGTACAGCTGACCCGTGAACAATGTGGGGAGTTGAAAATCTCTCCCAAAAGAGTATAGTATCTGACTCTCCCCAAACCACTGATAGTTTACTGTTGACCAGAAACCTTACTGATAATATCAACAGTATTATCGCATATTTTGATTAACAACACATATTTTGAATGTTATATATATTTTATGCTGTGTTCTTACAATTTAAAAAGCCAGAGCAAAGAAAATGGTTTTTTAAAAAATCGTAAGGAAGAGAGAATACATTAACAGTACTTCACTGTATTTATCGAAAAAAATCCATGTATAAGTGGACCTTCCCAGTTTAAACCTGTGTTGTTCAATGGTGAACTCTATCTGTAAGGGGAAGGACATGCTATGCTCTCAGATGAAATAACATATTTGCCAACTGTTCTGTAAAATAGTTTCTGTAAAGTTAAAATACTTTAAAAAAAAATTTAAGGGGCAGTTAATTGCCAAAATTTGCCATGCTATTTTGTGTCATGTTTTTTTAAATTATTTTTTAAAAGATTTTATTTATTCATGAGAGACACAGTGAGAGAGAGGCAGAGACACAGGCAGAGGGAGAAGCAGGCTCCATGCAGGGAGCCCGATGTGGGACTCGATCCCGGGTCTCCAGGATCACGCCCTAGGCGGAAGGCAGGCACTCAACCACGGAGCCACCCAGGCATCCCTCTTTGGTGTCATGTTATTCTAACATTACCAAACCCCCAAATTTTAACTCCCTCTAAAGTTTCGATAGTGTTCTAGAATAATTAAATGCAAACCTGTCCCCAGCTCCTTAGAAGAATTTGTCAGATTATGCCTTTAAGTAAATACTAGAGCCTTTTCTGAACTCTGTGTATGTGTGTATGTTTAAAATTTATTGTGGGAAATAATATTTCTTACCAACTTTTGATCCACTATCTGCATAATTTTTCCACTTGGCACAAATGCAGTTACTAGATCCTTCAGGGAATTCACTATAATCTTTAGCTGAAAAAAAAATAATAAATAAATAATTTAATTATCAGGAGACATTAAAAAAGTTGACATTGAAGATTAATATTGGTTGGGTGACAGGCACTGAGGGGGGCACTTGACGGGATGAGCACTGGGCATTATGCTATATGTCGGCAAATCAAACTCCAATAAAAAATATACAAAAAAATTAATATTGGTAAAATGGAAACAGACACAAACCTTTTGACTTATCCATAAAGAATTAAATAGAGTGCCATCTGAAAATATTTTCATCTCATATACACATACATCTTTAACAGGCCATTTTATTAATTAATTAGATGAAGGAAGAGGATACAGAAAAAAAAGGCAAACAAAAAGAGCAAGAAGGTACAGAAAAATGGCATCATTTCTTCTATTATTAACAGGAGAAAAATATCAAACTCAATCCTTAAAATACTTAGTATGTAATTTCATGAAATGCTCTTTCAAAAATGCAGTTATATTCAGTAATGTTAGAAATGGAATATTTAACAATCCACATACCGCTGGTGCCTTGTCAGCCATCAATTCATGCCATCTTTTGTAGGGCGGTAAGTCAAGATTTATGGTGTACCAAGGAACTGAACCCCTGTAGCTGTAATGAGAGGTGTATCATCGTGAAATGTAAAAAGCCAATTCTGATGGGGGTTAGACAGAGGCATATTCTTAACAACACAGAAGTTGGTACTCAAACCAACGTCTGCAGAAAAGCTCATTTTCCCAGCTAGTGTTTCTGCCCTATGTTGTACACACAATCACACGTAATTTCAGAAGTCTTAGAATCCAGAATTATACATTCTGGAAGGATAAGGGGAATTGGTGATATGTAAAAGAATCAATTTTGGTTCAAGAGCCTCATGTCAACTGAATCTCAGGGCTAGAAAATAACTGCCTTTTTTTGCCCTCCGAAATCTCTGCTGAGGACTGGTCTAGGCTCTGGGCACTTCTCTGAGTGGTCTCCCAGTCCCACTACTGCCAAATCATTGTCTCTAGCATGGGATTCAGTAAGGTCACCTTCTAAGCCTCCTGAAGAGGCAGCACGTATTAGCTTCTCATGACTGGCTTTAAGAACCTTCTCTACTCACTCAGCCACGAGACTCTTCCTGCCATGCTCCCTCTCTCCTCATCTCCTGTACTCAGTCCACACCCAAGCTCTGTTCCAGTCATAGGCATTCCCCAATTTCCTACTCTTCAATCGACAAACAGCAATTTCTACTATACAACGTAAATACATGGCAACGTCCACTCCTTTTAAATGGAGCTGGGCCCTATTTCTGGTGGGTGAACTCTACCACTGTTCTCTGTAGCTGCAGAGACATCATCTTCTGGCTCTTGTTACTAAGCCTCTGTGGGTGTGCCATTCAGTGACTTATCAGCTTAGAACTACGCCTAAAAATAGCCAGCGTTTGCTCCATTATTTCTCTGCTCCAGAGAAACAGAAGGGGCATGCAGGTGTGAGCTACAGCTGATATCCATATTAAGGACTATGATACTTAATTCCTAGAGAAAAAAAAAAAAAGCTTAACATAAAAACAAATTCTGTTTCTGACTGATCCCAATTGTGCATGCAAAATTCGATTCCACAATTCTAAAAAATAATTCTTGTTCATTCTATTACAGGCAGGTGCTCCTAATGGCCTCCCCGCCAGCACGCACTTAGATTTCCATGTCCGGGAGCAATGGTAAAACAGGGGCCAATTGGAGCTATGCACGTGGCGGCACTGCCCTCAGACAGGGTTTCTACCTATAAACCCCAATCAGAAGTTCTTCGCCTTAGAATATCCAACAAAACCCAAACTTATATCCACCCTAATCTCCTGATTCTTTTCCAGTCTGGAGCCTTGGGCAGGCTCAAGGATTCCAAAGAAGAAATGGGGAGTGGAGATAAACTCAGAACAGCAGAGGATTAGACTAAGTGGGCATGGGGAGACCCCACAAACCTCTCTATAAAAACACCTCAACTAATCACAATTCTTGGAAAGAACTGTTAAACTGATGAACAAAATCATTCTTACAACTAAAGCTTAGCCACGATCCCACATCTTATTTCTCAAACATTTTTCTAAAATATCTTGGTATTTAACACCTGTACCTCAATTTCCTAGAGAAATAAATAGTATCTACCCTATGAGGGCAGTGATAATTACATGCGATACACAAAAAGTACTCAGCAGTATTGGTATTCGACCAATAGTAATTACTACAGAATAGTTTCCTACGTTACTGCAAATAATAAACATCATTAAATTATTTTTGAGACTTAGCATCTGCTCTGCCCAGGTCATCACAGTCACTATTAAGAACTGACTGAACCCACCTGGCTCCACAGGTGGCTCAGAAACTAGTCCAAGTGACACAACACAGGTACATACAAATAAGAGGGCAGATGCTGAGTGCCAGGGACCAGGGGAAAATAAATGCTAATGGGATTTGGATGGATCCAGGGGTGCTCCCGCTGTCAGTCTCCGGATCTCCAGCCCTGATGTAACTGGTCGGGCTGGATAAACAGGTAACTCCTCCCGCACAGATGCCCATGCATACCTCCAGAACCCGTGCACTTGATCAAGAAAATGTAGAGGAGGATTCTGTTGTCATTCAAAGGTATATGAACACTGGGCTCCCCTCTCACATCCCAAGACACATTTCTAGTTCAGAGAAAAGGATCAGAGCAGAATGGAAGATTTTTCTGTAGAGAACAGTCTAGTAAGGCAGGAAGGAATCCAGTAGAAATACCAGGACTAAAATATTTACATTGTATGGAAATATAAATGTGTTTGTATGTGTGTGTTGTGTACACATGTGTGCACATACATACGCTCAGCAACCTGGAACCAGTTGAGAAGCCCAAGCAGGGAAGGTATGCAGGGTAATCAACTCATGGACACATGTAAGGTGCACATGGAAGGGAGGAGGGAAAAAAGCCTTCAACATGGAAGGTATTCATTATGTGTTAAATGAAGTGGGGCCGTGAGACCAGTCAAGAGATGCAGCCAATAAGACCCTGAAGACCAGGATACAGTCAGTGTTTACATGAAGGAGGACCTCCAGAGAACAAGCCATTAAAGCACTGGAATACACATTGTTTAGAATAACATAATATAGGGGGATCCCTGGGTGGCGCAGCGGTTTGGCGCCTGCCTTTGGCCTAGGGCGCGATCCTGGAGACCCGGGATCGAATCCCAATCGGGCTCCCGGTGCATGGAGCCTGCTTCTCCCTCTGCCTATGTCTCTGCCTCTCTCTCTCTCTCTGTGACTATCATAAATAAATAAAAAAAAAAGTTAAAAAAGAAAAAGAATAACATAATACAAAAATTTTAGAATAAAACATAAAAACTGATTACTTCTAAATTATTTCCTACCAAATATTTACTTCTTTCCACAGAAAAGTGAGTAAATCAAAAGAATTTTATTACAGTTGCACTGTATCTGGGACAGAGGCTATTCAGAGCACGTAATTTAGGCAAGTGGGGTACAATAATATATAATTGGAGTGCTACAAAATTCAAGTATGTCATCTTGGTATTACTGGAAATTAATAAAAGGAAAGGTCATTTAGTCTGGAGTCCGGAGGTGGGCAGGGGAAGGCCTCCCACCCCACTGCTCCTCAACTACAGACCCAATAGGAAGAAAAGTAGCCCTGCAAGTTGACAGGACCCTTAACCAAGACTTTATCCCAGCAGAGAAGAGAGGTTGCCCTGCCAACAGCCTGGCCAATGAGAAGCCACTATTCTTCGGACTCCAGTTCCCTCTAGTGGGCTTTTGGGCAACAGCTTTCTCAACTTCCCTGTGTCCTCTTTAAAAGAGCACTCCTCTCCTTTGTTCTGCAGACTTGCCTATGATTTTGCCCTTGCTTGCCCTTGCTTGCCCTTGCTTGCCTAATTCTCTACTCTTCCTGAATAAACCCATATTTGCTGGTAAAATAACTGGCAGATTTATTTTTAAGGTTGACATTACTTGGTGATCAGAAGTGGGATCCAGGGGCACCTGGGTGGTTCAGTGGTTGAGCATCTGTCTTCAGCACAGGTCATGATCCTGGAGTCCTGGGTTCAAGTCCCACATTGGGCTCCCCGCAGAAAGCCTGCTTCTCCCTCTACCTGTGTCTCTGCCTCTCTCGAATAAATAAAGCTTTAAAAAAAAAAAGTGGGATCCAGAGAAAACCCCCAACAACTCCAAGGCTGATGAGCAAACCAGGTGCTGATTAACCACAGAGTCAACTGGATTCCCTACTTTCTTGCCAATCCTCGGGATTGAGGGTAAGTCTTCCCGGCGATTCAAGCTCCGCTCTCTGTGTTTGAGCTCTCCAGGCTTTATTTGGGACGTGTCTTAAGACTTTTTTTTTTTTTTTTTTTTAATATGAGAGTATTTGTTGACTCCTTTACAGAACTGGACTGTTGCTGTTGTAACAGAACTGGTCTGCTCCTGTGCCAGTTTGAATTGACTCATTTTGGGATTGGACTGTGCCTGCTGGAAATGCACTAGCTTTTGGTAGGACTTCAGTTTGGAACTGGACTGTTCCTTCTGTTTGGTCTGATTCCTTCTGGAAACAGGCTGTTGAAACTGTGCTATTAGGATTTTTTTCTCTTTACTCTAGAGAGAGACATCTAAGATAATGGGATCCTAGTCATCAAGAAGCTTTGAGGGTACCCGGTTCCTACCACGACTCCAGCTGGTCTATGTTTAAGAACTCTGGTAGCTCCACACATGCATCTGTAACTAAGTAGACTGAGTTAACCAAAGGTAACTTGGAGCTTCAGCATCCTTCACAGGGAACTTCTGAGCTCCCCACACTGGGCTTACTCAGAAGCAAATTAGGAAGCACAGCTTCCTATATGGGAAGCCTGTTTTATGTTTTTTTTTCTTAAGATTTTTATTTATTTATTCCTGAGAGAGAGAGAGAGAGAGAGAGAGAGGCAGAGAGAGAGCCAGAGGGAGAAGCAGGCTCCATGCAGGGAGCCTGACGTGGGACTCGATCCCAGGCCTCCAGGATCACACCCCAGGCCCAAGGTGGCGCCAAACCGCTGAGCCACCAGTGCTGCCCAGGGATGCCTGTTTTAAATGCTACCTTGAGGCTTCTGAATCCTTTCCGGATTCTGAGTTTGCCTCTTTGTAAAATACTATTTCTAAATTAACTGAGGCAACAAATGAAAAGTCAAAACGGCTTCTGAGACCTCTTTCCCCGCCCTGCCACCTTCTTTGATTCCAGATGTGTGGCAGGTGCCATTTTTCCTTTATTCTCACTGTTGAACTTTTTTCCTCCAAAATGCTCCCTGCTCCTTCTCCTGAACCTGCCTCTCTAAAGTTAAGTCTTCTGAGGATCTGCAGAAATGCCAAGTTTCTTCTGCTCCCTGTACTAAGAGAATCCATTCAAGCCAGAAAGAGCTTTCTAAAGTGATTTGTGACCTCCCCATAAGCTTGCTATAGAATTTAACCCATCTTGCTATTCAACTTACCCATCTAGTTTCTCAGACTTATATCCATTAGTCCACTTGCTTATTTGTGAGGGCCAGACCAAACACTGGATGAAAGTAGCCCGATAGGAACGTCGCGAGGGACGGGTAAAGAGCCTAACTTCTGGCAAAACACTAGAACAGCCCCAGGGAACATACACTGAGCAGTTACAGTAGCTTTTCCTAAGCCTGTTGATGGGAACAAAAATTCAGGCTTGTGCACAAAAGCCTGATGAACCTCTTCATGACTACTACAATCAACTCCAAAATGTTTTCATTTAATTTTATTTTTTAAGATTGTATTTATTTATTCATGAGAGACACAGAGAGAGAGAGAGAGAGAGAGAGAGAGAGAGAGAGAGGCAGAGACACAGGCAGAGGGAGAAACAGGCTCCATGCAGGGAGCCCAATGCAGGACTCGATCTCGGACCCCCAGGATCAGGCCCTGGACTGAAGACGGCACTAAACCACTGAGCCACCCGGGCTGCCCCCTCCAAACTGTTTTTAAAGAAGGTTCTGGTTTTCCTTTAAATGCTGAATCCACCCAGGTGGCATTTAACTCTATGGTCATCAATGACCTGAACCAGGATCCTTTTTCTTAAGTCTTAAAAAGGATCAGGATGGAATGAAAACTGTAATCACTCCAGATTGATTGAATCTGGCAAACCAGCTCGCTTGTTTCCTAGATGGGTCGCCAAGAGAAGGACTGCTGAAATTCTCAATTTTTTTACTTTGCAAAGGAAGGCTCCTAAACGTGATGTAATGAGCGCTGGGCGTTATAGAAGACTGATGAATCACTGATCTCAACATCTGAAACCAACACTACATTATATGTTAATTAACTGATTTTAAATTAAAAAACATAAAACTGAAAATAAAAAAACCCAAAATCTTTCCAGTTTCTATTATTGCAAAGACCCAGGACATTACTAAAAGGCTGGTACAAACTTGAGCGCCGCAGACACGGTCAGCCCTTTACTCAGTCTTTCCAACCTCCTCCTAATTCCCAAACACATGGCCCCGAGGAGCTACAGGTGCTCGCCCCAATCCTGTCTCCAGCAGCCTGCAGAAACCACTTTCCAGACTGGGAATGAACCTGTGTGTGTAGTAACGCCAGAGCCACACTCTCCGTGCTTAGCCCCACGGCTTTAACGCAGCCTCTACCTCCGAGCACTGAAACAGCTCAAGGAGCCGGAGGGTCTCTATAAACCGCAACAGGTGCCCATCTCTAACCCATTCCCCTTTTGTCTAGGCCCCCTGAGAGGTACGCATTCTTCTTAGCTCCTCTACCTCTATTCATTTACTGGGCCAAGGGGCGCCTGGGGGTGCAGCTGGTTAGGCATCCGACACTTGGTTTCAGCTCAGGTCACCATCTCAGGGTTGTAAGATCGAGCCCTGCATAAGGAGACAGCATCCACCTGCTAAAAATTTGTAGCCCTAAAGGGATTTGCTCAAATTCAAGTTTGATACTTAGGGCACCTAATCTCCAAACAAGGCCTACACTCGGATCCAGATGCTACCCTTCATGATTGCTGATGTGACTTTTTGGCTCCTCATGACAATTTACAAGAAACCCCTCTAACCAATGCAGCTTTTTCACGACTTACTGACAGTTCTTATTTAAAGGATGTAAATAGTAAATACCGTGCAGAGTATGCTACTGTAACTCCTTTTGAAATCACTGAGGCAGCACCTTTATCTTTGGCTATTTCTGTCCAACAGGCTGAGATCTATGCCCTCACTCAAACTTGTCCCTGAGCCAAGGATGAAACCACAAACATTTATACTGATAGTCAGTATGCCTTTGGGGCATTCATCAGTTTGGAATATTATGGAAACAATGAGATGTCCTTATCTCTGATGGAGATAAGATTAAAAATGGCTCTTACGTCCAAAATGTACCAGAGGTCAGACTTTTGCCGGCTGCTCTACTACCCATAAGGTCCTTGGGTGTACCAGACTAGACTCCCTGGAGGCCAAACAAAACCACCTCACTGGTATTTCCACCAAAAATGGTGCTCTTAAGGAAATCAATACCCCAACATCTTTCATGGTCCAAAAGGATGTTCTCTTGAATGATTATTTAGAAAAACTGACAAGAGATACACAACAATTGGCCCCAGAGAGGGAAAAACAATATTAAAAATCTAATAATTGTTGGCTTGATAAAAAGGAGAACTCTGGTTTGGACCAAATAACAACCTGGCCCTACCAGAAATTCTAAAATTCCCACTACTTACATGCCTTAAACCACTGGTCTAACAAAATGATAGCATTCATGAACCAATGATGATGGGGAAATATGCAGAAGTGGCTACTTTACTTGTCTCACCTGTCCGAAGTATAATCCAGGGAAACCTGTTCACACAAATTCATCCCCTACAGTTTTTCACTGATATAAATATATTTTAGTCATGGTTTGTATGTTTTCTCCCTGGATCAAGGTTTCTCTCAGGGACAGGCCAATGCTGCTTCTGTGGTTAAAATTCCCTTAGAAAAAGTATCCCTGCTCTTCCCCTAAGTGGCCCGAAGTGACCTCTGATAATGGTTCACTATTCACTGGATCTAGAAAACCCTACAAAATCATGCAAGTCAAGAGGTTCAAATCTTCATGTTCACTTTAAGAACACATATGAAACTGCCCAGGCCATGAAGGGTATACGTATCCAAAAAGCCACCAAGTATCTGAAAGAAGTGATGCATGCCATTCCATTGCTGCAGTGGTGCCCAGCTACGTCCAGGCCAAACAGTGGGGCTGCATACAGGGTCAGTGGCCCAAGAGGAGTGCTGAATTTTTACTGCACATGCTTAAAAATGCAGAGTGTAGTGCTGAACCTAAGGGTTTAGATGTAGATTCTCTGGTCATTGAGCACATCCACGTGAACAAAGCCTCCAAGATGCGGCAAAGAACTTACGCGGCTTGTGGCTGGATTAAGCCATACATGAGCTCTGCCTGCCACATCCACTTGATCCTTACTGAAAAAGAGCAGACTGTTCCTAAACCAGAAAAGGAGGCTGCACAGAAGGAAAAGATATCCTAGAAGAAACTGAAGAAACAAAAACTTAAAACTTATGGCCTGAGAATAAATTCTGCATAGAATAATTGCAAATAAAAATAAAATTTTAAAAAATCATCCCTACTTGGGGAACCAGTCTCCAACTTAATAACTTAATAGTGATCGGGGAACAATGTGATGGGTCAGGTGCTTCCACAAGTCTGTGCTCTTTACCCAGTTTTACAAACCTTCGCTGTGTGCACCATCCTCAGTCCTCAGAGTTAGCTGAATGTACTAATGGTGCTCGCAAGACTCAACTGGCCAAAGGTGTAGAGACCCTCCGAATGCCTTGGCTGACGGGCTGACGGCACTGCAGCTGGTCCTTCTAAATTGCACATCTACTCTCTGGGAATTCATACACTCAACCTACTGACACAGTTACGGGACATCCAGTACCCGTGGCCCCCGCCCCTCTGACCCAGAGTTGATAAAGGAGACATACTTCAATACTGGAAGGCCTCATTGCTTCTATTAGAGATAACCATGCTTTCTAGAGCAATCTCTTCACAGAGCACTCCTAGGAGACAATGACCTGAAAAGTATCACCCCTTACAACCCCAAGATTTCAGCTGTTGGAAAACACATCTTCAGAAAGACTCTCCAACTTCACTAGAAAGGTCTTTTTTTCAGGTACTGCTAACCAACACTTTTGCCGCCAAACCTCAGGGTACAGACTCTTGGATTTATGGGACGCATCTACTAAAGAAAGTGTAAAACCCTGGCTGAGCCTGCACACCAACAGGTGACCTAGAAAATTAGGAATTTCCCAGAACTGAAGCAAATGACATTTGATAAAATAGCTTTCCTAACACGTCTGGACCAGGCCTGGATATCTTTTTCTCACTATTGCTTCTTCTCTTTCTTCTGTGGAAAGACAAGGCCCTTGTCTGCATTTCCCAAGCATTTATGAGAAGGGGAAACCTTTTTCCAAGATTTTAATTAAATTCAAGTTAGTTAACATATAATGTAGTATTAATTTCAGGGTAGAATTTAGTGATTCATCAGATGCATACGACACCCAGGGCTCATCACATCACGTGCCCTCCTTAATGCCCATCCCTCAGTTACGCCATCCCCCCACCCACGGAAACCTCTTTTGATTATGGCCTTTCAGAAACAGCCTCATCATGATCCTGCAACAAATTAATTTTTCATTTGTTTCTCCTGAAGGGGTAGAAGGTTCACAATTCACAAAAGTCTTCTTTCATCTGAACTCAGTTATCTGACTCTGGATTCTTACCCTAATTCATAATCTCTGAATTTGCAACCTTACAGACTATACTATCAATAACGCACTTGGTTCCAGCAGTTTTTCTGAGATAAGACTGTGTTTAAAATGCCTTCGGGATGCCTGGGTGGCTCAGTGGTTGAGCATCTGCCTTCGGCTCAGGGCGTGATCTCGCATTCTGGGATCGAGACCTGCATCAGACTCCCCATGGGGAACCTGCTTCTCCCTCTGCCTGTGTCTCTGCCTCTGTGTCTCTCATGAATAAATAAATAAAATATTTAAAAAATAAAATATGTAAATCTTTAAAAATAAAAAAGTAAAATAAATAAAATGTCTTTGAAGTTTTGCTATTTTGCCAAAAGTTAATCAGCTATCCCTTCATGTTACACCTCTATTAGATGTTTCCAAGTATGCTGTGTGTGCTCTTGGCAGTATTCACTGTTCTGCTTCCACCATCTCTTTAAGCAGAGACCTCCAGGAGGCATACATGACTCTGCATTTGCTTTCACCAGGAAAACCTCTTTCCTAAGTCAGAATACATGCTAATAAATATTTCAGTTGGCTACTTTTAGTCCTGGTTTAGAGCCATCATACGATTTGCAGTTATGTTACTTCTGTTTTGTGTAATTATTTTAAGTTTCTTTTTTAAAAAAAATATTTTATTTATTCATTCATGATACACACAGAGAGAGAGGCAGAGACACAGGCAGAGGGAGAAGCAGGCTCCATGCCAGAAGCCCGACGCGGGACTTGATCCCGAGACTCCAGGATCACGCCCTGGGCCAAAGGCAGGTGCCAAACCGCTGAACCATCCAGGGATCCCCTATTTTAAGTTTCATATTTTGTTCCCTATCAACCTTTTTTAAAAAAGCAATGTACCCAATAAGAAGATGCTGGTTCAATGCTCCAAGAAAATCTCCAACACATACAACCTAAGAAGACTTTCAATGGCAAGTTCCTGAGTGTTCCCTCCTAACCTTCCTTGTTAACTCAAATGTGGCTTTAACTGGTTTCCAACTGCTGTGCACCTTCCTCCCTGCACAGAACATGACAAGCAGGAAAGGTCCTTCCTGGCACTGAGGGGAAAAACCACTAAATATTGAAAACCTGACTCTTGATCACTGATGCTTTCAAAGAAAGATTTTTTCTTTTTTTTTTTTTTAATTTTTAAGAAAGCTCCACCCTCAACATGGGGCTTGAACTTACAACCCAGCAGGAAGAAAGGAGCCTTGCAAGTTGATGGTACTTTAGATACTACTTTACTACCCCAGCAGGAAGAAGAAAGACTTTGCTCCCGCCCTGGCAACAGCCCAGCCAATAGAGACTGCCGTAACTCAGCCAATAAAGAGCTACTATGCTTTGAACTCCATTTACTCCAATGGACTTTTTTGTTTGAATAGCTTTTTTTTTTCTTTTTAAAGATTTTATTTATTTATTCATGAGAGACACAGAGAGAGAGAGAGGCAGAGACATAGGCAGAGGGAGAAGCAGGCTCCCTGTGGGGAGTCCGATGCAGGACTCAGTCCCAGGACCCTGGGATCACAACCTGAGCTGAAGGCAGAAGCTCAATCACTGAGCCACCCAGGTGTCCCTGAATAGCTTTTTTTTTTTTTTTTTTTTTAATAGCCTTCCTAACTTCCCCCTTTCCTCTGTAAAAGAGCATTCTCCTCTTTTGTTCTGTTAGGCTTCCCCTTAGTTTTGCTGTACCTTGCTTGTCCTGGATTGCAATTCTCTGCTATTCCCAAATAAATCCATTTTTGCTGGTAAAATCACTGGCAGTTTTATTTCTCAGGTTAACAGGTTAAAGTTGCACTCTGCTTTTCCTTGCCCCAGCACACTACTTTCAGAGAGAAGGAAAGTAGGACAAAAAAAGATTACCTTTCCTTATACCTTTATCTTATTTTCCACATTCTGTACCCTCTGGGCACGTGGGCTATTCTTACATCTTTCTCATAAACCCATTTTGCCACAAAAGATTTGAAAAAGCCAGATACCTATACTAAAAATGTTAACATTAAATGTGCTCAAATATGACACCGCCCCCCCCCCCACCCGCCTTATGTTTTTTAATCCCGTTTGCCCTTGACAGCTTTGATTATCCTGCCAGGGTTTATTTCTTGAAGGTTTGACATAGAAGACCTTAGACTTTCTCCCAGTGTAATCTGGTGATTTATATTCAGGAACCACAGACAGTTCAGCTCTGCATTTATCAGGATGAAAAAATGCTTGGCAGTAGACAGGATTTCCTGGAGAATGGAAATTCTTTTTTTCTTTGATTTTGATAGGCACTTTAATTATGGGGTATGTCCATATTTGTTCAGGGTCTTAACTAAATACATAATACACAAACCTGAAAAAAATTCTCAGGAAAAAAAAATAGCTGTCTCAGGATAGAAGATGTGACTTAAAGTTTTCTTCATTATTGTCACTTTTATGAGATCATTACATAGAGAAAAATCTCCACAAAGGTCAAAGTCAATTTTGATTATCTGATGTTTACTCACGTTGGTCCAGAAGGAGGATAGGTTGATTTTCTGCAGTTTTCTGTCCACTACAAAAAAAAAAAAAAAGGAAGAAAAAAAATTAAGTTTCAGGAAATAAACTGAGTAGACAATGTGAAAAAAACAGTTGAAGATTGTGAAGACAAAATCAAACGTGATTTGCCCTTTTAGATCTTCTCAATACCTCTTAAAAGTCTTTTCCTCCCAGGAAAACTTCTAAAGTTTCAAACTTAAGGGCATTTTCAGTCTTAATTCAATTTGCATTAGTGCTGTAATCTGGCTTCTATATTGCAAACATATTGAAAAAAGAGAAAATGTTAAAGTAGATGGAAATGTTTGTTAGGCTCATTTATCTCTAACAGTAAATTAAATCTTGATAGACTATGATATCACTTGAATTCATGAGCCAACTCCATTGCAACAGAGATTTGCATCCCAAACCAGATTTTCAGGACACACTGTGCAGGGCCCTTCATAATCTGGCCATAATTTACCTTCCCAGCCTCCTTTGCTGCCACTCCTCTCACGCACAGCCACCTGCAACCACGTCCTCTCATCTCTGACCTTTCCCTGCCTGTGTATGTGCTATTCCTGGCGTAAAATGCCTTTTCTCTACCTGACGAACTTTGGACTTTAATTTCTAAGACCTGGTTCAAATACTGTCTTTTTGTTAAGTCTTCCTCTACTTCCCATATGAAAATAGTCATCCTCTCCTCCGTCCTGCTGACAGCACCTGTGTACATCTCTATTACCACAGTTATGACAATGCACTCTAATTATTTCCCTCTTAACTACCAGATTCTGTGCTCCTGGAGGTGAGGATGGCTCCCAACACTAAGACCCTCAGTGCATGAATGAATGAGTGAACGTGACTGTTTTAGGGAGACTATTCCAGCTTCATAGCGAAATAAAATCAGCTCTTAACATAAAATGATAGAAGTCCACGTGGATTTATGATTCTTTTATTACTAGCTCAAGATAGCAAGTATGTTTATCTCCTTCTTCTGCAGATCCAATATTGTAAAAGTAAGATAATTTTTAAAAAGAAATGTAAATCCACAATAAAAGAACAGGGAAGGGAACTACTCAAACTATAGTTTATTTTTTTTTAAGATTTTACTTATTTATTCATGATAGACATAGAGAGAGAGAGGCAGAGACACAGGCAGAGGGAGAAGCAGGCTCCATGCAGGGAGCCCGACATGGGACTGGATCCCGGGTCTCCAGGATCACACCCTGGGCCGAAGGCAGACGCTAAACTGCTGAGCCACCCAGGGATCCCCTATAGTTTGAGTTTAGAAAATAGTTCTGCAACAAGTATGTGTGGGAATAGAGATGTAACATCTTTTTTTTTTTTTTAACAGAAGTACAGGTGACACACAATGTTACATTAGTTTCAGGTAGACAACATAGTGATTCCACAACTCCACATGTCATGCGGTGCTCACCACAAGCCACCATCGGTCACCATACAATGCATTTTTGTAAGACCACCATATTCTCTATGCTGTACCTTTCATCCCTATGACTTATTCATTACTTTAGGTCTTAACTTTTTATAGTAAAAAAGTGTATAATGTAGCTTGACATTACCTGTGATCCAAACATTAACTATCTAAATTACTTCACTACAGCGTAAGTTTCTCATATAAATGTTTTTGCCTTGTAATTTTAGACTGAATTCACTAAGAAACAGGATCAAGCATCAAATTATCAGAAGCTAATTCAATCGTTAGAATTTAAACTCTATTTCTAAAATATAAGAATATAACATATGACATAATAAATAATATCAACTTGATAATTCAATATCAAGATAGCAAAAGCTAGGGACACCTAGGTGGCTCAGTTGGTTAAGCATCTGCCTTTGGCTCAGGTCATGATCTTAGGGTCCTGGGACAGAGCCCTCAGTCGGGCTCTCTGCTCAGAGGGGAGCATGCTTCTCCCTCTGCCTCCTTCTCTCTTTTAAAATCTTTTTTTAAAAAAAAAGATAGCAAAAGCTAATTTCCATAGCATTCAATGTTCAGAAATAGTGGTTGAGAGTATTCTTGTTTGAAAAAATTTCAGCCCCTGAGTTTAAAAATTACAGTAAAACATTACTGCTGCTAACCTAACTACTCTGTAATACAGAAGTTTGGATATTCAGCATCTATTTCTTATAAAAATTTACAGAAATGATAATGGTCTACAAGAAGAAAAGACGTTCATGGCTGATATTGCTGGTTAATTAACACATGATAGATTAGAATATTTTCTACAAAGTACCTGTCAATTAGCAATATGATTAAAAAACACAAGCTTGAAACAGCTTGCATTTTCACAAACTTTGAACATTTGTCCGACTAAGCTTTTGTCTGCTCCACACATATTTTCATCACCGTCAGTTGTTTTACAAAACAGATTCCATTTCATGTCTTCCTGAATTACTAAATTCTCAAGTTCTGTGAAAGCATCCTTGCTCGTAGTTATTCCACGCAGACTATTCAGAGAGACTTATTCTTCAGTCTCAAACTTGGCATTGGTGCTTCGATAAATAGCAATAACGAATCAGTGTCAAACACTACAGCATCAATAACTGGGAATCAATTTGCCTTGCTCTTCAATTGACATGGGTAACTGTTCTCACCTAGAGGCCAAAAGTGCAAAACAAATTTTCTCAGGACACGTTTCTTCTACTGCTGCAATCAAATGTGATTTCATTAACTCACCATGGGCAAATCGCTTTCCTTGCTCTGCTAACAGATGAGCTACTTCAAGACCTACTTTGGTTGCAACCTCATTTTGCTTTTTAAAATTTGTAAATAAATTCTGTGATGAGATACTCTTTTAAATCGTCTTATTTTCCTGATCATTTTTTCCAAGGAGTCGGGAATACTGTGACGACTGCTTAATCATGCCATGTTGACATATACTGCACTTCTTCAGCACAATGCTAGGTGTGCTTTGTCTTTAATTAACTGACAAGATAATCCACACTCCACTTTGACTCAAGAGCACACCTGAAGTTTACTTTTGTGTTTTGACATGACAGGTTTGCACCGATAATTTCTTTTACAGATAAAAATAACATGGTGCATTGATATGTGTGGCAGTTAAAATGCAGTTAAACTTGCAAAACCGTCACTTGAACTGTGCCAACAGGAGTGAAAAGCCACAAGCACACTGCACACAGGCTCTGCTAGACAACTCACCTGCTCTGATGCGAGGCGGCCACAGACGACAAGCAAATACACAAGTGTGGTAACGTTCCAATACTACTCTGTTTATGGACACTGACATGTGAATTCCATATAATTTTTTTGAATTCCATGTAATTTTCACAAGTCACAAAATATTAATCTTCTTTTGATTTTTCCCCTCAACTTTTAAAAAATGTCAACACCATTCTTAGTTCGCAAGTCTTAAAAAAAACAGGTGGCAGGCGGTGTCAGGCCTGCCAACTGTTGTTTCCCGGCCACTGCTGGAAAGCATGAACACTCGTACAAGCTGTCCTTGTTCTTTCTAGACGACTTTTTTCCATTTCTCTAGAGGAAAACCCTTGGAGGTGGTGTGTATGTGTGAAGAAAAGAGAGGGAGAGAAAGACTGTGTCTCATTTTCTGCCTAGTGATAACGTCATGTGTGGTTTGGATGAAGAGGTCAGGACCTCTTGATTTAACTCTCCTTTTACCCTCATTTAATATCCTTCTAATACCCTCCAAGATAATTGCCACTCTGAGCCAGGACCTCTCAGCAGGGCCTGCCCTCACAACAGCTGCTTCTCCTTGGTCTTATCAGCCAACACTCCGCATCTACCACCTACCTCCCAAAAATTACCTGAAGGTGCCTCAGACGCAGAGTCATTTACAATCATATGCTCATGGACCCACTATTGGCAGCACTTAGCTATCTTAGTTTCCTATGGCTGCTGTAACAAGTTACCACAAACCTAATGGCTTAAAACACCACAAACTACGCTATATTATAGCTCTGGAGGTCAGAGTCTATAGTGGGTTCCAGGACTGTGCTCCCTCTGGGGCTCTTAAAACAGAATGTGTTTCCCTGACTTGCAGCTTCTAGAAGTCACCTGTGTTCTTTGGCTCGTGGCCCCTTCCCCCATCATCAAAGCCAGGAGAATAGCATCTTTTCTCGTCTCTGGCCTCCTGCCTCCCTCTTATAAGGATCTCTGTGATTATATTGGGCTCGTTCAGGTAATCCCACATAATGTCCCCATGTCAAGCTGCTTCACGAAATTGCATCTACAATGTCTCCTTTGCCATAAAGGGAACATACAGCTTCTCAGGATTAGGAATGGGCATCTTGGAGAAGCTATTACTCATCCTACCACACTATCCATACAAAAAGACACCAAGATGAAATATGTAAAATCTCGTAACAGACCAGGAATTACATATAACCATTTGCTCTCAATTTGGAACACCAAACCCGAATCCCAGTAAGCAAAGTGCCTACCCTGTAAGAAATCAATGCTTCTCATTAGTAGACCTGTATTACAAAGACAAATGTATTAACTTAATATATTTTCATCGATAAAAAACTTGTGGAAATATGTTATAAAAGTACCCTACATAATATCCTTGATTTTCCTCTTAACCCACAATGCCTTAAAGATAAACTATCTAGCCCTGTACAAAAAAGCTGAATGACTCCTGCCTGAGAGTAAACGCCTCTAGGTCTAATATTTAGGCACAAAGAAAACAAATGAAAAATAACCTAACTCAAAAATATTCAATAATTTAAGGAACAGAAAAAATAATGTAAAATAATAATCAGCTTCAACACTCTGATTACTCTAACAGTAACCTCAAGAGAAATATGTTCTATTTATAAAACAAGATGATATGAAAAGAGGTAAATCAAATACTTAAAAAAAAACTGCTGAAATAAAAAGATAGAAAAGTAAAGGTGAGAAAATCTATCTTACAATATAGAAAAAAAATTACATAGAAAACACAGGAAAGGTATTTATCCAAAGGATACAAACATAGTGATCCAAAAGGGCACCTGCACCCCAGTGTTTTTTTTTTAGAGATTTATTTATTTATTTATTCATGAGAATACACAGAGAGGAGAGAGAGAGAGGCAGAGACACAGGCAGAGGGAGAAGCAGGCTCCATGCCAGGAGCCTGAGCAGGACTCGATCCCGGGACTCCAGGGTTGTGCCCTGGGCTGAAGGCAGACGCCAAACCAGGGATCCCCACCCCCAGTGTTTATAGTAGTGATGTCCACAATAGCCAAAATATGGAAAGAGCCCAGATGTCCATTGGAAGATGAATGGATAAAAAACATGTGGGGTGTGTGTGTGTGTGTGTGTGTGTGTGTATATACACACACACACAACACAGTATCACTCAACCAAAAAAGAATCTTGCCATTTACAATGATGTGGATGGAATGAGAGTGTATTATGCTAAGGGAAATAAGTCAAATAAGAGAAAGACAAATACCACATGATTTCACTCAGATGTGGAATTTTTTTTTTCGGATGTGGAATTTAAGAAACAGATGAACATAGGGGAAGGGAAGGAAAAATAAGATGAAAATTGAAAGGGAAGCAAACCATAAGAGGTGCTGAACTCTAGGGAACTGGGGGTTGCTGGTGGGGGGACAGGGTAACTGGGTGATGGACATTAAGAAGGGCACTTGATGTAATGAGCACTGGGTGTTATATGCAACTGCTGAATCACTAAATTATACCTCTGAAACTAATAATACAGTGTGTGTTAACTAAATCTAATTTAAATAAAGAAAACATAGGAAAAATAAAATTATAAAATAAACCACAGGAGAAAAAAAATAGAAAGGTTTATAAAATCAATATGCGGGGTTCAGCATCTGATTAACAGGATTTCCAGAAAAGAGAAAACACAAAAAATAAAGAGGAAACTATGAAAGAAATAATTCAAGAAATTTTCCTAGACCTGAATAGAGATGTATTTTAAAATGAAAATGCCTACTGATTACTCAAAAAAAAATTACTGTAAAAAAAAAAAAGAGCCTTCAGTGAGACACATTACCATGCTATTTCAGACATAAATAAAGACAAATAAGCACTGGGTTGGGGAGGAGGTCCTGCAAAAGAATAAGAATTACACTCCCATCAGACTTCTCACAAGCTACGTGAATGCCAGAAGAGAATGATGCCATTATTTCCTTGGCAGGGAATTAATTTCAAACTAGAATTTTATAACTGGTCAAGACATTGATCAATTTTGGGATTTAAATGAAATCTCGATTTTAAGTCATTGCAAAGATGCAGAAAAGTTGATCTCCCACACATTATTTCTTAACAAGTTACTTTTATATTCTAGCAAAACGAGAGTAAACCAAGTCAAAGAACAGGATCCCAAAAGAATGGCTCCAGCATACACGGTAAAGGGAACCCTGAGGACAGAGAAGGCTCCCAGGAACAGGCGTCCTAACAAAGGAGACTAAACTGTATGGCTGAAGGACTGGAAGAACTTGAGGAGATTCAGGAGAAGAACGGAATTTATGAACAAAAGAAAAACTAGAAATAATAGGAAGAAACTGTAGCATCAGAAAAGTATGGTCCAAATAAAAACAAAATGGTCCCAACTAGAATGGGAATTCAGTAGGTCTTAAGAACAGACACAATAAATACTGAGAGAATATATCAGAGGTTGAAAAATATGCAAAATATAGTCAGGATAGGGGGCGCCTGGGTGGCCCAGTTGGTTAAGCTTCCAACTCTTGATTTCAGCCCAGGTCATGACCTGGGGTCACTCAGGGGCGTGAGATGGAGCCCTGAGTAGGGCTCTGCATGAAGTGCAGAGTCTGCTTAAGATTCGCTCTCTCTGTCTCAATTTCATTATGTCAACTGTAATTCATATGTCTGATAAGAGACCTGTATCTAGAATATATAAATATCTTACAACTCAATAAGAAAAAGACAATTTAATTAAAAAATAGGCAAAGGATTTGAATAGACATTTCTCCAGAGAAGATATAAGTCAACAAACATATGAAAAGATGCCAAACACCATTTGCCAATAGGAAAATGCAAACCAAAACTACAATGAGGGATCCCTGGGTGGCTGAGCGGCTTAGCGCCTGCCTTCGGCCCAGGATGTGATCCTGGAGTCCCGAGATCGAGTCCCACATCAGGCTCCCTGCATGGAGCCTGCTTCTCCCTCTGCCTGTGCCTCTGCCTCTCTCTCTCTATGTGTCTTTCATGAATAAATAAATAAAATCTTTAAAAATAAAAAAACTACAATGGGATATCACTTCATATCCACTAATATGGCAATAATAATAATAATAAAACAAGTGTTGGCTTGGATGTAGAGAAATTGGAACCTTCATACAGTGTTGGTGGGAATGCACAATATTGCAGTTGCTTTGGAAAACTGGTACTCTCTCAGACATATAGTTATCATGTGACCCCACAAGTCTGCTCCTAGGTATAAACTCAAAAGATATGAAAATATGTGTCCACACACAAAAAAACATTCACAAATAGAAATGCTCATAGCAGCATTACAATACCAAAAGTGGAAACAATCCAAATGTCCATTAATGGATGAATGAATGATCAAAATACGGTATATCCATACAATGGAAATTATTCAATCATAAACAGAAATGAAGTATTGATACATGCTACAATGTGGATGAACCTTGAAAACACGATGCTAAGTGAAAGAAACCAGTAACAAAGGGCCACATACTTTATGATCTGATCCCCTTTATATAAAATGTTGAAAAAGGACAAATCCATAGAGACAGAAAGTATGTAAGTGATTGCCTAGGGCTGAGGGGCCGGTTTCAGGGTTAGGGCTAAGGGCTAAGAGGTTTCTTTTTGGGGTGATGAAAATATTCGAAAACTGGGTGGCTCAGCGGTTTAGCGCCTGCCTTCAGTCCAGGGTCTGATCCTGGAGACCCGGGATCGAGTCCCACGTCGGGCTCCGTGCATGAAGCCTGCTTCTCCCTCTGTCTGTGTCTCTGCCTCTCTCTGTGTGTGTCTCTCATGAATAAATAAAACCTTAAAAAAAAATAAAATAACATATAGAGCAAGGACAGGAAGATGATGGCAGAGTGAGAGGACCCTAGGCCTCCTTCATCCCATGAATACAACCAGACAACTACCAAATCATCCTAAATACCTCAGAAACTGACCCGAAAACTGGCAGAACTAAAGGTAGAGAAAAGGACATAGTGAAGAAAGTAGGAAGGACACAGATGTGGTGTGGGAGAGGACGAGATCATGACTGCTGCAGTGGGAAGGGAAGCAGGGCCACAGAGAAGGGCAAGAGACAGACTAGCTCACAGGGGAGTACAAGGGAAAATGAAATCCCCAAAGAAACTGGCTTGGAAAGCAAGACGGGCCAAATTTTGTGACTTCTGGAAACCAGTGGGGCTTAAAGCCTAGAGTTTTAAAGATCAGAGGGCTTGGTGTGGGTAGAGTTCAGAGAGCATTGCACAGCTCTTCAGAGAGAAGGCAGGAAAATAATCTGTAGTGTGTGGCAATAGTGATCTGAAGAGCACCTGGGGCACATGGTACAGGGGTTATTTGATTACCTCTGAGCACATCCCAGAAAGAGTTCACAAGGAGACTCCTCCAAGAACAAGCTGGCTGGCACATTTCCCTCCCCTGCCCTTGAGCATAAGCACAGGGTTACCTGCAGGAACTAGCACTATAACCACAGTCACTACTTAATGTGCTTATACCAAACTCTGACCCTACACACCAGTGGAACTGCCACCCTCTGCTCTCCCCTCCCCGACCCAAGTCACACTCGCCTCAGTCCCAGCACAGTGGTTCACTTCCCCTAAAAGACTGGCTCAAACCACTTCTCACACTGGGTCTCCCCACTTGGGAGTTTGGCACAGCTTCTGTTCCAGCTGTAGTGGCAACAGTCTCATTTCACAAACAGACCAAAACACATCCAATTAAAACTAGCTATGATTAGGCCAGGGACCAAACACTGCCCACAAGCGAAGAGAGTCCCTACAGATAAGTGGCCTGACAGAAAAAGTGGTCAGGACACAAAAACAGAGCACAGGCAGCACACAGTGGAGACACTCCCAGAAGCACCAGGCCTTCGGGAACAAGAAACACCACACGGCAAGGCACTATAGGACCTCTTCTTCATAAGGCCATTTTTCACAAGAACAGGAGATACTGACTTTTCCAACATACAGAAATAGTCACAGAGACTTGGACAAAAGAAGACAGAGGAATTTATTCCAAATGAAAGAACAGAGTAAGGCCACGGCCAGAGATCTAAGTGAAGCACATATAAGTAACATGCCTGATAGAGAATTTAAAGTAATAATCATAAGGATGCTAACTGGACTTGAGAAAAGTGGAAGACATAAATGGGACCCTTAACACAGATATAAAGAATAATAAAGCAGAAATAAAGAATACAATAAATGAAATGATAAATACACTTATGAAATGAACATTAGAATGAAAGAAGCAGAGAATTGAATTAGTAATCTAGAAGACAGAGTAATGGAAAATAACCAAGATGAACAAGGGAGACAAAATTATGCAACACAAGAATAGATTTAGGGAACAGAGTGACTCTATCAAGGGTAATAACATTCATAGTATAGGACTCCCAAAAGAATGAGAAAGAGAGGGTAGAAAATTTATTTGAAGAAATAATAGCTGAAAACGTCCCTAATCTGGAAAAGAAAACATATCTAGATTCAGAAAGCACAGAAAACCCCCATCAAAATCCACAAAAGCAGACTCCCACCAGGATGTACTGTAATTAATTTGGCAAAATATAGTGATACAAAAAAAAAGTTAAAAACATAAAGACAAAAGGTGACAATAATTTACAAGGAAAAATCATAAGGCTAGCAAAAATTTTGCAGCAGAAACTTTCAAACATAGAAGAAAGTTGCATGATATATTCAAAGTGCGGAATGGGAAAAATCTGCAGCCAGGAATACCCTATCTAGCAAGGCTATCATTCAGAATAGAAGGACACATAAAGAAAAGCTTAAGGGGTTCGTGACTATTAAGCCAGCCCTGCAAGAAATATTAGAGGGGGCTCTTTGAATAGAAAGACTAAAAGTGACAGTATAAAGGTCGGGAAAACAAAAACAATAAAAATTAATATTTCTGTAAAAAATCAGTCAAGGAACTCACTGATGTAGGATGGGATGTAGTAAAGGGATGTAGGATATAACAACATATACCTAGAATGGGGAGGAGGGGAGGAAGGAACAGATTCAGACATAAATCACCATCAATTTAATACACACTGCCATATATGCAGAGGAGGTTACATACAAAACCTCCTTTTGTAATTAACAACCCATTTGTTATATGCAAAATGGGAATTATATATCAAAAACCACTAATAAACATGCAAAGGATAAAGAAATCAGATACATCACTAAAGAAAATCAGCAAATCATGAGAGAACTACAAGAAACAATCAGATAAAAACTTCAGAAACAAGCATAAAACAAATAATAAAATGACAGTAAATACATATCTATCGCTAATTGCTTTGAATATAAATAGACTAAATGCTTCAATCAAAAGACATAGGGTGACAGAATGGATAAAAAAGAAAAAACCAAGACCCATTTAAAAACTGCCTATAAAAATAAAATAAATAAATAAAATAAAATAAAATAAAATAAAAAATAAAATAAAATAAAATAAAATAAAATAAAATAAAATAAAATAAAATAAAAACTGCCTACAAGAGACTCATTTTAGACTTAAAGACAGCTGCAGATTGAAAGTAAGGGAATGGACAAATATCTATCATGCAAATGGATGTCAAAAGAAAGCCAGAGTAGTAATACTTATATAAGACAAATTAAGTTTAAAACAAAGACTGACAAGAGACAGAGAAGGACAGTATATAATCATAAAGGGGACAATCCAACAAGAAAATATAACAATTGCACATATTTATGCACCTGAATACACAAAACAGTTGATAACAAACACAAAGGAACAATCAATAATAATAATAATAGGGGACTTTAACAGCTCACACCAACAGACAGACCATCTAAACAGAAAATCAACAAGTAAATAATAGCTTTGAATGACATGCTGGAACAGATGGATTTAACAGATATATTTAGAACATTCCATCCTAAAACAGCAGAATACACATTATTTTTCAAGTGCACATGGAACATTTTTCATGATAGATCACGTATTACCTCATAAAACAAGCCTCAACAAAATCAAGATGAACAAAATCATACCATGATCTTTTCTGACCACGACACTATGAAACTTGTAGTCAATCACAAGACAAATCTGGAAAGAGCACAAATACACAGAGGTTAAATAACATGCTATTAAACAATAAATGGGTCAACAGTCAAATAAGAGAAAAAAATGAAGTACATGGAAATAAATGAAAATGAATACAAAACAGCCCAAAACTTTTGGAATGCAGCAAAAACAGTTCTAAAAGGAAGGTTTACAGCAATACAGGCCCACATCAAGAAGCAAGAAAAGTCTCTACCTAACCTTTCACCTAAAGGAGCTAGAAAAAGAAAACAAACAAAACCTAAAACCAGCAGAAGGAAGGAAATAATAATGATTAAAGCAAAAATAAATGATATAAAAACTGAAAACAAACCAATGGATCATTGAAATCAGGTGCTGGTTCTTTGAAAAAAAAAAAAAAAACCAATAAAATAGATAAACCTCTAACCAGACTTATCAAGGAAAAAAAAGAGAAAGAATTCACATAAATAAAATCACAAATGAGATAGGAGAAATAACATCACAGAAACACAATTACAGAAGATTATGAAAATATTATGAAAAACTATATGCCAACAAATTGAATAACCTTGAAGAAATGAATATATTCCTAGAAATATAGAAACTACCAAAGATGACACAGGAAGAAATGCAAAATTTGAACATACAGATAACCAGCAAAGAAACTGAATTAATAATCAAAAACTCCCAACAAAAAAAGTCCAAGACCAGATGGCTTCACAGGGAATTCTATCAAATACTTAAAGAAGCATTACTATCTATTCTCAAACTATTCCAAAAAATAAAAGAGGAAGTAAAACTTCCATATTCATTCTATGAAGCCAGCATTTACCCTGGTATCAAACCAGATAAACCACACACCCCGCCCCAAAAGAACTCCAGGCCAATACACATAATGAACGCAGATGCCCAAAATCTTCAACAAGTACTTGTAAGCTAGATCCAACAAGTCATTAAAAAAAAATAATAATCATCACTCACCATGATCAAGTAGGATTTATTCCTGGGTTGCAGGAGTGTTTCAATATTCACAAATTAATTACATGATACATCACATCAATAACAGAAAGGATAAGAACCATATGAACATTTCAATAGACACAGAAAAAGCATATGACAAAGTACAACATCCACTCATGATAAAAACCCTCAACAAAGTAGGTTCAGAGGGAACATACCTCAACACAACAAAGGATGTATGTGAAAAACCCACAGCTCACATCACCCTTAATGGGCAAAAACCCATTTTTTCCCCCTCGGGTCAGGAATGAGACAAAGATGTCCAGTCTCATCATATTTATTCCACATAGTACTGGAAGTTCTAGCCATAAATCTCAGACAACAAAAAGTAGAACTAAAAGGCACCCAAATTGGTAAGGAAAAAGTAAAATTTTCAGTTTATATCTACTATGTATAGGAAACCCAAAAGACTCCAGCAAAAAAAAACCTGCTAGAACTGATCAACGAATTTAGTAAAGTTGCAGGATATAAAAATCAATCTACAGAAATCTGTTGCATTTGTATACACCAATAATGAAGTAGCAGAATGAAAAATTAAGAAAACTATCCAAAGTACACGACACCCAAAATAAGAAGATACTTGGGAATACAGTAATAACTAAAGAGGGAAAGGCCTACACTCTGAAAACTAAACAACACTGATGAAAGAAATTGAAGAGGACACAAAGAAATGGAAAGATATTCCATGCTCATGGATTGGGCAAAGAAATACTGTTAAGATATCTATACTACCCAAAGCAATCTACATTTTTAAATGCAACCTCTATCAAAATACCAAGAGCATCTTTCACAGAACTAGAACAAAGGATTCTAAAATTTGTATATTACCATAAAAGACCCTGAATAGCCAAAGGACTCACGACAAAGAGAAGCAAAGTTGGAGGCACTACAAGTTATATTAAATTTCCAGACCTCAAGTTCTACTACAAAGCTGTAGTAATCAAAATGCTATAATACTGGCACAAAAAAAAAAAAAAAAAAAAAAAAAAAAACCACAGATCAATGGAAAAGAATAGAAAACCCAGAATTAAACGCACAACTGTATGGTCAATTAATCTTCAACAAAGCAGGAAAAAATATCAAATGAGAAAAAGACAGCCTCTTCAATAAATGGTGCTGGGAAAACTGGACAGCAACATGCAAAAGAATGAAACTGGACCACTTTCTTACTCCATACACAAAATAAATTCAAGATGGATTAAAGGCCTAAATGTGAGACCTTGAAACCATAAAAATCCTTGAAGAAAAAAAACATAGGCAGTAACTTCTTTGACATTGGATTAAACAAGTTTTTTCTTCATTTGTCTCCTGAGACATAGGGAAACAAAAGTAAAAAATAAACTATTGGGACTACATCAAAATAACAGCTTCTGCACAGTGAAAAAACAATCAACAAAAGTCAACCTACAGAACAGGAGAAGATATTTGCTAGTGATATATCTGATAAAGGGTTAGTATCCAAAATATTTAAAGTACTCAAACAACTTGACACCCGCCCCCAAAATAATCTAACTAAAAAAATGGGCAGAATACATGAACTGACATTTTCCAAAGCAGACACAGAGACGGCCAACAGACACATGAAAAGATGCTCATCATTACTTACCATCAATGAAATGCAAATCAAAACTACAATGATATATCACCTCACACCTGTCAGAATGGCTAACATTGACAACATAAGCAACAACCGGTATTGTCAAGGATGTGGGGAAAAAAGAACCCTCATGCACTGCTGGTGGGAATGCATGCAAACTGGCACAGCCACCGTGGAAAACAGTATGGAGGTTCCTCAAAAAATTAAAAATAGAACTACCCTATGATCCAGTAATTGCACTAACTGGGTATTTACCCAAAGAATACAAAAACACTAATTCAAGGGAATACATGCACCCCAATACACACACACACACACACACACACACACCTGATGTTTTATAGCAGCATTATTTACAGTAGCCAAGATATGGAAGCAGCCCAAGTGTCTGATGAATGGATAAGGAAGTTGTGGTATATATACAAAATGGAGTATCATTCAGCCAAAAAAAGAATGTAATCTTGCCATTTGCAACAACATGGATGGAGTTAAAAGAGTATTATGCTAAGCAAAATGAGTCAGAGAAAGACAAATACCGTATGATTTCACTTATATGTGGAGTTTAACAAACAAAAGAGCAAAGGGGGGGAAAAGGTCAAATCAAGAAGCACTCTTAATTATAGAGAACAAGCTGATGGTTATGGGGGGAGGGGTGGATTAAGGGCACTTGTTTTTTTTTTTTTTTTTTTTTTTTTTTTTTAATTTTTATTTATTTATGATAGTCACACACACAGAGAGAGAGAGAGAGGCGGAGACACAGGCAGAGGGAGAAGCAGGCTCCATGCACCGGGAGCCCGACGTGGGACTCGATCCCGGGCCTCCAGGATCGTGCCCTGGGCCAAAGGCAGGCGCCAAACCGCTGCGCCACCCAGGGATCCCCGATTAAGGGCACTTGTGATGAGCACCGGGTAATGTATGGAAATGATGAATCACTATATTGTAGAGCTGAAACTAATATTATGTATGTTAAGTAACTAAACTTAAAAACAACAACAAGGGACACCTGGGTGGCTCACTCAGTTTCCCCTGAGGTCATGGTCTCTGGCTCATGGGATCGAGCCCCATGTTAGGCTCCATGCTCAGCGTGGAATTGGCTGCTTGAGATGATCTCCTCTCCCTCTGCCCCTCCCCCAGTCTCATGAGCACTCTCTCTTTCTAAAATAAATCTTAAAAAGAAAAAAAAAGACAACAATAGGGGTGCCTGGGTGGCTCAGTCTATTAAGTGTCTGCCTTTAGCCTAGGTCATGATCCCCGGGTCCTGGGATCAAGTTCCGTGTTGGGCTCCCTGCTCAGCTTCTCCCTCTCTCTCTGCCCCTCCCCTGCTTGTGCTAGCTCTTTCTTAGATAAGTAAAGAAATAAAATCTATTAAAAAAATTACAACATATAACTGCAATGTAGGGCACAGTACTCTAAGTTCACCAGTCCTTGTTTAGCAATGTTATAAATGGACACTCAAGGGCAGTCCTGGTGGCTCAGCGGTTTAACGCCGCCTTCAGCCCAAGGTGGGATCCTGGAAACCCTGGATCGAGTCCCACATCGGGCTCCCTGTGTGGAGCCTGCTTCTCCCCCTGCCTGTGTCTCTGCCACTCTCTCTCTCTGCCTCTCATGAATAAATAAAATCTTAAAAAAAAAAAAAAGAAATGGACACTCAAAAGTAGCAGTCTACGTAGTCTTAAGTAGACTATGCAACTATGAATTTTCCATACACATCATTTAATAAGGGCAATTAACTTTAGAAATGCAACTCTTCATTCTAACTTATTCACCAGAAGATTCATCTAAATATCAGAACTTTTAGTCTATTTTTGTTTTTTAAAGATTTTATTTATTTATCCATGAGACACAGAGAAAGAGAGGCAGAGACACACAGGCAGAGGGAGGAGAAGCAGGCTCTACGCAGGGAGCCTGATGTGGGACTCGATCCCCAAAATCCGGGATCACGCCCTGAGCCAGAGGGAGACACTCAACCGCTGAGCCATTCGGGCTTCCCAGAACTTTTAGTTTAAAATGTGATTTAATTCATAAAAATCCAATTTACTGAATTTCACGTTATCAGGAACTTAAACTTCATGTTCAGGATACAAGGCCCATCTCCATCAGGGACTGAGTTACACAACCGGTGACAGAAGCAGTCTCCAGAGCTCCGGCCCAGCTTCCTTCCCCTGCTCTCTCTTACAGTTTCCCACGGAAACAGCAATAAAACCAATGTCTCAATTTAATTCCTAATAGGGAGGGGCACCTGGGGGGCTCAGTGGTTCAGCATCTGCCTGTGGCTCAGAGCATGACCCTGAGTCCCAGGATCAAGTCCTGTATCAGGCTTCTCCCTCTGCCTACGTCTCTGCCTCTCTCTCTCTCGGTCTCTCATGAATAAACAAATAAAATCTTTAAAAAAAAATAATCCCTAATAGGGAACAATCTCCATTTCCTTCAGGGCTTTTGATGATCACTGTAATCAACTCAGCAAGCAGTGCAATGTAATAATGCTCATGTCATCCTAATAATTATATCTGCACAACGTGGGTACAAAAGCCAATATAAAAATCTGACGACAAGGCATATTTCTTTTTTTTTTTTTTTTAAGATTTTATTTTGGGATGCCTGGGTGGCTCAGGAGTTTAGCCCCTGCGTTTGGCCCAGGCTGTGATCCTGGAACCCTGGGATCGAGTCCCGCGTTGGGCAATAAATAAAATCTTTAAAAAACAAAAGAAAACTAAAAGCACTAAATAAAATCTTAGAAAAAAATTAATAGTCATACATCTATTATTTTAGAGAAAAAGAATGGCTGATTTTTTTTAAAGATTTTATTTATTCATGAGAGACACAGAGAGAGAGAGGCAGAGATACAGGCAGAGGGAGAAGCAGGCTCCATTCAGGGAGCCTGACATGAGACTCGATCCTGGGTCTTCAGGATCAGGCCCTGGGCCCAAGGTGGCGCTAAACTGCTGCGCCACCCAGAGATCCCAACAAGGCATATTTCTTATGAGACAATGTGAGGGATGTTAAAAGTGCTCTGTCCACCTGCCCCAGAGGGGACAGTACCCTTGCCATCCTGTATGTGGGAGTCTGAGGCCAATAAAACACTGTGCTAGAATAATCCTGGTAGCAATAAACAAACATGAAGTATAGGCATAACATTGACACAGAATCTGGCTGAAAGAGTAAAGGGTAAACGTGATTGAGATTTTTAAAGGTAGCATCATAAAACCAGGCAACTTCAGGAGCTCTAAAGGTTTTAATGCCACCGTCATTTTAAACAAAAAGGTTAGATTTGGGGGTAGAGTGGAGACAGCTGCATTCTCACCATCAAGGGAGTTTTCGATGAGGGACGACAGCTTCAAAATCTATGTAGAGACTTGAAATGGAATTACAACAAGCTCAATTGTTATTTAAAATTTCTTACTATCTCCAAATTTAACTATACACAGTTTTAATAATAGACAACCTTATCAAGACAGGTAAAAATTTAAATACCTGATAGGTAAAGATTATAAATAGGTGATAGAGGTTTATGTAGTTGGCTTAGCATATCATGCTACTCTAGCACAGGGGAAAAGCAACCAACTTCGAATCTCAAGATCTTTCACCTGCTCTCTCATTTTTGCTTCGCAGGACCAGAGGAAGTGGTGAAAATCTAATGTTCCCTGTGTACAACAGAGCAGACACACACCTATTGAGTAAGGCATGTTTTTGCACATATAAGAAACTCCAATGAGCAAGCAGTTTGTTTTCTGACCTTTGGTGGGATGGAACTCTACTAAATTAGGAACATTTAGGTAAAAGGAATAGGAATAAACCTTCCATGAGGGCTGGAACCTTTGTATCTATCACTAACTCATTAACAGCATCTGGAACAGAATCTGGCACACAGTAGTCATGCAATATTTGTTAACTAAGTGAATAGATTACATCTGTGTGTCCCTTCCTTTATGGTACCTGGGGAAAGCAGATGCACTATAATAATACTGGGCAGGCAGGAAGAGTAAAAATCATTGTTAATAAAAGCTCACACTTTGTATGAGAAGTTGATGCATAAAAATAAGTTTGACTCAGCAATTAATTACTGAGCCATTATGTTTCATTCTCAGGATCTGCTCAGATTTATGACTGACAACAGTCATCACTCTCACTCCGATTCCTTTCCTTCTCATCACGCCTCAGCCTACATCAGCTTATTTTCTGTTCTCAACACTGCTCAGGCCAAGGTGACCATGACCAATGACCTCCAACTGCCATGTATAACATACCTGGCATCTCAAAGGCACCCAACACAGGGAGAACCTGCTCCACTCTCTCCTCTGAGCTTCTGCAACACTCACTCTTCCACCCTGGCTGCTGCTTTAAACTTTGCCATTTCTTCTCTCCCCTTAATCTTTGCCTGTCCTCTTCTCTTTCTATGTCATCCATCTGCTCAATGTTCACTTTCTCCAGTGGCTTTAAGTAGCATGCCTGCGACTCCCATCTCCCTCTTCTGAGCTGCAGTCCCAACAGCCTCCTGGATATCCTGGTGCAACTGGAAATTCAATATAACCAGAATAAAAACAATCTTCATTCTTTCACCACAATTTTTCCCTTCTTGTGTTCCCTTGCAGTGATGCTGACATTTGGCCAACTAAGCACTTGAGAAAGTCAGCTGTCCCCCATCCTCACCCAATCCTTCCTTCTGCTCGTTCCAAACATTTTCTAGAACCATCCACTTCTCTCTCTCTCTCCACTGCACTGTTTTCTCCCCTAGTCTCCTTATATCCACCTTTGCTCCCTTTAACTTCTGATTGATCTTTTTAATGTGAAAAGGTCCAGAGCCTTGGATGACACAGTCTTCATCTCCCACTTCAGAGTGGCCACCTCTGCCACCACCATCATTTAGTAGGTCTTTTGATAAAATGGGTAATTAAGAATGACTCAGGAAGACCTTAAAACATGCTATATTGTGAAAAGCCTCAAACACAAAACCCACAGACATTCCAAATCAAATGATTTGTTTGTAATTTAAAGCCGTCCTCATTGTTCACATTTATCAAAAGTAGTTTTGAAATATCTTTTGTTACTATGTGGACACACACAATTTATCATATGATTCAAAGTGCAAAACTGCTTATTCTTTTCAGAGAATTAGGTCACAATACTTCTGTGGACTTTCAAAGGTTTCTTTCAGACAGAATTTTCCAGATTAATGAAATATTTTAAAAAGCCCAGCACAAGGGAGTCCCAAATTTTTATCCTCCCAGTGGAGATGTTAAAAAACAAACAAAACCCCATGTACATAAAAGAAAAAAAAACCTTAAAAAGAAAAATTGAAAAGCCATAAAATTAGAACAGATAGCATTCTAAATTAATAATTTTGGCTTTATGCCCTCATTTTTCTCATTTAGGACTTCTAAAAACAGCTTCCCAATGGCTAGACTAGATTTTGACAACCACTATTCTAGATAAGAACTATTATCTTGTTGTTCTAAAGATGGCTTTTTAAAAACTCTTGCAGAAAATGCCAAAGAAGGAAAAATAAACGTACCTCCTGACCCCTGAAACTGCTCAGAGGTTCACAATTAGACCCCAATATTATTACGCACTGGTATAACACATTCAGGCCACTTTTGATCTCATGTTGGCTATAATCAATTTTTAAAAATACCTCAGTTTACTCTGACACATGATAAAATGAAACAAAACAAATCTACTTCATGATTCTGTTTAAGCACAAAAACAAGGGTATTGTGCAACCCACAAAATGCCAAACACCCCCTTCTCTTGCTAAATGAATGTTTCTTCTTTACTCAATCACAGAATTGCCCCACCTCCTGAAAGTATCCGATGTAGAGCAAACCTCCTATTCCTTAGACCTATCCCCAATCACACAACCAAAGTCCAAATTATGAAATAGGTTTTGCCAAATGCCCTTTTACTGAGAGGCCCTACAACTGCCCATGGTGTGCGTTCTTTCCCACTGCAAAGAGTAATAAACCCGATTTGTTCAACTACAAGTGTGTTTTCTGGTGGCCTCTGACTGAAGGGCCCCTATGGTATCAAAGTATTAAATTCTTTTAAAATTCTCAAGATCCCAACCACTTTACAGCATGAATTCCCTACACACACTAAAGCAAACACTTTATTTCTTCGTACACTCTTCCAATCCTTGTCCACATGTGTATACCGCGTATTTTTCTGTTCCTAAAATCACTGTATATACCATTTTATTATGTTTTTATTTGCTTAACAGTCTCTCAATTTTATTGAATGAATAATATCCCACCATGATTTCATTCTTAGATCATGTCTCCTTAGAAAAGTAAAAAGAGAAGAAAATGCCTGTCAAGAGCCTACCTAAGCTTTTCAAAACCACCCTCCTCACGTCTCAGGTCAGATGAGATGTCTTCTTTGGCATTTTCTGCATATCCATCTGATCTGCTGGCCAAGAGAAACGGAGTCTCACTGCTTTTAAAGAAGAGAATTATGAAAGAGCGCCAAACTAAGTGTCCAGAGGCCTGAGTTTAGGCACGCTTCAGTAAACAGCAGTGTGACCTCTGGCTAGACATTTTCCCACTGAGTCTACTTCCTTCTCTGGCTGGTCCCTCGCTGTCCCTTGCAGTTACCAAGTCTGCGTTCCTGTGACTTCCTTTTGGGGAAAGAGCCACGGGACAGGAGCTCCCATGACTCTGGGGCTAAGGCCACAGCAGCCACCTCGGGGCCTGTCTGGGCGGCTCCCACCGCCCTGGATGGGGACGCCTGGGCTTTCCTCAGGGACTTCAGGAGCCTCGTCTCCTTGGGCACCCCGTCACCCGGCAGAGAATGCCACAGTCGTCAAGCTTCTCTGAGTTGTGTAACGTCCCCGGGAACTTGTTCTTGGCAGCTCAGGATGCGCGGGCCTGGAACTGGTCAAAACAAGCGCGATCGCCCGCATTTGGGGGTGTGCAAGTCCCAATCGGCATTTTGCGGAGATGAGGGTTTCCCGGAAAGGCCTTCTTGTCCCGGCCCGTGTGGAATGAGGCGGGACGGGGTCCAGCGGGACGGGGTCCAGGGGGACGGGGTCCAGCGGCCCGCTGCGCACCCCCCGCACCTGCGCCGCCTCCGCGCCCCCCGCGTCTCGCGCGCCCGCACCTGCGCCTCCTCCGCGCCCGCACCTGCGCCACCCCCCCCCCCCGCACTCACCGGCGGCGCCTGCTGCGCGGAGGCGCAGGTGACAGCCGCGGCCGCGAGGACCAGCGTTACCCGGCTCCAGCCCAGCATCGTCCCAGCCGCAGCACACCGCCGACCGGGCGAGGACACCACCTGGGCTCGGAGCAGGCCGCGCCCCGCCGCCGCGTGACCTGCGACGCGGGACCGCACCAAGCGGGGCGGAGCGGGGACCGGAGGGCCCGGGGCGGGGGTGCGGGCAGGACGGGGCTCCTCGGCGGGGCGCCGGGGCGGCGGGCGGGGGCGCGCGCAGCAAGGGGCGAGGAGCCCGGGGCTCGGCGGGCGGCGCGGCCTTGGGACGCGGACGAGGGGCTCAGCAGGGCTTCCCCCTCCCGGGGGCAGTGGTTGGGCCGAGCCCCAGCCCCAGCCCCGCCCCGGGGGGTGGAGCTCCGGAACTTTTCCCGGGTCGTGCCCCCTGGCGGTCCGCAGCCTCCGCCGAGCCTCCTCCGCTCGGGCGGGGGGTCCCCCTGGGCTCTGGGCCCGGCGCCCCTCGTGCAACGTCTGCAAGCGGCCCGGGCGAGGTGTGCGCCCGGCCACCCCGTGCAAGGTGTGCGCCAGGCCACCCCGGGCAAAGGCGCGGAACGGACCCAACTCGCCAGAGGCTCAAGACGCGGCGGCGTAACGCGCGACCCCGACGCGCCTTTGCCGAGAGAGCCTGTCGGTCCCGACCCTGGAGCCACTGGACCGGCCCAGGTGTTAGGGGCAGGCGGGGAGGTTTCGGGGACCTAATCCCCCCGGACACTGCGAGCTACGAATTACCCATTTAGGTTTGCACCGCAGAGCTGACAAGTCACAGAATTCAGGTTTTCAGTTACTTGGACTTAGAGAGCGGTGGAAGGACCAGGTAGCCCCGCAAACCTTCCTTCTCTGGTGCGTCCAGCCACCGAGCCGCTGTGCGTTTTCGTCTAAACCACGAAGCCTGTATGTGGGCAGGACGGAGCTAAACCCGGCAGGAGAGGCTGTATGCAGTGGTGTCCAGCCTGCACCTGCAAAACCAACAGATTTAATTGCTTGCCATTCGTGCCTTCCATGGACATGATCGCCCTGTTGGAGGTTACTTAGAAGTCCCGCAGGAAACCTTTCTGACCAGATTGCACTTTCTGGTCGAGTCTCTAGGATTTTCCCAACCAGCATTGTTTCGATGCTTAATGAAACGTAGCATACTATCACCAAAACTCTTCATTTATATCTTGTGTGGTTGAAATTGTGATATTACCCTTTTATATTCCGTCCTTAAGGGAAAAAAAATCAATTTTTTTGTTGGAGATTGGGAAATGAGAATTCGATTGTGTGTGTGTTGGGGGTGGGGTGGGGTAACAATCTTCTTGTCAATCTTAAAATAGCCAGTTAATTTGCTGTTCAAATTAAGCAGAATAAGTCTGTTCGGAATAGCAGAGTAATTGCAGTTTGGGACATTCAAACTGTGGCAAACCATAGGCAAGTTGGGAGAACAAAAGAGAGGGGCTTGTTTTTGTAGAGGAAAGGAAGTTGGAAGCTGGATCCAGAGTCCACTGTAGGAGAACAAGAGTTCCATTATGGGGACTTCTCACAGGCTGATTCGTTGCTGGGACAGTAGGAAATCTTCCTTCCTATTATTGGAGTGATAAAGTAAGCTTCTTCCTATTGTGGAAGGTACAGGGAAGCTGTTTCCTATTGAGGTCTGTAAAAGGTGGTAAGTAGTAGCGTGTGAGAAGTTCTCCTTTAGGGCTTCCCAGCTCCATTTTTAATGTGAATCCCTTTGTTCATTTTCAAACCCTCTTTGAGGAAGTTTGACTTTTGAAACATTTCACATGATTAAAGTGGTTACTGATTCAACAGTAAGCAAGCAGATCACAGCAATGTTCATTAATCCAAGAAATATTTACTGCCAGCCTTCAACGTGCCAACCATTTCTTCAGACACTGGGGTGAATCAACAAAAAAAGAAAGTCCTTTCATGAAGCTTACGTTATATGAGAAGTGGATAATACACACAATGGATGAGAAAACTGATAGAGAATGTTATTACAAGGTAGTAAGTGTCGTAGAGAAAAAGCAGAATAAGAGGAGAATCACAATGTTAAATCAGATGGACAGGATAGGCATTACTGAGAAAGTGAAGTTGGAGCAGAGATTTGAAGAAGGTGAGAGAGTTTTCCTGGCAGGTGTCTAAGCTAGGACAGAGGCTTAAAAACAAGAATGCCTGACATGTTTGTCTTCAGCAAGGAAGTCAGTGTAGGTAGAGCTGAAGTAAGAGGAGGAAAAGAAGTAGATGAAGTCCCAGTGGAAAGGGCAGTAGGGCAGATTACATAGGCCATCGGCAGCCATCGTAAAGGGCTTCCCTCTGTGAATATATTAGATTATCTTGGACCTTAAAAACAGTCTGCAGAAGTAGAGGATTCCTGTCTTTTAGTATATAAATAGCTATTAGGTTTGAAGACCATTCACTTTAAATACTACTGAGGGTACTTTAAACATGTCACCTAACATATTTTTTTTCCCTATGAGAGGATATTCATTGGTGGTAAAGTGGTCTAGCAAAATCAGATTCTTCATGTAGAAAAAGTTATGTCAATTGGCATAATCTTCTTAGGCATAATTTTCACATAATTTTGCATTCAACTTTCAGAGGCCTTTTATATACTCTTGATTCTGTTTTCAAATTAAAAATATTAAATCTACTTTTCCAAAGCCTACCATTTTTTTTTTGCATTTTTTTCTTACATATATATTTTCTTCTACTCCATTGTTAAGTACTAGGAATGTATAGAAAGTCAAGGCAAGGTGTGTGGTCATAGGAAAAATTTCCATGCTTTTGTGGCATACTGACATAGACATTTAAGGGGCACCTGGGTGAGTCAGTGGCTGAGCATCTGCCTTTGGCTCAGGTCCTGATCCTGGGATCCTGGGATGGAGTCCAGCATCAGGCTCCCCACAGGGAGCCTGCTTCTCTCTCTGCCTATGTCTCTGCCTCTCTACGTCTCTCATGAATAAATAAATAAAATATTTTTTTAAAAAGACATTTAAATGTACAAATAAATGACTATCTTTGTGGGAAGGGTGATTCAAATACTATCTTCACAACAAGCATCAAGTTTAAGACTTGGATAACCTGTTTAGAATGCAAGAGTCAGTCAGCATCAGTAATCAAAATGTTTATCAGAATAGCTGAAGTTCTTGGCAAGCTGTGGACCTTTTTAAATCTCCTACTAACATTCCTAGGTTTCTGAGGTGGAGCCTTGATTTAAAATCATTGCAGTCTAACCACCCCACCCTAAATGAACTCTACTGCACCTAACACCACATTACTCAGAAGAGGTAAGGCTTGATTTAATAAAACTGAATATTCAAAAATTCAAGAAATAAAATGTTTCAGTTAAAAAAATAAACCTTTTACCAGAAATATTTACCAGTAAGTTGTTTAATTTTCAAAAGGGCTTACTATATTTAAAACATAATCTGATAGACCATTGTCCATCTTTTCAGGAAGGACTCTAGAGAGTAAAAGATGTGAAAAATGGAAAGTCAGAGGTCATGCAAAATTGTTATACCGTTCTTTTCCTCCAGTAGCTTTATCACACTAAAAACGATTACTTGCTTTATGTTTTACTTGTATATAGAAAAAGGTGTTAAATCATTGCATTCAGCTCGAGACTTTCCATTACACAACTACAAATTTAGTGCTCATGTGGAATCTAATTGTCTTTTCTTGTATAATGTCAAAATAAAATGATTATCTTAATTATCCTTTACTTCGTACTTAGCTTTCTGTTTCTTGTAAAGTATTTTTTGATGTCTTTCTTACTGAATCTCTGACACTTCAGGCATGTTAGTTTGAAGAGCTACTTTAAAAAAATCCTTTTGTCCTATTTCCATTTTCTTTGATAAGATATGATTCTAACTTGAAAATTATTAATTTAGCTCACATTCAATAACCTAATTTTTTGTTTTTGTTGCTCTTACTGCATGTTCTTATATAAATAAATAAACCCTTTTAAATAAACCCTTATAGGTACCTGTTTAATGTTCCTGCCAGTTGTTTCTCCAAAGTTTGTACTCAATTCATGAATTCTCTCAGTACATCTTGAACACTTGACGCTAGGTGCTGGGTAACTAGTGAACAGATGGCCCATGCCTTCCTGGGGCTTTCAGTTTTGCGGTGGAGAAAGATGATGATGGAGGGGAACATGTAAATCAGAGGAGTATCTTGAAAACTTTTCAGTACATTTAGATCATTATTCCATACTCTCACTTCTAGTTTAATACTGTAGCTGTATTTTTCACCAACCTCAGTTCCACTCCTCTGGTATGCAGCGGCCACATGATTTGCATGAGCCATATCCTTATCCTTATCTCTGGAGGTGGGCCCTGGCTGGCCTGACATTAAGGCTGCCCTATCCTTGCCACAGTGCTTGGCTCTGGGTTTAATCATTTAGACTCCTGAATCCAACAGGCTATTTTTTGAAGTTCGGAGTTTTGCTCCAAGATTGAAGCACTTGTCCTTTATTTTCTAACAGGAAAAGGTTAGCTAGTAGTTCTTGTTGCTATTGGCATTCATGCTGTGAACTTGAGGGGAGCTGTGGAAGATGGAATAGATACTGTGCACAGCACAGAGGAGAGATGGAAAGAAACTGGGTCATTCTGACATTGTTAAGCTGCTAAATCAACCCACTGTGGAGCCTGTCCAACAGCTGGACTCTTCATCAACATGAGCCACTACTCTTCTTTGTAATTTAAACTAGTTCAAGTGGTTTGCTTGCAAGCTTGTATCTGAGAGCATCCTAACTGATGCACGTATTAAAACAGGTATTCCTCCCTTCTCAAGAGCACAAGAGGATTTATTGTAAAGCTTAAGTTTCAAGACCTTCGCTTCCTCAGGGCTCTTCCAAACTTTCTACCTAATTTCACACTTGTAATTTTATATTCTTTTCCTTAAAAAGAGGACTGTCCAAATTGTGTAAGCTTCAGGCTTCACAATCAGATATTTTGGGGAGAAAACATCCACCTTTCTCTCCAATTCCTTCAGTTCACATGTCCCTGGGAAAGGCGTGCCTTAATTAATTGGTAAATAGCTGGAAGGGTCACTGCACACATGTGGCCTGGCCTCTCTTGCTCTCTCACGGAGAGCTGCTTGCTCATAGTGGTAAACTCACTGTAGCAAGCCCTGGGTGACAATAGTGAAAGGGGGAATAGTTGCTGCCTTTGACCACATCTTCCAAAACTGCCACATGTCCAACAAAGTTTAAAAACACAGTGTTATCATGATGGCTGTGAAGACACTAAAGAAAGCATCATGAAGTGCTGGTGCTGGGAGATGTGGAGAGAAGGCAGTCAAAGACGGGTGTCTTTTGTATGTACTCGTGCCTCCTACTTCCAGCCCAGCCTTACCCTCCCCTGTTCACTCCACTCATGTTAGAAACTGGCTGTGCTCCTAGAGAGCAGTTTGCATTTGTCAAGGGACTGAGTGCATGAATATATTCCAGAGGAGAAAGACTTGGGATCCCAAGTGTTCTCAGGTCCAAGTGTTCTCTCCATTCCAGATTACTCAGCAGTAAAGCTGATATCGATCCGCCATCTAATGCCTGTGTATTTTTCTCAGTTGTTTTCATTCAGAAGGTGAGGAGAATGATTATTGCCCTGAAATGACAACAGAAGTCAGCAATGGCAATTATAGTAATAATCTATGTATAGAAATTACTATACAACCAGCTAAAAGTACCAAGCAAATCCTAAGTGCTATGAAAGAAACATGCAGTAAAGTACAAATTCCTGATCTCAGGGAGTCTCCCAACTGAAAGAGAAAATAGGACTGACATAAATATGTATCGACCCAGGAAGCCAATCACCATTCTAACGTATTTTATATATGTTGTTATTAGATTGAACCATACGAAATCACCATTTTTGTAGTGGTTAACAACAACACTTTCACACGACCAACTTATTATTACCAACACTCCCATATTCACAATTATTTGACTTGACTTGGAAGCCGGTGCCATCACACTGTAGATATCTGTAGGCCTCTAGTGTCTCTTGTTTCTTCTCACCCCTTGGGCTTTTCCCCACCTGGCTCACTGTCACTCTTTCTAATGTGATTCTCAATATTCTTGGTGATTGCAATGTCCACAGAAAACAAACCTCATAATACTCTGGCTTCTTGACTTCTCTTGCAATGTTCTTGGCCTCTATTTTACCTCAAATACCCAATTCCACATTTGTATCTTAGACATTGGAAAATTTACTTCATTTGGCTTGTAAATACCACTGTCTTTTGATTCTTCCTCACTGCCACATCTTGAATATCCAATGTTGCTTTCTTCTCATTAACTGACCTCTATACGTGTGGTGGTCCAGTCTTCAGATGTCTTTTCTGCTTTTCCTGTGTTCACTCCTTATGTGCTCTCATCCAATATCATGTCAATGCATTCTCTATTTTGATGACTCTTAAATTCATGTCACTAGCTCATACCTTTCACTTAGACTCATATTTGTCTTCTCTACATCATCTACTTGGGATATGTAATAGGCATCTTAAGCTTATAATGCCTGAAACTCTTTATTTTCTCTGTCCCAATCCATACTATTCCTATCTCAATAAATGGCAATTTCATTTTCTAGTTTGCTTAGACCAAAGAGCTTATAAGTTACCTTTGACTTTTCTCTTTCTTACCACATAACCAGTAACCAGCAAATCCTATTGGCTCTACCTTCAAAATATATGCAGAATCTGATCACTTCTTACCAGTTCCACTTTTGCCTTGGTCCCAGTTACTCTCATCTGGATTATTGTAATAACCTTGTATTTGGCATCTCTGCTTTTCCCCATCATTGAATCTCCACATAAGTCAGATCATGTCACCCCTTTCCTCAAAACCCTCCTGACTTCCTATTTCACTCAGAATGAAAGCCAGTGTTCTTAGCATGGCTTACTAGGCTACTTAGGATCTGGCTGGCCTGCTTCTTCTCTGTTCTCATATCCTTCTAGCTTTGCCTTTTCTCAGGAAGCTGTAGCCACACTGGTCTTCTCCATAGGCTTCTAACATGTCAAGTATGCTTCACTTGAGAAACTTAGTACTAACTGCTCCCTCTGTGTAGAATGTTCTTTCACAGATATCTATGTGGTTTATGCAAATGTTCAGATACTCCTTTACTAAGGAGGCCTTCCTACAGCATTTTATGCAAGACTCCACGTATATTCCTTATCCTCCTTTTCCCCACTTACCCTGACTCCAAACATCATCACCACCTGCTGTTATACAGGCTTTCATTTTGTTTAGCACCTGTCTCCTGGCTAGAATGTGTAAGTCTCACGAGGGCAGGGGTTTTCTTTTGTTTATTGTTTGATCTCAGCACCTAGGACAGTGTCTGACACATTATCACTCAATAACAAATAACTATTTGTTGAATAAACTAAAGGAACTGCATTAACATCACATGCCAAGTGGTGTCTAAAATAACATAAAGAATCACCAAATTACAAATAGAATTTTTTCCAGAAGTTTTTAAGTTGGGTGTTTGGAAATCAATATGCATTTTACATACAGATATGAAGTACTGTTATTATTCCCATCTATGGTTGATAAATCTGAGACAGGGTAAGTAATTATGCTTAGCTTTTCTGATTTCAGGAATATCTAATCACTACACTAAATTCCCAGGCCAGATCACAAAACCATATGTAAGTTACATAGTTCTGAAATACTCTATATATAGGAAGAATTACAATGGAAGACATCTACCTTTTACACAAACAGCTGTATCTAGAGCCTGGATTGACCTTCTAGCTCTCTAGATTGTTCATTCGGTTACCCCTATTCCTTGATGGTCTTTGTTTTCATCAGCCTGTCTGCTTTCTTCCTCTATCAGCCTCACTACTTTGTTGCTATTTTCCCCTCCCCAGCTTTGATCCTGTGGTCCATCATTTCACTACTCATTTACAAATAGATGGTTTTTGTTTTTTGTCCTTTCATTATCTATCCTATAAAACCCAGCCATGGATAAATATAAATCTGTATCTTCTATATAGCTGCAGCTAGGCTGCTGAGTTCTCTTCAATGGATTAAGTATCATTATAAAATCATTATAAAAATCTTCTTGGTCCTTAATACTATGTAGCAAATCTATGATTCTCATGTACTCTGTGTCTCAACAACTCTTTCAAACCTCCTTTCCAAAACTTCGGTCATCTATTTCTTATATTACCTTATCTTCTTCCTGGAGAAAATATACATTTCAGAAGCAAATGGCCTCAATTCTCTGCCACTACATTTATGTACAGATCTGTACCTATATCTAACCTTTCTACTTCTGCCACCATGAAGAACTTGTCCCTCCTACTTAAGTCTAATCTCTTCACTTGTCTTCTAGGTTCTAATCTCTACTTCCTTTCAGGAATACCATGCTATGAATTGTGTCTTCTCTCTTACATTTCCAACCTCTTCTTCTCTCTTGACTTCTTGACTTTAGGATTTAAATGTACTCAAATCTCCTCTGTGTTAAGAATAGTCTCCCTCAGATCCTGTTGCTAATCTCATTCTTCTCCATTCATAGCCCACGTCCTCAAAAGAGTACTACACTGGAAATTCCCAGACACTGATTCATGCACTAGTATCAGATCATCAAGAGTTCTTATGCATCTGTGGTAAAATAAGAAACAATAAGTTAATGCTGCCCACGTCTACCCATTTAGCAAGTTCAAGATATGTTAAAATTACCAAGTCTTCTCCTGAGGACTCACATTTTCCAAATGTGTAAAATTCTAAATTTATTTTTTTAAAAAACACTCCATTTATGCTTCACCTTTCTATCTTCCTTAACTGTGTGTTAATTTCTATAATATAAATTCCAAAAGGTAGTAGTTTCTGCATTTTTAATGTTTTTCTCTATATGGTATATATATTTTATGGTGAGTATATTGGAAAATGGTAAAGAGTATATTGCAAGATGGTCTTTCATAAACTCCAAAGAAGGCAACTCTATATAAATGAGAGGCATCACTCACTAAGTATCATTTAACTCTGTAAGTTATCTTTTGTTAGGGTTTCTATTTTTTTTTTTTTAATTTTTATTTATTTATGATAGTCACACAGAGAGCAAGAGAGAGAGGCAGAGACATAGGCAGAGGGAGAAGCAGGCTCCATGCACCGGGAGCCCGACGTGGGATTCGATCCCGGGTCTCCAGGATCGCGCCCTGGGCCAAAGGCAGGCGCCAAACCGCTGCGCCACCCAGGGTTCCCTTGTTAGGGTTTCTAAATAAATAATTCACTGCATTTTGCAAAATATATGGTCTTTGTTGCGTTATTTTTTGGATGCTAATTTTGTGGCTAAGTATGAGTCCAATTTTTGCATGTTCCAAATGACTGAAAGAATATCAGTCCTCTTATGTCAAGTGTTATTCACATATCCCATAGGTCACATTATATGATTATGCCATTTAATTCTCTGTATTTTGTCTGCTCAATTTATTAATTATCTAGAGATATATGCTATGGTAGATTTCCAATTTCTCTTTGTAGTTCTCAATTTTTGCTTCTATATTTAGATGTGTACAAGTTTATAATTGTTTTATCTTCAAAGTGAAATGACTTTTATGGTTATATAGTAACCTGAATTATTTATATAGTAATTTCTTCTGAATTCATAGTTAACATAGCTATTATTTTTTGATAGAATATCTCTTCTCCATTCATTGATTTTCCTGAATTCTTATGTGTCATTAAACAATTTTTGCTTGATATTTAAAAATATGATTGAGGAGCACCTGTATATCATTCTAGGCTGATAATTATTTGTCTTAGCTCATGGAAGATACTCTTCTGCTATCTTCTGTCTTCATATCTGCTAATGAGAAGTCAGCAATCTGCTGAACTGCCATACTTTTTGGGTGATTACTCTTTACCTTCTAGCTGTTTTTAAGATGAAATGTTTTGCTATGTAGCTCTGCAGTTTCACCACAATGTGTTGAAGTGGTGTGCTGGAGATACACTGGGATTCCAAGATCTGATGTCTGAAAAATTCTTAGTCATTACCTTTATTACCTTTCTCCCATTCTATTAGCTGCTTCTTATATCTCAATTGGACATATATTAGACATTTTCATCATGTTCTGCTTCTCTCTTGACTTCTTTGCATCATATATTCCATTTCCTTCTCTGTATGCTGTACTTGGGGCCACTTATTCAGATATATTCTAGTTTATTAATTCTGTCTGGCTTTGTTTAATGCACCCACTGAATTTTTAATTTTTAAAAAATTTTAAAGTTCTTAATTTTTTCTTTCATATCTGCTTAGTCTTTTTATTATGTCATATTTCCTGCTTATATTCCGGAGTTTTATTTCTTTAAACATGTTAAGTATCTTTAATATTCTACATTCTACATTTGGTATTTTTAAATCTTTTGTTTCTCTTTGTTCTAATGGTATTTTGTTTCTCTGTGTATTTTTAATTTTGACTGTGAGCTGCTTATTTTGTTCGAAAAAATTTTTTGGCAGGTTTACTGTAAGGTCCAAAAAACAGAACCAAATGAGACCATTTCAAATTGAATTATCTCCTTGAATATAAAAAATAGTGAAAGAGATTAAAGGGGAAAGGAAAGAAAATGAGTGGGAAATATCAGAGAGGGAGACAGAACATGAGAGACTCCTAACTCTGGGAAACGAACAAGGGGTAGTGGAAGGGGAGGTGGGGGGCGGTTCAGGTGACTGGGTGATGGGTACTGAGGGGAGTACTTGACGGAATGAGCACTGGTATTATGCTAGATGTTGGCAAATCGAACTCCAATAAAAATATACAAAAAAAATAAAATTATCTACTTGAGATTTTTTTTCTTTTAAAATAAGAGGTAGTGTGACTTTGAGTCACAAACCCATCTGAAGCCAGCTTATGATTACATCTCAAGGGAAGATTCTTTTTCTTTCCATTCTACTTAGTGACAAAATGAAACATGTATTTGTTCCCTTGTTTGTACAATACTATTTCTTTTTTTTTTTAAGATTTTATTTATTTATTCATGGGAGACAGAGAGAGAGAGGCAGAGACACAGGCAGAGGGGGAAGCAGGCTCCCGGCAGGGAGCCTGACATGGGTCCCCAGGATCACGTCCTGAGCCGAAGGTGGCGCTAAACCGCTGAGCCACCAGGGCTGCCCAATACTATTTCTCATTCACTGTTATCCTTGAAGGGATAGCCCTTTGCAGTATCCCATATTTTGGGCTCCTGTCAAAGCCAAAGCTCAAAGTCTCCAGGATTTGGTAGAAACTTTCAGGTGAGAGTAAGCTTGGTACTCATTGGCCTCTGACATTCCTTCTTTCCCTTTGTTTGGTGTTTACAGATTCCTTCCTTTATGTGGATGAGTGGTTTTATTCAAAAGATCTTTAAAAATATTTTATCCAGTGTATTAGTTATTTTATTAAGAATTACCATTCGTAGTATCTAATCTGTCACACTACTCAAAGTAGAAGTACTGGTTTTATAAAATCAAGGTCAAACTCCCCCACTTCTCTTGGATTTAAAATGAGATGAAAAATCCCAGGAAAGAGAAAAAGGAAGAAAGAAGTCAGTGCATTTAGTAGTTGTTAGTTTGTGACTATGTAGTTAAATGGTTGATATTGGTACCATTCCCTTCAACTCCTGGGCATGAGTTGTAACAATCGGGGGGTGAGGGAGGAGGAGAAGAGGTGTAAAAATAGTGAATGTGTTCTTAGACATGTAAGATGACTTTTCATCCTTCATTTCTTATTTATATCATATGGCAAATTGGTCATTTTCTAATATTAAAGAGAAAACTTTAGATCTTGTTTACTGTTGAACTGGGCAAGATCTTAGAGGTAATATATTTGTTATACAGGAAAATTTGAGTATTGAATTGAAAAATGATACTTTATATTCTATGAATGCAGTAATATTAAATAACACAATGTATTAAAAAGAGTAATTTATTAGGTTTAGAAATAAAATACTAACTTTAAGAAAATTAACTGTATTAATAACAGAGAGGGCTTGGAACTGAGAAAGTAGGTTTCTAAACATTTCATTTTTTTTTTTTTTTAATTTTTATTTATTTATGATAGTCACAGAGAGAAAGAGAGGCAGAGACACAGGCAGAGGGAGAAGCAGGCTCCATGCACCGGGAGCCTGATGTGGGATTCGATCCCGGGTCTCCAGGATCGCGCCCTGGGCCAAAGGCAGGCGCTAAACCGCTGCGCCACCCAGGGATCCCGGTTTCTAAACATTTCAAATGAAAAGAGCCCTGGGTAAAGGGATGCCCTTGGAGAATCACTCAGAGATAGAGATCAGGGTTTCCAATCTTGGAAGACAATAGCAGAAAGCACCACGTTTAAACCAGCTGGTCTGTAGTTAATTTAAGGTGGAGTAAAAAATCAGCTGAGGCGAGAGGACAGAATTTTTTTAAGGCAGATGAAAGGTCACAAGAGCGTGAATGCTGGAGTCAATGAAACTGAGATGGGAGACTCCATGAAGACAGGGCTATGAACCAGATTTCAGGTGGGTCAGGACACTGACAAGGAGCAGTGCAGAATTGCAGTGGTAATGGGTGTGGACAGTATGTGTTGCAAAGCCTGAACTGATGGGTGGGGATAATGAGAAGTTTCAAAACTGATACTTGGGGCCATGATATATGATTCTCCAACTCTGGGTGCACTAGGATGAGAGCTGAATTCAGTGTGGAAAAATTCAGAAGGGGTATCTTCATGGGAGAGTCAAGAGGAAATCTATTAGAAGTTTTTGTTTACCCTTCTGTTAAATGCTTAAATCTTTGCCCATTTTCCTGTATTATGGAAAGGACACACTGGTGTGGAATGAGGCTAGAGTAGTAAAAGGAAAATGGAAAAACAAAGTTGGTAGTCACAGACGGAGAGGTAGAAGCAGCAGTGATAGGGTATATAGATGGCCTTCTAGAGAGGATTTTTGAACTAAAAAGTAAGAACAAGGCAACATGCAAGAGGGTTCTGTTTCTGTAGACCATTAGCGAATTTATTTTTCGACATAATAGGAAATGGAAAAGCATTCCTGCTGCTGTACAAGCTGATCTAAACTAGGATTTAGGGTTGAGGTATTGTAGAACAGCCTAGGTTGGTCTGCAGTCCATTGGTCTTTCCTAAATGAGCACCACATTTGAAAGTCATTTTATATAGACAGGTAGTATTAAGCTGAATGAATCCTGGTGAGCTGCTAAACAAATTTTAAGTTTCCCCGAAACCTAGGTGTTTACCTCTGGGTTTTTTCTGCTACCAGTTAAAAAACAAAACAAGGGGCACCTGGGTGGCTCAGTGGTTACGCATCTGTCTTAGGCTCAGGTTGCGATCCTGGGGTCCTGGGATCGAATCCTAGCATCAGCCTCCCCGCAGGGGGCCTGCTTATCCCTCTGCCTATGTCTCTGTCTCTCTCGTGAATAAACAAACAAACAAATAAATAAAATCTTTAAAAATAAATAAAAAACAAAACAAACCCTTGGTGGAATATATTTAGCAATAGAATAAGAAAAATACTAATGCTTACACAAATGTAAGAAATAATAAAGTAAAAGAATAAGTAAGACACTAGAAGCTTAAAGCATTTCCTATTTTTTTCCTATGTGATTGACTAGGTATATAACTTAATTTTGTCAGGTGGTAGTTAGGGAACTAATAGAAGTCATGACTTGATTTCTTACCTTGGCATCTACTTATATTTAGGTTTTTACCTTTTTAAAGGAATGATGAGGTGTGCTTTCTTTGTTCTCTTCCTTACAGTTCCACTTAAGTTTCTGAAGGAACAGAATTAGGAAATTGCATGGTGGAAAAATAAACACTAGTAAGTGGTGCTACACCCCTTTTCCCTCTACTGGCAGCACTCAAAACAGGATTGCAAAACCTCATTAGGTTTGCAAAACACTGTAAGAAAAATAAACACCTGCAGATCTTAATTTGTAAGTCCTGGGTATGCTCTCTGAAAATTTATCCTTTATGAAATACAAGGGCAGTGTTGAAACACAAAGCTAAATAGAAAGATGGCATATTATTTCTCCATCACAGAAAATAAGCCTCAGTAATATTTAAGAGAAGTAGTCCAGTAGCATAAAATTAAATACAGCAAATAGTGTCAGAGATTTTCCTGGGGTGAAGTACACAGGAAATATCATAAAGCAAAAACCTGCCTTAACACCATCAAGTACTCTTAATGAAATGTGCACTCTAAAATAAACTTAACAGGTGGGTGAGGAAAGGGGAAATACAGTTGTGGATTAGCCTTGTTTTTACATTTTGTTTCTAATCTTTTCATTAAATGAAGTGGATCTCAACAGTATTGAGCCTGAAAAAATTATAATGGAAGTTACCTGCATTAAGGCCCTCAGGCTAATATTATGATGACATACCATTAAAAAATATAAGAGAAAGTCACAGTTATAAAAGTTATCCTGTCATAATAATTTGGTTAGTAAAATATGTGTTTTAATAATGTTCTTCTGTGTCCTAAGAGTTCAGAATAACTGAAAAAATATAATTCTTGCTAGAATAGTGAGTTGAAGGCATGGACTAATTGGCATCTAGACTGGGAGTGACCCAGGAATTGCATGGTATTTGGATGGGTACTTGGCCATCGGTTTTGATGAGTTCATTTTCAGAATTCAGGTCTATCTTAAGAGGTATGATGCATTCATTTATTTTAATGATTTCTTTCTTGGGGATGTTAGAGTTTTGTGTCTGTATCTAAAAAGGCCCAGGCAGGTCCTTAACTAAGGGAGGAGAAGGCAAGAAACTAATGAGAGTCTGAGCAGGTCATGGTGGATGGAGTAGCTGGTGCTAGACCACCCCTCTCACACAAAATTAAACTTTGGATAAAACATTAAAAATTATCTAAAGGTAATGGAGAAAAACATGCAGAAACTTGAGGAGAGTTAAAACTAGTAAGAGGAGAAATGTATTTTTAACTTCTTTTTAACTTATGGCAGGATCAGTGCCATTAAGAATATATAAAATTCAAATAGAAAGTTTAAGTCGTTTACTAGTTGAGGAATCAGAGGTCAAAGTGACCAAAGAACCTGGAAAGTGAGAAGGAAATCCTGAAAAGGAGTGAGCCACAGAAGGTAGTAGCCATACTGCCCAAATCTTTCAGGCATCTCTGAACTCCACATCCTTGGGGCTGGCTCAAGCAGCCAAGCTAAAACAAAAAGAAGTGAATAGATATTTCAGATATTGCTCACCACTGGGGAGACAGAATTTGGAGCATTAGATCAGCAAGTTAACTTCCTACTAAAAAGAAAATTAAAAAAAAAAAAAGAAAAATTCCTCAGAACACAGAATGCACAATTTCTACAATGTATTGTTCACAATGTCCAAGATACGATCTAATCAGTTATATGAAGAGACATACTCAAAAGACAATGGAGTCAACAAGTGGAGACTGACCTAAGATGACCCAGATGCCGGCATCAGTAGACAAGGATTTTAAGCATATACTATTGTAACCCTGCCCTCAAAGAAAACCCTTGTAATGGATAGGAAATTTCAGCAGAAATAGAAACTGTTAACAATAGGATCAAATAGATTCTAGAAGTAAAAATAACGCACGAAACTTAAAATATCACCAGATGTTTATTAACAGCAATTTGGAGGTGATAGAAAAGTGAGTCAGTGAACCTGCAAGTAAGAAAAATTGAAATTATCTAATCTGAAATGTGATGGACACTAAGGGGGCACTTGACAGGATGAGCACTGGGTGTTATACTTTATGTTGGCAAATCGAACTCCAATAAAAAAAATGTACATAAAAAATAATCTGAAATGTGACCAAAGAAACATTGGGTGTAGGGAGCTTTTTGTTTAGTGTTTTTGTTATATATAAAGCCTTTTGACACGTCTACTGGACTGGCAAATCAGGGGAATGCTTGATCAGAAGGCATCTTGATTTTGTCAGTGCTTTAAACAAAATTTTTGTGACATCTTTTTTTCAAGAAGAAAAATGTGGACCAGATGATATTTAGATGTATTTATTCTTCACTCCTGCCACTATGCCAGGCTGTAATGCGGTTTGGAGTAAAGTGCAATGATAGAAATGGGGAAGGAACAATTATCTGTGATTTTTTTATTGCCGTCTTCCTTCAGTTGCACATAAACTCCACAAGAGCAGGCAGTGGATATTTCTAATCTGTATCTTCCCCACTGCCAGGACCTGTAATTAGTTCTGCTCTCTGGAACTGGGACGAGACCTGGGGGAGCCTGAGGGGGAGCCCAGTGACGGGAATCCAGGAATGCATAATATTCAGCAATTGAGGCAGACAGAATGCTTGTTCCAGGGAAATCAGTCAGCTGGCAGATGGTCTCAGGTTCTGAGCTATTGTCGGAGGCAAGATTTCAATCTCTTGAGAGTAGTGTTTCTCAAAGTATAGTGCAGATCAGTTGCCTCAGAATTACCTGGAATGCTGGTTAAAATGTCAATTCTAGGGCACGATCCTAGACTTGCTAAGCTGACATCTTTAAGGGTGGGTCTTGAAAATCTACAGGTACCCTAGGTGATTCTTTATTTTTTATTTTTATTTTATTTTTTGATTCTTACATATATAAATATGAACTATATTTTTTAGGGGTTGGGAGCTGGCAAAAGCAAGGAACAGACTAAGTCCTAGGGTATGTGTCAAAAACTTGGCAATTAGCATCTTGGACTGGGAATTTCTTTGTTGTGGGGGGCTGCTGTCCTGTACACTGTGGGATCTGTGGGATGTTTAGCAGCATTCCTAGTCTGTAACCCTGTAGATGCTGGTAGCATTCCCCACCCCGCTCCCCAGTTATGACAACCAAAAATGTCTCCAAACATTGCAAAATGTCCTCTGAGAAGCAAATTAGCCCCTGGTTGAGAACCACTGCTTTGGGGGACCCGAGTAGTAAGCATGTTCCTAACCTAAGGATCAGAGGAAGAAGAACACAAAATGGGGAGATATCTAGGTATTTGAATTGGAATGGCAAGTTAGGACTAGATTTACAACAAGAGCCCTTTTATAAGGTTGCTATTGGTAGCTTAGCTTCCTTGCTGTAGAGGGGTCATGTAACTCCAGAGCTGGTGACCAATAGAATATAAAGGCTGAGAACTAGACAGGTCCGGCACCTTAGGTCAGGTCTCAATCCTAGCTGTACATCATCAATGGGGAATTGTAAAAACATATGGATGAGTCAGCCAGACTTGGTCCTTCTGAGAATTTCCAGGGTGAAGTCCAGGCCTTTGATACACAACTTGGATTCTGGAACACTCATAGGGTTGGATGACATCTGGAATACCATGTTCAGGAATTCAGAGAGACACAGGTGAGGAATGAAAGTGTTTCAGCCTAAAAGACCTCAGCAACATGTAGTATCTGAACCTTTATAATAGCTCTGTTCTCCGTTCTTATCCTGTCCCATCATCCTCCACAGGTGAGGAAAAAAGCATTAAATACGGATACATTGTGGCTAAATTGCTCAAAGTAGGGAATTTTCCCAATTTTACTCTTATCCTCTGTTCTGAGCCTACTTGCTCTTTTGTAATGTTTCCTGTTCCCATCCTAGTACCTAATACCTGATTTCTTTATCTTTTCCCAAGCCACTTTGTCTGATAACTGTCTGGCTTGTGTGAGTTGAGCAATATTTAGGAGGCAGAATCAATCAAAGCCCTGTTGACTAGATTGGGAGCTTCAAACTTCCTTTTGAAGGTCCCAATTAAACATCAATGGTATAAAGACTGTGAGGCAGTAAGAGATTCCATAAGCTACACAAGAAACACAAAGTTCATAGAGTAGCATCTCATGCTTTATGACAGAAACTCTAGAAAAGAAAAAAAAAATTCTGTGGCATGTTGTGTACTCTCTTTCAATTCCATGTGAAACACTGCAGTTAACTAAAAAGTACACCCACGGGGAATCTCAATTAAACTTGATTAATCTTGTTTAAACTAGCTACTAGTTCAGCAATAAATCCATAACAGCCCAAGAGCTCTGTAAAAACACTTCCAGTGGTTATTTTATTCAGAAACAAACAAACAAACAAACAAACAAACAAGAGAAGAAACACAATTCTGGTCATTTGCAGTATCTATCAGCTTTCAATTTGGCTCTCCTGTTTAAACAAAGACAAATGATAAAAATTATGTAAAACAAGCCATATATATAGTCAACTACTAAATACATACACTCAGAAATTGTGTACTCAATTTTGATTATTATATTACCATTCTACTTATATTAAAATACTTTAATTAGCATTTAACTTTTCAATGTTATGTTTCATACTAAATGCATTTTATTAGTCTGTCCTAATCTTTTTTTTTTTTTTTTTTTTTTTTTAGTCTGTCCTAATCTTTAAGAAATGTTGCCTAAGAGCTTTTTCAATCCACAGTAGCAATTTTAATGACCTCTGAATTTAAGTAAGACCTAAACTTCTATTTAACAGGGTGGCAATGTTCTATTTTCATGAGTGGTAAAAGTTACAAGACATAGACCTTATTTCTTTTGCATCCATATCTTGATCTTTTTTTTACATTCTATTCTTGATTTCTTAAAACTATATACATGCTTTGCTCAGCAGGAAAAATTCTTGTATCACTAACTTCCGGTAACAACTTGATCAACTAGATAATAGGAAAATAGGATGAAGCATTATCTTTATCAAGTAGAGTGAAGACATATTTTAAGACTGATTTTGCAACATAGGGCTTGAAGGAGTGGCAGATTACCAAATTCTCTTTCAATCTGGCACTTATTTGATTTATGTTTATAAAGTTACAGCTAACCCCCTCTACCCACTTTTTTATGTTATAAATCTAGGACATTACTTACCTAAATAAAAATAGTATTAGATATAGATTAATAATGTGCTGTGATAAATATCCTGCATACTTCTAAATTCAACTTAATAAAAGTGGTTCAATTTTATTTCATTTTATACTTAGTCATTTTTAAACTGATGTTTTTATCTCATTTTTAGGAACCTGTACTATTCTAACTAGAACCCACTGAATTTTGGAATGAAACTATTTCTTTCTAGCCCTGATTCTAATAGTTATAGAAAGGTAATGTTAAATAAATTTATGAAGGAGTTTCAGTTAAACCTGAATGTTTTATAACAAAATATTTAAGTTTTTGGAATCTGGCTAATTTTAGATATTCTTTCTTGGGTGATCTTTTCCCAGACTTATGATGTCCTTTTTAGGTAACATTACTATGTTCACAAATTAGAAGACAAAAATTTAAGAACTGTAATAATTGAAAAAGAACACTGGTTATATATATATACCATTTCTACTGGATACTGAATATAGTTGGAAATAAATAAAAATATACCTACCTGTCCAGAAGTGTTTCATGCAAAAATCCATCTTTCCGGGCCTTTTTGAGAATTTTACTGTCTTCTTTACTTATTTTAAGTTTGTGGTCTTGGAAACTCTGAAATTTCTTTCTGTTAAGAAAATGCCTTTCTTAAAAATCATCTCAAACTTTGATTATATATATTTATTCATAAACTTACAAATACTTTTAAACTCTCTTGTTTACTTAAAAAAAATAATTGTATTTATTTAAAAACATACAGCTTTTCAACTGCAAAGATGACCTTAGTGCTCCTCCATGAAGAGGACAGCTTTTTGGGCAGCTCTACAAAGCCCCATTTCCACTAACGCATGTTAGCTGGAGACCCTGAATCCTATCTATGGAACAACATTTGGTTGGCATTATATACTGATAAGCTATAGACATTTTATTAATGAATAGGGAGAAAAGACTAATCCAAGTGAACTTTAGCTTTGAATTTTTTTTTTTTTTTTTTTTTTTATTTATTTATGATAGTGAGAGAGAGAGAGAGGCAGAGGGAGAAGCAGGCTCCATGCACCCGGAGCCCGATGTGGGACTCGATCCCGGGTCTCCAGGATCACGCCCTGGGCCAAAGGCAGGCGCCAAACCGCTGCGCCACCCAGGGATCCCGAACTTTAGCTTTGAAATCTAGCAAGGCAATTAGGAAACCTGAAGCTTTGAGAAAAGAAAAGCATTCAGCTTAGTTCTTTGTCCTAGAGTCTATTTTATGCTGCCTCTTGTCCTTCACATATTTTATGTGTCTTGAGAAGTACTTCACTGCCAAATCTGAAAGGTCTAAAAGGAAAAGAATACGTACACATAATTGATTTCACACTGTTTAACGTTTCCTTTGTCTTCTTCTGGAATATCATCTTTTTTCTTAGTTTCTCTTTCAGCACATGATCTAATCTGGACAGTGGAGATGCAAACCAAAAGGTTATACATGTATCTTCCCTTTCCCCACTTTATTTATTTCATGAGAACCCCCTAGATGATTTCTTAATGCAAATGAAGACAACAATCAACTTAGCAATTGGATTCAGAAAAAGACAGGTTCTCGATGTTTTTATTTACATATAAAATTAAAAATCGTTATTATGTTCCTCTAGAACCTTTGCGTCAAACACAAAAGACAAAATTATTTGAAGAACATTTTATAGATTAGATCCTGCTGAGCAATCAGACAATAATTCAATTAATTTTGGCCACAAAGTAAATATTCAAATTATCCCTATAGTATTTATTTTATAACACTGAAAGTTTAAGATAGTAGCTATTTTACTTTGCATAGCTATTCCCAAATCCATTAAAACCTTAAACATGACACACCTTACTTTTACTTAATTGGAATCCACTCCTTTTAAATCTTCCTTATATCCTCCTAAGTTGTGACAGATACTTATTGTCACAATTCCATAAATTGATATAGCAATTAGGATCCACTGAGTGGGACAAGAGAGAACAGAATTCAGGTCAGAGGAACTGGCAATTTGCAATCCAAAGGACTGGACTTACATTTCTAAGTATTTACATCTCCAAAGTGATCTTTGTGGCTAAGAGTCCAACCAGTGCTATATGTGTGACAGGTTTGGTTAGCAGGATCCTAGGAGACCTGGGAAGATTACTGGCCAGGAGCTGTGACAATACTACTTTTGGCAGGAGGGAATGTGTCCTGATGGATAAGGTTAGGCTATAAAGGTGGAATGGCTGATACAGACTAGCAGAGCCTATGAAGTAAAACATAGGTGGAAGGAGTTCTAGATTATCGCTGCTCAGAACTTCCAGGTACTTGACTAACGAAACAGGTCCGGGAAAATGTGACAGATACTTCATATAAAAACAGTTGTAATTAAATACAGCACAATATTTTGTTTTTTCCCCATAGATGTGCAAAGCACTATACTTTATTTGCATTGTTTTAAAAAACCATACTTTTAGGTAAGTGAGAAATCCACCAGCATTTTCTAATAACCTGTTTCTTGAGAGGGAGTATGATATGGAATGTCAGAATAGATTTCAGTCAGCTCGGCCTACATACACATCCTGACTCTATCATATTTAGCTGTGTGGGTTTCATAACTGATCTTAACACGTGAGGATATAAGGAGGCTCAAAGGCTCTCTCTTCATTGGTTATGTTAAGATAATAGGTACCGGGATCCCTGGGTGGCGCAGTGGTTTGGCGCCTGCCTTTGGCCCAGGGCACGATTCTGGAGACCCGGGATCGAGTCCCACGTCAGGCTCCCATTGCATGGAGCCTGCTTCTCCCTCTGCCTGTGTCTCTGCCTCTCTCTCTCTCTCTCTCTCTGTGACTATCATAAATAAATAAAAATTAAAAAAAAAAAAAAAAAGATAATAGGTACCTCACAGGAACTTTCTGAAGATTCAAGAAGGCAGTACATGTCACATTCAGCTGAGTGCCTGAAGCTACAGGCTTCTGTCCTGGTTTGTGTGTTGTTGGTGGTTTTTTTTTTAACGTAATTAAAAAAAATCTTATGATTTAACACTTTTTATACACCTTGTAATTCATCCTCAGATATAACTGCACACCTACAGAATGATGCATATTCAAAGCTGGGTGTTACAGCACTGCTTGTATGAGTAAAAGATTGGAACTAACCTAAATTTGCATTTATGAAGAACTGATTAAATAAATTACAGTATGTCCCTAAAATAGAATATTATGTAGCTGTTAAAAAAGAGAAAAAATTTCTACATAGTGATAAGGGAAAATCTCCCAGAGAACAATGTTAAGGAAAAAAACCCAAAGTGTAAAGGACTATATGCAGGAGCTTAACTTTATTGTAAAAAAGCAGAAAATTATAAACGTTTTTATTAAGAAACTAATAGGCTATAGGAAGGAGTTATCTCTTTATATGCTTGTATTTTTAAAATTTTGAACCATGTGAACATATCTACTTAAAAATTATATTTTAAAATGCAAGCAAGAGAAAAAAATAGGCCTAAAAAAGCATGTGGAACTACTCAGAAAAAGACACTAATATATAGAGGCAAGATGTTATAATTTCTCTACCACGTAGTACAAACAAGCCAACATTTATAGGACTTATAATTAAACTTTTTATAATAAAGCTTATTTGGAGAATAGTATAAAAAACTGTGCATTACATCTTTAAAGTGATAGTAAATGAATATTCCAACACTTTAAAGATAGAGCATTATATGAGACATCATGTACGTGACATATATCAGTCTATAGAAAAATGTGATGATTACCTTTATCATTTCTTCTTCTCCTGCTGTTTTACTTTTTGCTTCTATATCACCTGCTTCATTGCATCTAATGAAGCAGCTATTTGAGGCCAATAAAGCCATTTTCCCCTATATAAAACAAAGTAACAATAAGAAAGTTACAAGAATACCTGCAAGAGAATTCTTAAGCCTTGAGAATGAAATTAATTCCTCCTCTTACCCCCAACTCTAAAAGCAATCATTAATAATTTGGAGAAAACACAGAAAAAAATTATACAGAAAAGAAAACCAAAATCACCTTTAATCTTACTACTGAAAGATAACCCAGTAAATATTATTAGTATATTCTATTAGTAGGACTGAATTCTAACTAGGTGAAGTAGAACTGTTTCCTTTGGCCTTAGAGACCTATTGAGGATATAACTTAGATCTGCTTGAAAAATAATTAGCTTTTAAGACAATAAAAAAATATATAATGCACAGTAATTTACTCAAAAATTGTTTTCAGTAAGATTGTCTTCATTAATTAGAAAATATAAAAATGTATATGAGAGCTAGTTTTTGGTGCTTTTGAATTTACTGCTCAGAACTTTAAGAACTGATGTCAGGAATGCCTGGAAGGCTCAGCTAAGCATTTGCCTTCAGCTCAGGTCATGATCCCAGAGTCCTGGGATGGAGTCCCCCACTGGGCTCCCTGTTCAGCTAGGAGCCTGCTTCTTCCTCTCCCTCTGCCTCTGCCTCTGCCTGCCACTCCCCCTGCTTGTGCTGCCAGCTAAATAAATAAATAATTAAAAAAAAATGTCAGAGGGACTTTTTATGTGGACAGAAATATTCATACTAGTTTTAGTTGTTCAATGCTCATTGTGTCATACTGATTCTTTTTTTTTTTTTTTTAAAGATTTTATTTATTCATGAGAGACACAGAGAGGCAGAGACACAGGCAGAGGGGAGAAACAGGCTTCTTGTGGGGAGCCTGATGTGGACCTTGATCCCAGGACCCCGGGATCACGTCCTGAGCTGAAGGTAGAGGCTCAATCACTGAGCCACCCAGGTGTCCCTATGTTATACTGATTCTAATTGGCAAACTTGAAAACTAATTTTCTTGTGTGTCTAAAGGTAGATTACACATTCGAGTAATTAAATTCCCTTAACAAATATAAACCTAAATTATGACATAAATGACTCTTTTGGAAAACTTTGAATACCTTAAACATCAGACAAGATATTTACAAATACAATCATTACAAAATGTATTAATAACTTTATATCACACCCAGTTACAAAAGGGCTAACAACAAGGATTTTTTTTTTTTTTTTAAGGATTTGATTTATTATACAAGGTGGCCAGAGCTGGGTTTTCTACTATCTAGATGATGCTTGGTAGGCCAGATATGGTTGTATGGTCCAATGTAATATAAGCCCATGCTTGTGACCTTTCAGTCAAGGCCCTCTTAGCAATCAAGTTTTTGTTTCATCAGAGACTTTTAAGTGTCTCTTTCATTTAAATTTTAAAAATTTAGTGTCTTTCCTAAAAATAAAGGGAAATGAACTTCCCTAACATTCAGTATGAGTGTTGGTATTTAACTTATCATCATCTTGGCCTTACAATAAACTGGCCTTTTCCATTGCTAAAAATTTTTATTAGAAGCACCTCATTATATTAGTAGGGTCACCTAGAAGGGGTTGCAACCCATCAGTAGTTCATGAAATCAATTTAGTGGGTCCTGACCAGTATTGGAAAAAAAACATACAAAGAAAGAAGAGGTAAAGAGAACAGAAAATGCTGAAGGGCACAACATATAGATAAATAGGAATTAAGTACAACTCTTGCTTCAGTTATACTATGAATACACTGGGCTGAAATGTAAAAATGTTTCTTTCACTGGACTGAGGTCAGAAAAGTTTGAAAGCTACTGTACCAGAGATTTTATCCTGGGAACAAATCTAAATAATTACCTTTTTTGGGGGGAATGCTGGCTTATTTATCATCTTGGAAAACACTGTTAGATCCTATTTTGAATTCCTTATTGCATATTCCCATTGATGCAGTGAAATTACTGAACTCCTCTTCCGTTGGTGCCCACCAGTCCTTCCTGTTCTTTTTTTTTTTTTTTAAATCCTTCCTGTTCTTGATATAGTATCTATTTTTAGGAGACTGTTTAGCTTTGGTATATATTTGTTCAATCTTTACTGTTTACACAATAGAAAAAGGAACTTCTGTATTCTGAAACAACAGACACAGACTTAACAAAATACCTATCTATTACAAACTGCCTACTTATAAGATCAATAAAAATTAATGTATTATCTTCATGCTTTTTTGTACTAAAATTATCTTTTTGTACACTATTTGCTTTTCTCTTTGAGCTTTACTATAAATGCAGACATTTAGAGACTAATTGATTTCAATGAACATTATCATTACTTATTACTTTATGCAGATTGTCCTGAGACCATTCCCTTAAGCTTGCTCCATTGTCCTCTTACTACAGTCCATGTTTTTGAAAGTACCCATAATTTCTGCTAAGAAGATATTCCTGAACTGTCCTGTTTTCCTGCCCCAAGACATAAAATTGGCTATTTTCTGTGGAGTCCTAGATCTTTAATGAAAAATAAGACCCAAATCTAGGCACCAAGGGTATACAAAAATGAGGATGGGCAGAAGTACTACTGCTGTTTTTGTTGCACTATTTCTTCTCCCCGTTTTATTGAGATATACTGGACATAATCACTTCATAAATTTAAGGTGTAAGGCATAATGGTTTGGCTTAATACTTACTGTGAAATGATTATCTCAGTAAGTTTAGTTAGCATCCATCTCATGCAGTTAACAATAAAAAGCATAAAAAACAATTTTTTTCCTTGTGATGAGAAATAAGGATTTACTCTCTAAACAACTTTTCTATATATCATACAGCATGCTAGCTGTAGTAATCATGCTATACATTATTTCCCTGGCACTTATTTATCTTTTAACTGGAAGACTGTACCTTTTGACCACCTCCTTCCCCCAATTCCCACTTCCAACACCCTCTACACTCCGGTAACCAACCGCCAAGTCTGATGTCTTTTTCTGAAGTTTTTAAGATTCCATATATAAGTGAGACCATACTTGTTTTTCTTTGTCTGACTTGTTTCACTTAGCAAGGTCTATCCATGTTATTACAAACGGCAAGAATTACTCATCTCTTTATGGGTGAATAATATTCCATTGCATATGTATATACCACAACTTCTTTATCCATTTATCTATCAATGTATGCTTAGGTTGTTTCTAGATCTTGGCTCTTTTAAGTAATACTGATACAAACATGGGGGTACAGATATCTTTTCAAGTTAGTTTTTTTGTTTCCTTTGGATATATTCACACAAGTGGGACTGTTGGATCTTATAATTTTATTTTTAATTTTTTGAAGAACTTCCATACTGTTTTCTGAAGTGCTACATCGGTTTGCATTCATTCCCACCAGCATAGCACAAGGGTTTCCTTTTCTCCACATCCTCCCAGCATTTATCTCATCTTTAGAAGATGGTTATTCTAACAGGCAGGAAGTGATACCTTACTGTGTTTTTGATTTGCATTTCCCTAATGACTAGTGATGTTGAGCATCTTTTCATGTACCTATTGGCCTTTCATATATTTTCTCTGGGGAAAAAGGTTTAGTCAAGTCTTTTGCTCATTTTTAAATTGGGTTATTTGTTTTTTGCTATTGTATTAGCTCTTTATATATTTTGGATATTAACGCCTCATCAGAAATATGGTTTGTAAATATTTTTTCTCGTCCTATAAGTTATCTTTTCACTTTGTTGATGATTATTTCTTTTGCTATGTTGCACTATTTTTCAAGACTTTTTAAGGCTATGACTGTTAAAGACCATATCTTATATTGACAAGAAGCTTTTATGAACAATAATAGCACTTACATCTTGAAAGACTGGTTCCCATTGTTCTCTTGGTCCGATTGCATCTGACCGCCCCACAACAAGTCCATCTGAATTAATACCAAGGTATTTTCCATAGCCAGATTTCAGAGCAATTCTTTAACAAAAAAGAAATGTTAAAAACTGAAAGAAAATCAAATATAGAAAAAAATAATGTGTGTGTGTGTGTGTGTGTGTGTGTGTATATAAAAACCCAGACTAGGGCAGCCCCCAGTGGCACAGTGGTTTGGCGCTGCCTGCAGCCTGCGGTGTGATCCTGGAGACCCGGGATCGAGTCCCACGTCGGGCTCCCTGCATGGAGCCTGCTTCTCCCTCTGCCTGTGTGTCTATGAATAAATAAAAATAAAATCTAAAAACAAACAAACAAACAAAACAAAACCCAGACTAGCCATAGTCCAAATTTTCAAAAGCCACATGTGGCTAGTGACTACCATAATGGACAGTGTAGTTCTATATATGTAACTTTATTTCATACTTATAATTTTATATTTTACTTATATCATACTCCTATTACATGCTATCAGATCACTCTCCAGAAAAAATCTGTATCAATATTCTTACCTCAAATTAGGAGAGCATCATTTTATTTTTTTTTAAAGGCTTTATTTTTTTTTAAATTTTTATTTATTTATGATAGTCACACACAGAGAGAGAGAGAGGCAGAGACACAGGCAGAGGGAGAAGCAGGCTCCATGCACTGGGAGCCTGACGTGGGATTCGATCCCGGGTTTCCAGGATCGCGCCCTGGGCCAAAGGCAGGCGCCAAACCGCTGCGCCACCCAGGGATCCCGAGAGCATCATTTTACATAGAACTATTAACATTCCTTTTTTAGACAAAATTAGAATATCAGAGGAAAAACTAGCATCCTATTTAATTTATACTTTAACCATTGTAAGTGACATTTGTACTTCCTTTCCTTTTAGTTTTTAAGTTACCTTCTTAATCATTTTTATATTGATGTCTTACTGCTTTCTTCAATGTTATGAATTCTGTATATACATAAAAAGAATAAAAACTCATTGCCTGTTTCCTATACTTACCACTCAAAGAAAGTAGTGAAATGACAATGTGATTTTTTAATGAAATAAAATATGATTTTTAACTTTTAGCTTACCAATCCCTTGTGATGCCAAGGGATTGATTTTATATTCATTTATAGGTTAATTACAGTATAAAACAAATCATCATGTTGATGCAGCCAATTACTAGAATACTGAAATTCAATTTCTGTATGCACTACCCAAAGTATCATACTGTACTTTTGCACTGTGATAATTAAAAAGGTCAGCTTATAAAATTGTAAAAACAGTGAGTAAAAAATTCTTTTGGTCTTCATGACTATTTAACATTCTCTGGTTTCAATAATATTCCCTTCTTATATCTTCCTGTTTATCTCTTGTGAGATAAACAAGTGAGTTCATGTATCACAGCAAGTGAGTTCATGTGTCACAGCAACACCAGACCAGGTTTTGCCTATGTCGGTTTTCTTTACATGATCTTTCTAACCTATGTCTTATCTGGTCTGTGACATTATTAATCCTCATTTCTTTTCTAGCCTAGGATTATGTATTGCTAGAAATCATAGTGTATGCTTTTATTTGGAGCTTTCATTCTCTTTCAAAAACACAGTTGCTGCAAATGAAATTTAATAATACCAAAATATGGCATATATAAGTGTTTTATTTTTAATCTTTTAAAAGATTTTATTTATTTATTCATGAGAGACACACAGAGAGAGGCAGAGACAGAAGCAGGCTCCACGCAGGGAGCCTGATGTAGGACTCCATCCTGGGACTCCAGGATCACACCCTGAGCCAAAGAAAGACACTTAACTGTTAAGCCAGCCAGGCGTCCCTAAGTGCTTTATTTTTAAAATGTCACAAAATATATTTTCAAAAAGACTGTTTTGCTGTTTACATCAAAATTGCTGTGTGGACTTAATTAGCTACATATAGAAATTTTTCAGTGAATAAAATTAAGTTAAAAGGTGATTATAGTTCAACTTACTTACCTAGAATCAGACAATTTGACAGCTGTAAACTGCTCTGGAGGACTAGGGCCCTCATCAACTACAGGAGAAAAACATTTTGAAATAAATTTGACATTTGTTATAAATATAAATGTAAAAATTTCTTCAGCTTTAAAAAACGTTTTCTTTTAAAATTAAATATAAGAATATTGTGATATTTTTCTTTAATCATAATATACTATTCAGATTAGAGTATCAAGATCTACTTATCTTCTTATAACTACAGAGTTAATTTTACGTACTTAATAGGTAGGTCAGCTTGATGCTCACTTATAAAATATTTTCTTCCTGTGTTTTAAAATGCACTCAGTACGTAGACAAATAAGCACTTACTATTTAAAAAACTAAATGCTTTAACTTATTCAAGGGATGGACATTCAAATAAAAAAATACTGCTTTTTATCTTCTGATTACTTTATATCTCATTAATGCTTATACTGATGGGATAGGAAGAATAACAATTATTATAATTAATAATCAAATTATTAATAATGCTCCAGGTCAGTTTTGACAAAAGGTCTAAAGAATAAAAGAATAAAATCTTTGACACAACAACGTTTCCCTTTCAATTTCAATTGTTCATGTTGTTTTTGATTTCCATTGATATTCTTCTGGAAGAATACAGAATGTTTTTAAATGCTTACACTGGAAGAGGGATTTGCTAGTATCTGGTAAATATTAAGGAAGGAAAAAAGGAAAGAGTAAATGCAATGGATTTATTCCTTTGAGATTAGATTTGGCCAAGTGAATGAATGTCATAAAATATATACGTTTAAGTGGTCTTTTCCTTTCCATTGCTTCTACTAGACACAAACCTTCTTTATGTGGAGCTCCCAATGTAAAAAGTCCATTATCAAGTGCATGTATATAGGTTCCTTTATCCATTTCAATTGCTATGGTTCCTGAAATTTCACCAAAGTTTGTGACTGTCCACCAGATTCCTAAAAAACAAAATTAAAATTTTAGATTTGACACAAGGTTCTTATTTGTTGTTCTTGTTGTCATCACTTATTTTTAAAAACTTTTATTTTGCAGTTATAAGAAACAATACAGAGACATCTCTTATACCCTTTACTCATTTCTCCCAGTCGTAACATCTTACATAACTATAGTACAATATTAAAACCAAGAAACTACCCTTTATTCAAACTATGAACCTCATCACACTTCATTAGTTTTACATATACTCACTCATTTCATGTATAGATGTAGGAGACCACAATCAAGATTACATTCTTTTTAAAATGTAAAATAGCAGTGCATGTGAAGGCACAAAACGATAGAAAACAGTCTCTTTCATCCATTGCCTCAGTCATCCATGACTGCCTTCCAAAGGCAATGACTACTATAATGTATTTCTCACATATTCTTCCAGAAAGACTTTCTAGCACAGTATTTTTTTCAAGTTTTTATTTATTTATTTGTTTGTTTATTTTTTAATAAAATAATTTTTATTGTTTTTTTTCAAATAAAATAATTTTTATTGGTCAAGTTTTTATTTAGATTCCAGTTAGTTAACATACGGTGTAATATTAGTTTCAGGTACAGAATTTAGTGATCCATCACTCTACTCATCACAGCAAGGGCCTTTTTAATACCGGTCACCCATTTAACCCATCCTCCCAGCCACCTCCCCTCCAACAACCCTCAGTTTATTCTCTATAGTCAAGAGTCTGTTTTCTGGTTTGGCCCCTCCCTTCCTCTCTTTTTTCCCCTATGTTCATCTGTTTTGTTTTCTGAATTCCACATACAAATGAAATCATATGGTATTTTTTCTCTGATTTATTTCACTTAGCAAAATGCTCTCTAGCGCCATCTCCTGGCAAATGGCAAGCTTGCTTGCTTGCTTGCTTGCTTTCTTTCTTTCTTTCTTTCTTTCTTTTTCTTTCTTTTTGTGGTCTAGCACAGTATTGTTATTTAAAAAGATTTTATTTATTTGACAGAAAGACAAAGCATAAGTAGGGGGAGTGGAAAGCAGAGGGAGATGGAGAAGCAGACTCCCCACTGAGCAGGGAACTCAGTGCAGAGCTTGATCCCAGGACCCTGGGATCATGACCTGAGACACAGGCAGACACTTAACTGACTGAGCCACCCAGGTGCACCCTAACACAGTATTCCTAATCATGACTTTGGATCAGCAACAAAATGAGCAGAAATTGTGTACTCTATGTACACGAAAATAAACGGGTTTCTTTTTAAAAATTCATTTTTAATTCAAGTATAATTCATATACTTTGTTATGTTAGTTTCATATGCATATACCTCAGCAATTCTATACATTTCTCAGTGTTCATCAAGATAAGTGTATTCTTAATTCCCCTTCAACTATTTCACCCATCCACCTACTCATGCTGCACATTCAATACAATCCCTGTCAAAATACCAAGAGCATTTTAAATAGAACTAGAATAATCCTAAAATTTGTATGGAACCACAAAAGATCTCAAATAGCCAAAGAAATCTTGGAAAAGAATCCAAGATTTCAAGAAATACTATATTGCTGTAGTAATAAAAACATTATGGTACTGGCATAAATACAGATATATAAGTTATTGGAATAGAATGTCCAGAAATAAACCCACACTTTTTTTTTTTAAAGATTTGAGAGAGAGAGACAGAGAAAGCATAAGAAAGAGAACACAAGTGGGGGAGGGTCAATGAGAAAGGGGGATGCTGACTACTCGCTGAGCAGGGAGCCTGAAGTAGAACTTGATTCCAGGACCCCAAGATCATGACCTGAATCAAAGGTAGACAATTAACCTACTGAGCCACCCAGGCACCAAACCTACACTTTTATGGGAAATTAATTTATGACAAAGAAGGCAAGAATACAGAATGGGAAAAAAACAATCTTCAACAAATGGTGCTGGGAAAACTGGACCATTTTCTTACACCATATACAAAGATAAACATAAAATAGATTAAAGACCTAAATGTGAGACCTGAATCCAAAAAATTTCTATAAGCAAACATATACAGTATCCTTCCTGATTCTTTGACATCAGCCATGGAAATATTTTTCTTAGTATGTCTCCTCTGGCAAAGAAAACAAAATTAAATTACTGAGATTTCACCAAATAAAAAGCTTTTGCATTGTGAAGGAAACCACTGACAAAACAAAAAGACAATCTACTGAATGGGAGAAGCTAGTTGCAAATGATACCTCCAATAAGGGATTGTTGTATCCAAACAATACAAAGAATTTATACAACGTAACACCACAAACCTCCCAAATAATCCAATTAAAAAATGGGCTGAGGATGTGAGTAGAAATTTTTCTAAGTAAGACATAAATATGACCAACAGACACAAAAAATGCTTATTAACATTATTAATAATCAGGAAAATGCAAATTAAAACCTCAATATTGCCTTACAACTGTTAGAATGGCTAAAATAAAACGGACAAGAAGTAACAAGTGTTGGTGAAGCTGTGGAGAAAAAGGAACCCTTGTGCACTGTTGGTGGAAATGCAAATTGGTGCAGACTATGGAAAATAGTATGGAGTTTCCTCACAAAATTAAAAATAGAATTACCACATGATCCAGTAATTCCACTACTGGATATTAACCCAGAGAAAATGAAAACACTAATTTGAATAGATGCATTCCTATGTTTACCGCATCAGTTTATAGCTAGGCTTTTTGTTCTGTTCTACTGATCTACATATTGTTTTTATGCTAAGACAAAACTGTTTTGATTAGTATATTTTTGTAACATAGTTTGAAATCAGGAAGTCTGGTGTCTCCAGCCTTGTTCTTCTTTCTTAAGATTACCAGCTATCGGGGATCCCTGGGTGGCGCAGCGGTTTGGCGCCTGCCTTTGGCCCAGGGCGCGATCCTGGAGACCCAGGATCGAATCCCACATCGGGCTCCCGGTGCATGGAGCCTGCTTCTCCCTCTGCCTGTGATTCTGCCTCTCTCTCTCTCTGTGACTATCATAAATAAAAAATAAATAAATAAATAAAAATAAAAAAAAAAAGATTACCAGCTATCTGGAGTCTTTTGTGGTTCCTTACAAATTTTAGGACTCTTTGTTCATTATTTGTGAAAAATGCCTTCGGAATTTTGATAGAGATAGCATTGAATCTATAGATTGCTTTGAGATAATGAGATTTTTAATAATTTAATTCTTCTGATCCACAAGCATGGACTATCTTTCCATTTATATGTATCTTCTTCAACTTCTTTTATCCATGTCATATTTTTCAATGTACAGGTCTTTTACATTCTTGTTAATCATTTCTTGGATGTGACACCAAAGGTGAAAATAACAAAAGAAAAATTAGACAAAATGAACTCATCGAAATGAAAAACTTTTGGGGCACCTGGATGGTTCAGGTAGTGATCTTAGGGTTGTGGAATCGAGCCCTGAGAATCTTAAGATTCTCTCTCTCCTTCTCCCTCTGCCCCTCCCCTGCCTCTGTCACCCTCTCTAAAAATAAAAAAATAAGAAAAAAAAAAAAAAAAAAACTGCACCACCGGACACTATCAAGAGAGTAAAAAGACAATTTTGAGAATGGTAGGAAACATTTGTAAATCATATATCAGACAAGAGATTAACATCCAGAATACATGAACAACTCTTAAAACTCAACAAGAGCAACAAAACAACCCACTTCAAAAAACAGGTAAAGGATTTGAATAGATATTTCTCCAAAGAAAATACAGAAATGGCCAATGAGAATTGCTCAATATTGCTAATCATTGAAGAAATGCAAACTGAAACCATAATGAGATACCATTTCATACCCACTAGGATGGCTATTATCAGAGAACCAGAAATAACAAATGTTGGTGAGGATACGGAAAAATTGAAACCCTGTGCACTGCTGGTGGAAATATAAAATGCAACTATGCAAAACAGTATGGTGGTTTCTCACAAAATTAAAAATGGCATTACTGTCATGATCCAGCAATTCCACTTCTAGGTACATGCCCAAAAGAACTGAAACCAAAGTCTTGAAGAGATATCTGTACACCCATATTCCTCGCAGAATTATCCACAATAGGCAAAAAGTGGAAGTCACTCATGTGTTCATTGAAATATGAATGGATAAATGCAGTATATACACAATGGAGTATCAGTCTTTTTTTTTTTCTTTTTTTAAAGATTTTATTTATTTATTCATTAGACAGAGAGAGAGAGAGAGAGAGAGAGAGAGGCAGAGACACAGGCAGAGGGAGAAGCAGGCTCCATGCAGGGAGCCCGATGTGGGACTCGATCCCGGGTCTCCAGGGTCACGCCCTGGGCCAAAGGCAGGTGCTCAACCCCAGAGCCACCTGGGCTGCCTGGAATATCAGTCTTAAAAGGAAGACTGACACATGCTGTAATGGATGAACCTTGAAGACCTCCTGATTTCAAAAACTTGCGAAGGGACAGTAATCAAGACAAATATATCAACAGAACAGACAAATCAATGGAACAAAGTCCAAAAATATATCAGCACATATAAAGTCAAATGATTTTTGACAAACGTATTAAGGCAGTTTAATGGAGAAAGGAAAGTCTATTCAACAGTGGTGCTACAACAACTGGTTATCAATATGAAAAAATGAAAAAAAGAACTTTGATCCCTAATTCACACAAGACTAAAAATTAATGAGATAGATCATAGATCTTTTTTTAAAATAAATTTATTTTTTATCGGTGTTCAATCTACCAACATACAGAATAACACCCAGTGCTCATCCCGTCAAGTGCCCCCCTCAGTGCCCGTCACCCATTCACCCCCACCCCCCACCCTCCTCCCCTTCCACCACCCCTAGTTCGTTTCCCAGAGTTAGCAGTCTTTACGTTCTGTCTCCCTTTCTGATATTTCCCACACATTTCTTCTCCCTTCCCTTATATTCCCTTTCACTATTAATTATATTCCCCAAATGAAAGAGAACATACAATGTTTGTCCTTCTCCGACTGACTTACTTCACTCAGCATAATACCCTCCAGTTCCATCCACGTTGAAGCAAATGGTGGGTATTTGTCGTTTCTAATGGCTGAGTAATATTCCATTGTATACATAAACCACGATAGATCATAGATCTAATGAGAAACTAAAACTGAAGCCTCATAAAGAAAACGTGGAAGAATTTCTTCATGACCTTGGGGTAAGCAACAACTTCTTAGACTGAAGATATAAGATGGTAATGTAACAGAAAAATAGTAATAAATGGAATCTTATAAAAACTAAAAACTTCTGGGACACTTGGGTGAAGCCTGCTTCTCCCTCTGCCTGTGTTTCTGCCTCTCTCTCTGTGTCTGTCATGAATAAATAAATAAAATCTTAAAAAAAAAACTTATAGTTGAAAAATTATAATTGAAAAATTTTTTTCAATTTTTTAAACTTTTGCTTTAAGAAAAATACCATTTAATAAAATGAAAAGTTAAACCATAGACTAGGAGCAAAGACTCAGAACTGTATCGGACCCCGGGATCACTCCCGGAGCCAAAGGCAGACGCTCAGCTGCTGAGCCATCGAGACGTCCCACTAGGAAAATATTTTTAAAGGCATCTCAGCAGTATTAACTTTTCCCAGAATAAAGTATGGAAAACTTACCAACAATATCAAGTTGAGTTTCTTCATCTTCTTCTCTTTTTCTCTTCTTCTCTTTGCTCTTTTTCTTCTTACTGTAGGAGATAATTTATATAGATAAGTTTAGAAATATTGATTTGATGTTAAACATCTAAGATGGAATCTTACAAGCCTCTTTTAAGCTGTACACAGATTTATGAATTATTGATTCACAGTTATCTACACCGATATGTTCTCTTCCTTCTAATACTGAGAAGTCAGTTCTGATCCTGTATGTATTGTATTATAGTTAAGAGAACAGGCTCTGGAGGACTGCCTTTTTAATCTTGTTATTTCTTAGCTCTGCGACTTTTGGAACATTTCTTAATCACTGTCAGCTTCTCATCTATAACATGAGGATAATAATTTATGCTCTTAAGGTTACTGCGAGGATTAAGGGTGAATGTGAATCTTCCTATGTTGCTGGTGAAAATGAAAAGTGGTACAGCTGCTTTAGGAAATAGTTTGGGGTTCTTCAAAAAGTTAAACAGAGTTATCATATGACCTAACCTATGTACTGCTAGGTATATACCCAAGAGAAATGAGAACACACATCCACACAAAAATTTTCTAAGAAATTCGTAACAGCATGATTCCTAATAGCCAAAAAGTGGAAATACCCCAGATGTCCTTCAACGGGTGAAAGGATAAACAAAATGTGTTATATCCATACAATGGAATATTATTCAGCCATAAAAATAAGGATACTGATACATGCTAGACATGGATGAAGCCAGATACAAGAGACCGCATATTGCATGACTCCATTTATAGGAAATATTCAGAACAGGCAAACTGATAACAGAGAGAAAGTATATTAGTGGTTGCGGGCATGAGGGAAGAGTGGACTGGAGAGGGACTACTAAGGATTATGGGGTTTCCTTCCCAGACCATGAAAATGTTGGACAACATGACAGTGGGGAACTTTGTGGACTAAACACTAAAACCCACAGAACTGTGCTTTATAGGGTGAATTTTATATGTATCATATCTCAGTAATAAAAAAAAAAGAAAAAAAAAAAAAAACACCCGGGGGGGGTTTCCAAATAAGTCGTATTCAAAGTGCTTAGAGTTGTTCTAGGCAGGCAGAAAGTGCTATCTACGTGCGTTAATGAAGACTGATAGTTGTGATGAGCATGAGATGCGCTTATTTGTATTTTCATGGAAACGTAAGCTTTCAGAAGCTAACTCTCCCCTCTCTCCTGTAAAGCCAGGCAGGACAAGCTTCAGATTAACACCTGTAATGAATGATCAACCGTGAGCAAATCTACCAGAGAGAAGAGAGGTGGAGATCTGGGCGGGCAGATACTTTTTCCTAAAAAGTCCAACGACCGTAAATCACCACTACGACCTTCTCCTTGCATTTGGTTCCGCTTACTGTACGCGTTAACTCATCTAATCCTCGTAGCAATTCTTTTTTTTTTTTTTTTTTAAGATTTTATTTATTTATTAATGAAAGACAGAGAGAGAGGCAGAGACACAGACAGAGGGAGAAGCAGGCTCCGTGCAGGGAGCCTGACGTGGGGCCGATCCCGGGACTCCAGGGTCACCAGGGTCACGCTCCGGGCCCAAGGCGGCGCCAAGCCGCGGAGCCGCCGGGCTGCCCCCTGGCATCAGTTCTCCTACCGCTAATCTTCCCTAATGAATGAGTAAATAGAAGCTCCAGGATATTAACGGACCTGCCACAAACTGCTAAACTAGTAACTGCGGAGAACGCGGACTTGAGCTTATTCTATACCTGTCAAAACGCACATCTGCATATCGTATTAAAAAAATTAAGGATTTGCTTTTTTTGGGCGGCGGGAGGGAGGGATGATTAATTAAGGGTTTTTTTTGTGGGGGGGGAATGAAGGATTTTTTTTGAGGGGAGACGTTTAAGGAGTACTGGGCGGGGGGGCGGGCGTGAAGTAACGAGCCCTAACAGGAGACGTCGCTGTCACGACCTGCAGCACGAGACTAAGGCGGACGCGCCGAGCAGCGGTCTGGGGGGCTCCTGACCCGGGGCCGGGCCTGCAGCTGCGGCTCGCGGTGGCGCCCTCAGGTCTCCTCCGTCAGGCCGGCCCCGCACGAGCGCCCGGAGCTGCCCGGCAGCCACAGAGCCCGCGGCCGGAAGCAGGCCCGAGGGCGGGGCGCCGGAGTTCCCGGCTCCCTCACACCCCGAGTTCCGCGAGACTCGACTCTCCTCCCCACGGGGGGAGGGCGGCGGGGGCGCTGTCGGAAGAGACCCAGAGTCTCCCGCGCCAGCTCTGGCCTTACCTCTTGGCCTTGGTTCCCTTGAGCACGAGTTTGGTGGACTTCACGTACGAGTATTCGGCCATGGTTGGGGGGACGCCCTGTCCGCCGAGGGGAGAGCTGGCTAGCGGCAAAAGACCTCCACTGGAGGAGGGACTGGCGAGGGAAGCCCTCCCCGCGCAGAACCGCAGGGACCCCCTGAGCGCGCAGGCGACGGCGCCTCCGAGCCCCGGGCGTTATTTTTCACCCGCCTCTTGGCGCCTACTTCCTGTTTACAGTCTGGGGCTACGGCGACGGCAGAGGGCCGAATTACCTCAGGGTTCATTTGCTTTGGAGAAGCGCGGGTTCGCGTTTCCGCAAAAGAGAAAAACGGGGGGGGGGGAAAACGGACGCGCCCCCTGGCGGCCGCCGAGGGCCTGACAGCTGTGGGGGCGCGCTAGAGGTGTCCTGCTCCGTGTCCCGGGAAGGCGACCGGGTGATGAGCCAGGTGATGGGGCTCCCGGAGCGCCTCCCCGCTTTCCTGGGCGTGAGCTGGGCCTCCGAGGGCTTGCGAGCCCTTCCAACCCCATCAATTCCTATTGTGTTATCTAGGGAGACTGGAGTGGTGGGCAGGAAACGACTGGGGAGTCCAGGAAAAGATAATTAAGTGCATAAGTTTGGGGGCAGACGGCACGAGCGCGGTCGGAATCGGGTGCAGGTGCGGCGGAGGCTGAGGCGCACACTCACGACCCGAGAGGTCTGTCCGCCTAGCAGGGGCCTCGGGGGGCGCTCCAGCCCCCGCGACCGTGTCTCCGGCCTGCTCCGGGATCTTCCGACAGTTTCTTAAAAAAAAAAAAAAGAAAGAAAATGTTTCAAAAAACATTTTATTTTTATTTGAGAGGGAGGGAGAGAGAGAGAACGACAGCAGGGGGAGGGGCGGAGCTCCGTGTAGGGCTCCCTCCTGGGGCTCCATCCCGGGGCTCCACCAGGGACTCTCTTCTGGGACTCTGTGATCATGACCTGAGCCGAAGGCTGACCCTTCACCAACTCAGCCACCCAGGTGCCTCTCTTACAACAGTTTGATAGTTCACTTCCCTGATTGCCTTTTCTCCCACTTCCAAACCACCTCTGATAATGCTGCCTGAATGATCATTCTAGAGAACTCGCTGATTATTCCCCAATCTAAAAATCTATTAAAGGCAACCTATTACTTTCAGGAGAGAAACTCCCGGCATCGCTTAGTAAACTATTGACAGTCTGGCCTCTTTTCCCACCACCTAACCTTTGCTACCGTAGTCCCACCAAATGGTTGGAAATGTCTGAATGCTCTCTGTTTGCTTCTGCTCCCTGGAATCCTGCCCTTTCTTCTTTCCCATGCTCTTCACTTGGCCCCAGGGTTTCCAATGTTTAAGACAATATTAAGTAGTGGAACCTCACTAAAATAGGGAAAGGAGGAGAAAAGAGAAAGTTAGGAGGTGAAGCCTTACCACTCAACATCAATTATGGTTAATTACAGAAAGAATTATCAATGAAGAGCCCAACAGAAGAATCAGCAGCAGGAAAGAATCATCAATCACAGGCTCCTGCAAGGGAAAGATGTATTTCGTATCTCTGACAACATCTCCACTACCCCTGCAACTCAGCCCTTTGGAAACCATCATGACCTGGACTTCTGCTATTTTTTTCCCCCCCAATGGACTTTTGTTTGGAAAAAACCCTCCCAGCTTCATTCTTCTTCTGCACAAAATAATGTTCCTCTTTGTTTGTTGCATGTCCAGAATTGGAATTCTGTTATTCCTGAAAAAAACCATTTTTTTGCTAGTAAAATAACTGATAGTTTTATTTTTCAGGTTAAAACTCCAAAAAACTGTCTTTAAATTCCCTCCTGCACTCCCCAAGCATCCTGCATTTCTCATTCTGTAGTTAATTGTGTGCTTTTTCAGGGCAGGAACATAAGTAGCTTATTCGTCTTTGTTTCACCTATATACCTTGTGCAGTACCTGCTTCAGAGTAGACCCCGCATAAATGTCTGTTAACATGTTAGGATTGTAAAGCCTGAAGTTCAGCTGTGGGTTAATGAAGAGAGTGGAACATTTAGGAGTGTGACTAGATAGGAGGGGTTGTGGTAGAAAAACAGGAGGAGGAAAATCAGAGGGGTGAGGAATAATATATTATCATGGAGGCCACTGGAGGCCCATTCCTTATTTATTTACCAACCATCTCTGCAAAAACACCATGTGCTTGATGATAACATGTTGGCACCAGTATGGACAAAGGCAAGGAGCTAGGTGAGTGCTGCGTTGTGAAAAGAGAAGTGAATAGCCCAGTTGGTTGGAGACAGGGCATGTAGATTACAGTGGTGGGATCCAGGATTGAGAAGGCAAAGTTGGGTCATTTTGTACCTGAAAAATTTGCATAATCAGGAAGCAATTGTGAGGGTACTTTGCAGGGGGGTCAGATGAACAGAGTGGTACTCCAGGATGGTTACTCTGCAGCACTTGGCAATGCGATATAAGCCATGAGCTTTGGCTATTTTTTTTTTTTTTTTTTGGTAATACGAGTAACTGACAAAAGATAGTTATTTCAAATAAACACATTGCCAACCACAAGACTAGACAAAGAGCCAGCCCCACTGCCCCCTAGGCTCCTTTGTGAACTTGGTTGATTTCAATAAGTGACCATTTGGGCCACTTGCCTTTTCTCTTCCTGAGCTTTAAGTTCCACACTCTTATATTTTAAATTTTCTAATAAAGAGTGAGCCTATAAAACCCTAGCCCCCCACACTTGGCTCTGATAAAAGCAGAAAACCTGCCTGTGCATACTTGTATGCTCGCCATCCTCCTTCCCCCTGCCCTGTGTGACCTCGCTATGTGGTTCCAGGTGTGCTGTGTGATTTCCAGGTCTTATAAATAATAAATCTCTATTTTTTCAAAGTTTCCCATTGTTCTTGAAGGGCATCTTGAAATCATAATAAGAAGCACAATAGCGGGTCCAAACACAAGAGTGGTATATTGATATTAGCATATTGATATGCTAAGACTGGCACAAAACAGTGTGATCAGTGGTGTGATACCAAAACCCTTTTACTCGAGCCATGACTCTTTTTTTTTTTTAATTTTTTTTTATTTTTTATTTATGATAGGCACACAGTGAGAGAGAGAGAGAGAGAGGCAGAGACACAGGCAGAGGGAGAAGCAGGCTCCATGCAGGGAGCCCGAGGGGGGACTTGATCTCGGGTCCCCAGGATCAGGCCCTGGACCGAAGGCGGTGCTAAACCGCTGAGCCACCCGGGCTGCCCTCGCTTTCTTAGTAAAGAGAAATTTTACCCCCTTACAAACACAGTATGACACAATCCCTTGTACATTTTCATTAGCTTAGTCTAGACCCCCAGGTGACTCAGGGGCTGAGCTGAGCATCCACCTTCGGCCCAGGGCCTGATCCTGGGATCCGGTATCGAGTCCCCCATCGGGCTTCCTGCATGGAGCCTGCTTCTCCCTCGGCCTATGTCTCTGCCTCTCTCACTCTCTGTCACTCTCATGAATAAAGAGATAAAAATCTTTAAATAAAAAACAACAACAGAAAATAATTCGCTTAGGCCTTTGCTGGAAGGTGCTGCTTGTTGCCCAACTTAGGTTCCGTGGAGTCCGTGAGGCACGATCACCCTTACATTCTTGGCTTGCCGTTTCTTTGTGTCACCAAAGTGCTCCTTCTTCTTTATCCCTCTCTCTGCTTTTCGGTTTGATGAATTATTTTTTCATGATTCTATTTTAATTACTCCATTTTTCTCCATTCGAGACTCAGCTGTCTTTCTTTTTTTATTTAATGATCTTCAGTGATGTTGCTTCTCCTCTGCTAACTTCCTAGTTCTGCATCTGTGTCTACATTTATATCCGTGTCTCTGTTTCTCTGTCAGTGTACGTGGACACACAACGTGCTTTCAGTTCAGTTGGGGGTCAAGCCGGAGAGTCAGTGCCTCCTGTCTACTTTCAGTTCTGTGGCTGACAGCAGGTTCCCTAGAGCCCAGGTCAGGGCGACCCACTGGGTGCACCGCTGTCCACAGCTCACCCAGTGGGAAGGAGGGAAGGGCCCATAACACACGACAGGCAGGGGTTCAGGATAAGGACGGCCTCACACCTTCTAGGCCAAGACTCTGACACCTTCTGTAGGGTTTGCCTTGGATTCAGGAGCCTAGGATCGTGGGGAGCTATTGCCCATGCCTCCCCCGGTGGGACTGTCATCTTCTGGGCCTCCAGTATGAGAGAACTGGTGCCCACGTGTGTGCACATGGACCTCGTGGGCCTGGGCGCATGTACACACCAAGGAAGAACATGTGGTTGGAGGTATTTCCCGCATGTGACACCCGCCTCCAATGTCATAGATATGATGCCACAGTGGCCTGGGGACGTCTGGAGGAAGCACCCGCTAGGGTAATCCCTGTCCCACGGGCAAGATGCAGACCATCCCCGACGGGCACAACGGCTTCTCTGGGGTCAAAACCGGGGAAGAATGGAAAGTTGTGTCTGAACGCAGGCGTGTGTCCAGGCTGGGGCCCTGGCTGCACACAGTCCTTCCCTGGGGCCTGTGGACAGGGGTGCGGGTGTGTCACTGTGTGCACAGGCCATCGCCTGCAGGGACGGGGGAGCCGTCGGCAGCCCCGAGCGCCGCCCCTGCAGCTTCCTCCAGGAGTGGGTCAGGGAGGGGGTCCCAGGAAGTGAGGTCACTCCCGTGACACAGAGCCCAACAGAACTTGGAACCCCCGTGACCAGGCAACCGCATCTAGTGCAGCCCCACCTCAGGCTCACTTGGCTGGAGACATCCGCTCCTGGAAGATGTTCTCCTGCTGCCGGCCCACCTCTGGGGGCTCTGGCTCCCAGGAACCCCAGGGGTGCCGCTTGTTCCAATGCTGTAGGCTTTGGCTCCAGCATAAAAACCAACGCCTCAGGGCGTTTATCAGGAGGCGCCGTCAGGTAACCCAGAGCAGGCCAGGCCAGGCCCCCTGTGCCAGCCATCCTGGGTGGCCCCATCCCCTCCTCTTCAGCTTCCGGGAAACAGGGATGTGTGGGCAGGTGCATCCAGGCTGGGGGACATTGCAGGGCGGCAGGTTCCCCGGTGATCCCTTCAGGGTCACCCTGAGGTCAAGGTGGGCAGGGTGCAAACAGGGCTCCTGAGGTCCTCTTACCCGCCGAGTAAGAGTCCCCCCGAGGCCCTGCAGCCGATCCCTTTGCTCTCCTTGGGGGAGGGGGGTGCCGCCTGCGCTGTGGTGTGTCTGGATGGGGGCCGCTGGGGGTGCGGCCCAGCCGAGGCGGCCGGACCGGGCGCTGAGGCCTCCTGCCTGGCTGCCGGGCACTGTCTCCACAGAGCTCCACCCGGGACAGGGGGCGCGAGCGGGAGGAAGGGGTGCTCTGCCCCACCGCCTCGAGGAACTGGGAAGTGCCCTGCGCAGCTAACAGAGGCCAGCGCGGGCTCAAATGAGTGCAGGGGCCGGGGCACCCCCGACACCCGGGTCCCCGATGCGGCACGAAGGGCCCCGGGTCCCAGAAGCCAGCCTGCTACTCCCCTGGGCTCCCCCCTACACTCCTGCTCCCACATGAGTCTGCATTCCCCTGCTCCCCACACTTGCCCCAGGGCCCTGCCCCTGCCTGGGCCAGATGCAGAGTCCCTGTGCACAGAGGTGTAGGAATATCAGAGCAGAGCCTTCAGGGGCGGCCTGGTCGCCCAGGGGTTTAGCGCCTGCCTTCCGCCCAGGCCCTGACCCCGCAGGCCCGGGATCGAGTCCCGCCTCGGGCTCTCTGCACCAGGGCTGCTTCTCCCTCTGTCTGTGTGTCTGTCTCTCTCGGTCTCTGTCTCTCTGTGTCTCTTGAGGTCCTTGTACTGATCCAAACTTTTTTGAACATTTATCCTCTAAGATTGTTTCTTTATCGGATAGTTTGTCTTGTTTGTGTAAGAGACAGGCAGAGAGCAGGGAGGGGAGAGGGAGACCCAGGCTCCTGAAGCAGACTGGGCCCCAAGCGCAGGGCCTGCCAGGGCGGGATCCCAGGGTGCTGAGGCCACGACCCGAGCCACAGCCCAGAGTCAGAGGCTAAGTGACTGAGCCACAGGCATCAAGGCCCGGGTTCCTGCCGTGGGCACTCCTGCCCCCCACGGCCCCCGAGAGCTCGGGCTGCGGGCTGCGCTCCCACCCCAGGCCTCCCGGCGGCTCCATGCACGTCCCCTCTGTCCCAACTCAGGGTGCAAGGGCCTCGGCCGGGAAGGCGCCTCCCATCTGCCCGACGAAGCCCAGCCGGACGGAGCTGCTGGAGCAGGAATTCCAACAACTGCTGCCCGCCTTGCTGCGCAGGGATGTCATCTCCGTTTTCATCTTTTTAGACAACTGTCATGGATTTGCCACCACCGACGAGGTGCTGGATCTGCTGTTTACGAAGTGAGCACCTGCGCCTCCGCAGCCCAGGGGTGGGCCACCTGCTGGTGGGGAGGCTGGGAATGGTTCTGAGCTGCCCGGCCTCGGGCCGCTCCCCCGCCTGGAGCAGAGTCCCCCAGGGCACAGTGGGGTCCCGGAGGGCAGCCCCGGGGCCTGGCCTGTGGCGGGTCGGCCAGAGGGGCTGTGCCTGTGCTCCGCAGCCGTCCTCCTCCCCCGGGACGGGGCCTGTGCCTCCTCCCCACCGTCACCGGGGTCCTGAGCTGGCCTCTTTTCCCATTGAAAGGGAGGTTGGAGAGTCCATCGGGGGGCTGTGTCCTGGGGCAACCACACAGGGGGACCCCGGGGTCCCCGGGCGCCCAGGCCCACTCAGATATCGGCCGTGGGCCTGGCCGGAGCCTTTCATGCTCAAGCATTCAGGAGGCCCCGGCAGGTGCGGGCGCTTCTCCGGGGGCTGCCCGTGGCCCCCCGCACAGAGCTGACGGCCCCCGGGGCTCCGGCCTAGTCGGGGGTCAGAGGTGACAGCCCCCACGGTGAGAGGTCGCGGCCACAGGATGATTCGTGGGATGCCCCCGCCCTCCCCTAGATATGGGTGCATCGCAGCTGCGTGTGGTGGCGACGACGCGGTCCTGCAGCGCTGGAAACTGTGAGTGACTCCGGCCCCTGCCCGAGGGCCTTCCCTCTCCAGGAGGGCAGCGAGGGGGCTGTGGGCCGGGGGTGCTGGACCCTCACCCCACACATCTGCAATTCCCGTGACGGGGTAAAGGTCTAAGGGCCCTTCAGGAAAGGAGGAAAGGAGAGCCGTGAATAGGGTGTGGGCTTGGTGGGAGAGCACTGGGACCCCTAAGGGAGACTTTCTCCATGCCCGCCCCTCCCAGCCCTCTGTCTGCCCCACACCTGGGACCCAGAGCAGAGGGGGTGGGGAGCATCGCACTCCCCAATCTGGTGGCACCTGGACCCAGTGCACAGCAGGTTGCCACGAGGGCCATTGAGGGCTCACAGACCCGGTGGCCCTGGCCCCGTGGGAGACGGCAGATTAGAGTCAGTGGAAGGACACCCCCGGGGGCCCCTCATGAGGGAGGCAGCGCAGAGCCACAGGGAGGGAAAGTGGAGGTCCCGGGTGGCTCCTGGCAAGGCCTGGCAGGACACAGAGCCCGAGCCCTCCTGGCTTGGACCTTCCCAGAGCGACAGTGTGTGCAGTGAGGGCGATGACAGGCCAGACGCCCCCCGTCCCCGGATGCCTGCCGGTGGATTCAAGGGGCAAGTGGGCAGGGAGCCAGGCTGAGGAGGGAGCCCCGCTTCCCAGCAAAGACCGTGATGGTCACACCGCTGGGCGTGGGCTCCCCCGCACAGAGGCTTCGTGCCAGCCCCTCCTCGGGGAGCAGGCCTGTGGCAGGCAGGACCGCCAGGTGGCAGGTGGACGAGGAGCAGGACTGGCCTCTGACAGCCCCGCACGGGAGGCCGAGGCCCCGGGTCCTGCAGGGCTTCCCCGGGACACCTCGGTGTGAGGGAGCCCTGTCTTCTGACCCCTGTGCCCACCTGTCCCTCCCCAGGGCCATCTGCTGCATCCTGGAGATATGGATGGACTATTATCAGGAGGACTTTTGTCGGCTCCCCCAATCTGCCTCCCTGAAGAAGATTCTGGAATTCATAAGGCAGCGCATGCCAGGCACAGACGTGGAGCTCCGTGCCCGGCGTTACCTGCAACAACTCAGACGCCTCCATGCAGCGGAGCCAGAGGCTGGGGGTGAGGAGGCCTGGGGGTGGCCGAGCTGGGGACAGGGTGGGCCCCACGGATCCAGCGTCCGTGCAGCTGGGCCGGGAGCAGGGGTTCGGCTCACACCCCATCCCCACGAGCTGCAGGCTGGGGACACCTCCCAGGGCTCTTTGAGCGGTTGGAAGAGTGTCCTTGATTTGGGAGGGACGTGGAAAGTCCGTCCTGGTGGTGATACTTTGTCTTCTTGGAGCTACAGCTTCGGCCCGAGCAAAAGACCCTGAAGCACTTCCGGAGCCCGCCCCAGCCCCAACTGTGGGGCCTGCTGCCTCGGATGGGCCTGAAGTGCTCGAGGCCGCCCTGGCTGCTGGGGCTGAGGGCTTGGCCCCAGCTGAGGTGCCAGCTGGGGAGGCGAAGCCCCTGCAGATAGTGGTCACTGCTCTAGATCACGGCTGCGCCCTGGACGAGCCACGTGCACCTGCGGCCACCCCGGAGGAGGAGCAGGCCCTGGCACCTGCAATCGGGGTCCCCAGAGTGCCAGAGCCGCCAATGGCCTCCGGGACAACTGGCTTCAACCTCTGCGCAGCCCCCTGACCACCTCGGGAGCCCGCCCCAGCTCCCACCGCGGGGCTCGTCATGCCTGCAGCCCAACGGAGGCTTGCCCTTCCCGTGTCATTTCACTGTTTCTATATTTTGAGTTTTTCTTTAACCTGTAAAATGCCTTATGAGTTTTATTGTAATAAAGTATAAGTTAACTTCAAACAAAATTCACTCTGATGCTTTTAAATTATACATCGTGGACCTACACTTTAGGTCCATTCACAGTGTCACAGGTCCCAGAGCCCAGGGCGCCGGGGGACACAGCCCAGGATCGGGTGCTCCCCCAGGTCAGGCAGAGGCCGGGAGGACACAGGACAGCCAGGTGGCTCCTGCCCCCGGGCGGCCCGAGCTGTACAGATCGGCGGGCCCGCCCCTGGAGCATCCAGGCCCCTGCACACTGGGAGCTGCAGTAGTCACTGCGGGAGCTGACTCCAGAGCTGCACAGCTGGCCGCCCCCACTGTTGTTGTCCCTCCTGGTGTCACCCTGTACCTGGGACTGAGCAGGGGCCTCACAGATAAACAACTCCCACTGAGCCATACACCTGGCAGGGGCCTGGGCAGCTCCCCAGGTGCACACACCCGACAATCAGCACAGCAGGCCCCTCCCCCAGAAGACCAGCTAGAAGGTCAGGGGAAAAGCAAGGTATTGACCAAGCAGCACTGGAAAGTTCCAGGGGAAGCCGAGGGATTTACAGTATATAGGATCAGAGGATACTCCCCCTTGTTTTTTTCTTTTCTGTTTGTTTCTGTTGTTTCCCCACCCCCCCCTTTTTAATTCTTTTTTATTTCTTCTTTTCTTTTTTTCTCTCTCTCTCTCTTTCTCGTTATTCCAGTACAACTTGTTTTTGGCCACTCCGCACTGAGTAAAATGGCTAGAAGGAAAAACTCACCTCCAAAGAAAGAAATCAGAAACAGTCCTCTCTCCCACAGAGTTACAACATTTGGATTACAATTCAATGTCAGAAAGCCAATTCAGAAGCACAGTTATAAAGCTACTGGTGGCTCTAGAAAAAAGCATAAAGGACTCAAGAGACTTCATGACTGTAGGATTTAGATCTAATCAGGCCGAAATTAAAAATCAGTTGAATGAGATGCAATCCAAACTGGAGGTCCTAACGACCAGGGTTAACGAGGGAGAAGAACGAGTGAGTGACACAGAAGACAAGTTGATGGCAAGGGCGGAAACTGAGGGAAGAAAAGAAAGACAATTAAGAGACCATGAGGATAGGTTAAGGGAAATAAATGACAGCCTCAGAAGGAAAAATCTACATTTAATTGGGGTTCCCGAGGGCGCCAAAAGGGACAGAGGTCCAGATTATGTATTTGAACAAATCATAGCTGAAAACTTTCCTAACTTGGGAAGGGAAACAGGCATTTAGATCCAGGAGCTAGAGAGATCACCCCCACCCCCCTTAAATCCATAAAAACCGCTCAACATTTAACATTTAATACTGGAACTTGCAAATTCCAAAGATAAAGAGAAGATCCTTAATGCAGCAAGAGACAAGAAATCACTAACTTTTATGGGGAGAAGCTTTAGGACAACAGCAGACCTCTCCACAGAGACCTGGGAGGTGAGAAAGGGCCGGCAGGATACAGTCAGGGTCCTAAATGAGAGGAACCTGCAGCCAAGAATACTTTATCCAGCAAGGCTCTCATTCAGAATAGAAGGAGAGATAAAGAGCTTCCAAGAGAGGCAGAAACTGACAGGATATGTGACCACCAAGCCGGCTCTGCCAGAAATATTAAGGGGGGACCCTGTAAAAGAAAGGGGAAGTCCAAGGAAACAATCCACAAAAACAGGGACTGAATAGGTATCATGATGACACTAAATCCATATCTGTCAATAGTAACTCTGAACGTGAATGGGCTTAATGACCCCATCAAAAGGACGCAGGGTTTCAGACTGGATAAAAAAAGGCAAGACCCATCCACTTGCTGTCTCCAAGAGACTCATTTTAGACATCAGGACACCTACAGCCTGAAAATAAAAGGTTGGAGAACTGTGTACCATTCAAATAGTCCTCAATAAATGCAGGGGTAGCCATCCTTATATCAGATAAATTAAAGTTTGTCCCAAAGACTGTAGTGAGAGGTGAAGAGGGACACTATATCATACTTAAAGGATCTATCCAACAAGAGGACCTAACAATCACGAATATTTATGGCCCGGATGCGTGAGCCGCCAAGTATATCAATCGATTAATAACCAAAGTTAAGACATACTTAGATAATAATACACTTATACTTGGTGACTTCAATGGAGCGCTTTCTGCAATCCACAGGTCTTTTAAGCACAACATCTCCAAAGAAACAGGAGCTTTAAATGATACACTGGACCAGATGGATTTCACAGATATTTATAGAACTTTACATGCAAACGCAACTGAATACACATTCTTCTCAAGTGCACGTGGGGCTTTCTCCAGAAGAGACCACAAACTGGGTCACACATCAGGTCTTAATTGATACCAAAAGATTGGGATCGACCCTGTGTATTTTCAGACCATAATGCTTTGAAACTAGAACTAAATCACAAGAAGAAGTTTGGAAGGATTTCAAATACGTGGAGGTTAAGGACCATCCTGCTACAAGGTGAAAGGGTCAACCACGAAATTAGAGAAGAATTAAAAAGATTCATGGAAACTAATGAGAATGAAGACACCACCATTCAAAATCTTTGGGATACAGCAAAAGCAGTCCTGAGGGGGAAATACATCGCAATACAAGCATCCATCCAAAAACTGGAAAAAACTCAAATAGAAAAGCTAACCTTCCACCTAAGGGAGCTGGTGAAAGACAGCAAATAGATCCAACACCCAGCAGAAGAAGAGGGTTAAAAAAGACTCGAGCAGAACTCAATGAAATAGAGACCAGAAGAACTGTGGAAAAGATCAACAAAACCAGGAGTTGGTTCTTTGAAACAATTAAGAAGGTAGATAAACCATTAGCCAGCCTTATTTAAAAGAAGACAGAAAACACTCAAACTAATAAAATCATGATGAGAAAGGAGAGATCACTACTAACACCAAAGAAAGGACCTAGAGTGTATTCTATATGTTAAGCAAAGTCAGTCATTCAGAGAAAATACCAGATGATTTCACTCATATGTGGAATTAAAACAACAACAACAACAAAACAACAACAACAACAACAACAACAACAAACGAATATAGGGGAAGGAAGGAAAAGAGTGGGAGGTATACTATAAGAGATTCTTTAGTACAGAGAACAACAGGCTTGCTGGAGGGAAGGAGGGCATGGGATTGGCGTGGTGATTGGCAGTGAGGAGGGCACTTGTTGTGATGAGCACTGGGTGTTATAGGTAAGTGATGAATCACTAAACACTAGTCTTGAACCAATATTACAGTATATGTTAACTAACTAGAATTTAAGTAAAAACTTGAAAAAAATAAGGAAAGAAGACTCATGGAATGGTAAAACTTGCAGGGACCATGGTAGTCCAGTAGCAAGCACCTTGTGCATTAAAAGATGAGGAGGGGGCGCCTGGATGGCACAGTCAGTTATGTGACCAACTGTTGGTTTCAGCTTGGATCCTGATCTCGGGGTCATGAGGTCGAGTCCCACATCGGGCTCCGTGCTCAATCTGGAGCGTGTTCTCCCTCTCTCTCTAACTCCCACTTGTGCTCTCTCTCCCTCTCTCTGATTTATATATAATATAAATCTTAAAAAAAAAATAAGATGAGAGAAATAAATCACATTTTCAGACACAGTGCAGACCCTGGAGCTACAAAGCCTCACCTATACCACATGCACTACCCTGCTTGCCTCATCTTTCCTCAATCTCCCTTTTGTGCTCTCTCTTCCTCCTTTTTCTTTCCTAGACACCATATGCTTAGTGAGGCCAGCAGGACCAAGAGCTAAAAATGTCCTGGGTGTGGCCCTTCATAAAGGCTTTCATCAAAGGCACTTACCTTGAAGTGGAAGCCATGATGAGCCAGAAACAGAGATTTGTCTATATGTGCAGAGTCAAAGAACCTGTAAGACAGCAAAAGTCGATTTTTTAAAATTGTATGCTGGGCCGCCCGGGTGGCTCAGTGGTTTGGTGACTGCCTTCGGCCCAGGGTGTGATCCTGGAGACCCAGGATCGAGTCCCACGTCAGGCTTCTGCGTGGAGCCTGCTTCTCCCTCTGCCTGTGTCTGTGCCTCTCTCTCCCTCTGTGTCTCTCTCATGAATAAATAAAGAAAATCTTTAAAAAATAAAAAAAATAAAATTAAATATGTATTCTTTCATTGTAAAGGACCTTAACTATCAATTTCACTTTAAAAAAAATTGCATGCTAATTAGCAAGGAATAGGACCTTCTCCACCATTTAAGTGAAAAAAACAAAACAAAACAAAAAAAAAAACCAAAACACATTTTTAGCCTAAAGTTCACTAGCAGTAAGCAGAGGATGGATTGAATACACACAGCAGAGGGGGTCTAGTCAACTGGCCAATCAGAGGGAAAAAACAACGAGCCCTCCACGTCCTGCTGAAACATATTATAGGTCAAAGGTTTTCACCGTCAAAACTACTGGCATGTGGGCCGGATGAGCCTTTGTTGGGGGGCTGTCCTGTGAATTACGGGATTTTAACAGCTTTCCGGAACTCCACCCACTAGATGCCAGTAAAACACGGATCCCCTACCTGTGAAATCAAACATGTTTCCAGATATTGCCATACGTCCCATGGGGGACAAAATTGCACCTGGTTGACAACTATTATTCTATCTATATCAAGACTACCAATAGATCGTACCGTAAAAAGGAAATACTGTCTACTAGTGCTGCCCAATATGGTATGTGGTTATTACATATCTGATATATATGGCGAGTGTGATTGAGAAAGTGAATTTTCTCAATTATATAAAATTTTATATAATTTTAATTAATTTTAATGTAAATTGTCACATGTGCCTGGCCAGTGACCACCACATTAGTGAAGTCTCAGATGTATAAAGAGCCAATTATGAAACAACGTTCTCTTAACAACCAACAGGTCAAAGAAGAAAAACTTTTTCCTAGAATAACTTAAGGGGGAAATTAAAAAGCATCTTGAGGCCATCTGGGTGGCTCAGTTGGTTAAGCCTTCGACTCCTGATTTGGCTCAGATCATGATCTCAGTATCTTGAGATCGAGCCCTGTGCTGGGTTCTGCAGTGAGTGTGGAGCCTGCTTAAGATTCTCCCTCTCCTTTCCCCCTGCCCCCACCCACTCCTGGGTTCTCTTTCTTACATAAATACATAGTATCTTGAAACAAATGAAACAAGGAAACCCAATATACCAAAACATTTAGGCTGCAGCAAACGATTTCTAGGAGAGCTTAATGCTATAAACACACTCAGAAAAAAAAAAAAAAAAAAAATATATATATATATATATATATATATAAATCTCTCAAGGAACTCTAGAAAGAATAGATGAATGGATAAAGAAGACGTGGTACATATGCGATGGAGTATTATTCAGTTATACAAAAGAATGAAATCTCGTCATTTGGAATGACGTACATGGAGCTAAAGAGTAATACTAAGTGAAATAAGTGAGTCAGAGAAACACAAATACCATATGATTTCATTCCTAAGTGTAATTTAAGAAACAAAAAAAGAATGTGCAAAGGGGGGCACCTAGGTGGTTCAGATGGTAAAAGCATCTGACTTTGTATGCTGTTTATTTTTTTCACTTCACGAGACTTAATACTCTTTCATGAAAAGAACTCTTACTAAACTAGGAGTAAAAGTAAACCAACTAAACATCATAAAGACCAAATATGAAAAAAAAAAATCCCAACTAATGTACAAAATAGCAAAAGACTCAAACTTTTCCTCTAAAAATAGGATCAAAATAAAGTTCTTTACTCTGGCCTTTCCATCAAATATAGTACTAGAAAACTTAGCCAGAGCAATTAGGCAAGTAAAAGAAACAAAACGCATCCAAACTGGAAAGGAAGAAGAAGAATCATATTTGCATATACCATAATCTTATACGTAGAAATCGTAAGGATTAAAAAAATTAGAAGCAGTAAACAAATTCAACAAGGTTGCAGAAATGAAAACCAACACACCAAGAAGCAGTTGCATCTCTAGATGTTAACAATGAACAATTTGAAGTGGAACTCAAGAACACAACTCCATTTACCACAACACTGAAAAAGGTAAGATATTCAGGAACAAGACTAATGAAAGAAGTGAAAGAATCATACACTGAAAATGAGAAAACATATGTAAGAGTAATGTTTAAAAAAAAACCCCAAAATAGATATCTATTTTATAGATAAAATGCTTGAAAGGAAACATAAGGAAAAGATTCACAATATTAGATCTGCCAATGATTTCTTTCTTTTTGTAAACAGGCTCCATACCCAGGGTGGAGCCTAATATGGGGCCTGAACTCACAACCCTGAGATCAACACCTGAGCTGACATTGAGTCATATGCTTACTGACTGAGCCACCCAGGATCCACGGACCTGGCAGTGATTTCCTGACTACGATACCAAAGCACCAGCAAACAAGTAAACATAGACAAATGGGGTCTATAAAACTTCAAATGCACCAAAGGATACAATCTAGAGAGTGAAGAGACAACGAATAGAATGGGAAAAATATGTGCAAACCATGTATTTGACAATAAGTTAATATACAAAAGACTCCTACGAACTTCGTCACAAGGCAACAAGTAGCCCAATGGAAGAAAGGACGAAGAGCCTGTACAGACATTCCTTGAAAGAAGATGTATAAATGGCCAATGAACCTATGAAATGATGCTCCACATCACTAACCATCAAAAAAGGCAAATCACAACCACGATGAGGGTCACCTCACACCCATTAGGATGACCACTGTTAAAAAATAAAATGTTGGCAAGGATATGGAGAAATCAGGACACTTGTGCATTGCTGATAGGAATGTAGCATGGTGCAAGCACTATGTAAACAGTATGAGAGTTCCTCAAAAAAATTAAAACTACAACTACCATATAATCCAGCAATCCTATTTCTGGGGTACGTGTAGTCAAAAGAATTGAAAGCAGGGTCGCCAAGAGACCTCCATCCTCATAGAAGCATTCTTTATCATAGCCAAGGGCTGGGAGCAACTCAGATGTCCATCAAAGGTAAATGGATAAAGAAAATGTGGTGTATACTGATTTTTATTTATTTATGAGAGACACACGGGGAGAGAGGCAGAGACACAGGCATAAACCATAATGAGATACCATTTCATACCCACTAGGATGGCTATTATCAGAGAACCAGAAATAACAAATGTTGGTGAGGATACGGAAAAATTGAAACCCTGTGCACTGCTGGTGGAAATATAAAATGCAACTATGCAAAACAGTATGGTGGTTTCTCACAAAATTAAAAATGGCATTACTGTCATGATCCAGCAATTCCACTTCTAGGTACATGCCCAAAAGAACTGAAACCAAAGTCTTGAAGAGATATCTGTACACCCATATTCCTCGCAGAATTATCCACAATAGGCAAAAAGTGGAAGTAACTCATGTGTTCATTGAAATATGAATGGATAAATGCAGTATATACACAATGGAGTATCAGTCTTTTTTTTTTTTCTTTTTTTAAAGATTTTATTTATTTATTCATTAGACAGAGAGAGAGAGAGAGAGAGAGAGGCAGAGACACAGGCAAAGGGAGAAGCAGGCTCCATGCAGGGAGCCCGATGTGGGACTCGATCCCGGGTCTCCAGGGTCACGCCCTGGGCCAAAGGCAGGTGCTCAACCCCAGAGCCACCTGGGCTGCCTGGAATATCAGTCTTAAAAGGAAGACTGACACATGCTGTAACATGGATGAACCTTGAAGACCTCCTGATTTCAAAAACTTGCGAAGGGACAGTAATCAAGACAAATATATCAACAGAACAGACAAATCAATGGAACAAAGTCCAAAAATATATCAGCACATATAAAGTCAAATGATTTTTGACAAACGTATTAAGGCAGTTTAATGGAGAAAGGAAAGTCTATTCAACAGTGGTGCTACAACAACTGGTTATCAATATGAAAAAATGAAAAAAAGAACTTTGATCCCTAATTCACACAAGACTAAAAATTAATGAGATAGATCATAGATCTTTTTTTAAAATAAAGTTATTTTTTATTGGTGTTCAGTCTACCAACATACAGAATAACACCCAGTGCTCATCCCGTCAAGTGCCCCCCTCAGTGCCCGTCACCCATTCACCCCCACCCCCCACCCTCCTCCCCTTCCACCACCCCTAGTTCGTTTCCCAGAGTTAGCAGTCTTTACGTTCTGTCTCCCTTTCTGATATTTCCCACACATTTCTTCTCCCTTCCCTTATATTCCCTTTCACTATTAATTATATTCCCCAAATGAAAGAGAACATACAATGTTTGTCCTTCTCCGACTGACTTACTTCACTCAGCATAATACCCTCCAGTTCCATCCACGTTGAAGCAAATGGTGGGTATTTGTCGTTTCTAATGGCTGAGTAATATTCCATTGTATACATAAACCACGATAGATCATAGATCTAATGAGAAACTAAAACTGAAGCCTCATAAAGAAAACGTGGAAGAATTTCTTCATGACCTTGGGGTAAGCAACAACTTCTTAGACTGAAGATATAAGATGGTAATGTAACAGAAAAATAGTAATAAATGGAATCTTATAAAAACTAAAAACTTCTGGGACACTTGGGTGAAGCCTGCTTCTCCCTCTGCCTGTGTTTCTGCCTCTCTCTCTGTGTCTGTCATGAATAAATAAATAAAATCTTAAAAAAAAAACTTATAGTTGAAAAATTATAATTGAAAAATTTTTTTCAATTTTTTAAACTTTTGCTTTAAGAAAAATACCATTTAATAAAATGAAAAGTTAAACCATAGACTAGGAGCAAAGACTCAGAACTGTATCGGACCCCGGGATCACTCCCGGAGCCAAAGGCAGACGCTCAGCTGCTGAGCCATCGAGACGTCCCACTAGGAAAATATTTTTAAAGGCATCTCAGCAGTATTAACTTTTCCCAGAATAAAGTATGGAAAACTTACCAACAATATCAAGTTGAGTTTCTTCATCTTCTTCTCTTTTTCTCTTCTTCTCTTTGCTCTTTTTCTTCTTACTGTAGGAGATAATTTATATAGATAAGTTTAGAAATATTGATTTGATGTTAAACATCTAAGATGGAATCTTACAAGCCTCTTTTAAGCTGTACACAGATTTATGAATTATTGATTCACAGTTATCTACACCGATATGTTCTCTTCCTTCTAATACTGAGAAGTCAGTTCTGATCCTGTATGTATTGTATTATAGTTAAGAGAACAGGCTCTGGAGGACTGCCTTTTTAATCTTGTTATTTCTTAGCTCTGCGACTTTTGGAACATTTCTTAATCACTGTCAGCTTCTCATCTATAACATGAGGATAATAATTTATGCTCTTAAGGTTACTGCGAGGATTAAGGGTGAATGTGAATCTTCCTATGTTGCTGGTGAAAATGAAAAGTGGTACAGCTGCTTTAGGAAATAGTTTGGGGTTCTTCAAAAAGTTAAACAGAGTTATCATATGACCTAACCTATGTACTGCTAGGTATATACCCAAGAGAAATGAGAACACACATCCACACAAAAATTTTCTAAGAAATTCGTAACAGCATGATTCCTAATAGCCAAAAAGTGGAAATACCCCAGATGTCCTTCAACGGGTGAAAGGATAAACAAAATGTGTTATATCCATACAATGGAATATTATTCAGCCATAAAAATAAGGATACTGATACATGCTAGACATGGATGAAGCCAGATACAAGAGACCGCATATTGCATGACTCCATTTATAGGAAATATTCAGAACAGGCAAACTGATAACAGAGAGAAAGTATATTAGTGGTTGCGGGCATGAGGGAAGAGTGGACTGGAGAGGGACTACTAAGGATTATGGGGTTTCCTTCCCAGACCATGAAAATGTTGGACAACATGACAGTGGGGAACTTTGTGGACTAAACACTAAAACCCACAGAACTGTGCTTTATAGGGTGAATTTTATATGTATCATATCTCAGTAATAAAAAAAAAGAAAAAAAAAAAAAAAACACCCGGGGGGGGGTTTCCAAATAAGTCGTATTCAAAGTGCTTAGAGTTGTTCTAGGCAGGCAGAAAGTGCTATCTACGTGCGTTAATGAAGACTGATAGTTGTGATGAGCATGAGATGCGCTTATTTGTATTTTCATGGAAACGTAAGCTTTCAGAAGCTAACTCTCCCCTCTCTCCTGTAAAGCCAGGCAGGACAAGCTTCAGATTAACACCTGTAATGAATGATCAACCGTGAGCAAATCTACCAGAGAGAAGAGAGGTGGAGATCTGGGCGGGCAGATACTTTTTCCTAAAAAATCCAACGACCGTAAATCACCACTACGACCTTCTCCTTGCATTTGGTTCCGCTTACTGTACGCGTTAACTCATCTAATCCTCGTAGCAATTCTTTTTTTTTTTTTTTTTTTAAGATTTTATTTATTTATTAATGAAAGACAGAGAGAGAGGCAGAGACACAGACAGAGGGAGAAGCAGGCTCCGTGCAGGGAGCCTGACGTGGGGCCGATCCCGGGACTCCAGGGTCACCAGGGTCACGCTCCGGGCCCAAGGCGGCGCCAAGCCGCGGAGCCGCCGGGCTGCCCCCTAGCATCAGTTCTCCTACCGCTAATCTTCCCTAATGAATGAGTAAATAGAAGCTCCAGGATATTAACGGACCTGCCACAAACTGCTAAACTAGTAACTGCGGAGAACGCGGACTTGAGCTTATTCTATACCTGTCAAAACGCACATCTGCATATCGTATTAAAAAAATTAAGGATTTGCTTTTTTTGGGCGGGGGGAGGGAGGGATGATTAATTAAGGGTTTTTTTGTGGGGGGGGGAATGAAGGATTTTTTTTGAGGGGAGACGTTTAAGGAGTACTGGGCGGGGGGGCGGGCGTGAAGTAAGGAGCCCTAACAGGAGACGTCGCTGTCACGACCTGCAGCACGAGACTAAGGCGGACGCGCCGAGCAGCGGTCTGGGGGGCTCCTGACCCGGGGCCGGGCCTGCAGCTGCGGCTCGCGGTGGCGCCCTCAGGTCTCCTCCGTCAGGCCGGCCCCGCACGAGCGCCCGGAGCTGCCCTGCCCGGCAGCCACAGAGCCCGCGGCCGGAAGCAGGCCCGAGGGCGGGGCGCCGGAGTTCCCGGCTCCCTCACACCCCGAGTTCCGCGAGACTCGACTCTCCTCCCCACGGGGGGGGCGGGGGCGCCGTCGGAAGAGACCCAGAGTCTCCCGCGCCAGCTCTGGCCTTACCTCTTGGCCTTGGTTCCCTTGAGCACGAGTTTGGTGGACTTCACGTACGAGTATTCGGCCATGGTTGGGGGGACGCCCTGTCCGCCGAGGGGAGAGCTGGCTAGCGGCAAAAGACCTCCACTGGAGGAGGGACTGGCGAGGGAAGCCCTCCCCGCGCAGAACCGCAGGGACCCCCTGAGCGCGCAGGCGACGGCGCCTCCGAGCCCCGGGCGTTATTTTTCACCCGCCTCTTGGCGCCTACTTCCTGTTTACAGTCTGGGGCTACGGCGACGGCAGAGGGCCGAATTACCTCAGGGTTCATTTGCTTTGGAGAAGCGCGGGTTCGCGTTTCCGCAAAAGAGAAAAAACGGGGGGGGGGGGGGGATGGGGAGGGGAACGGACGCGCCCCCTGGCGGCCGCCGAGGGCCTGACAGCTGTGGGGGCGCGCTAGAGGTGTCCTGCTCCGTGTCCCGGGAAGGCGACCGGGTGATGAGCCCCGTGATGGGGCTCCCGGAGCGCCTCCCCGCTTTCCTGGGCGTGAGCTGGGCCTCCGAGGGCTTGCGAGCCCTTCCAACCCCATCAATTCCTATTGTGTTATCTAGGGAGACTGGAGTGGTGGGCAGGAAACGACTGGGGAGTCCAGGAAAAGATAATTAAGTGCATAAGTTTGGGGGCAGACGGCACGAGCGCGGTCGGAATCGGGTGCAGGTGCGGCGGAGGCTGAGGCGCACACTCATGACCCGAGAGGTCTGTCCGCCTAGCAGGGGCCTCGGGGGGCGCTCCAGCCCCCGCGACCGTGTCTCCGGCCTGCTCCGGGATCTTCCGACAGTTTCTTAAAAAAAAAAAAAGAAAGAAAATGTTTCAAAAAACATTTTATTTTTATTTGAGAGGGAGGGAGAGAGAGAGAACGACAGCAGGGGGAGGGGCGGAGCTCCGTGTAGGGCTCCCTCCTGGGGCTCCATCCCGGGGCTCCACCAGGGACTCTCTTCTGGGACTCTGTGATCATGACCTGAGCCGAAGGCAGACCCTTCACCAACTCAGCCACCCAGGTGCCTCTCTTACAACAGTTTGATAGTTCACTTCCCTGATTGCCTTTTCTCCCGCTTCCAAACCACCTCTGATAATGCTGCCTGAATGATCATTCTAGAGAACTCGCTGATTATTCCCCAATCTAAAAATCTATTAAAGGCAACCTATTAGTTTCAGGAGAGAAACTCCTGGCATCGCTTAGTAAACTATTGACAGTCTGGCCTCTTTTCCCACCACCTAACCTTTGCTACCGTAGTCCCACTAAATGGTTGGAAATGTCTGAATGCTCTCTGTTTGCTTCTGCTCCCTGGAATCCTGCCCTTTCCTCTTTCCCATGCTCTTCACTTGGCCCCAGGGTTTCCAATGTTTAAGACAATATTAAGTAGTGGAACCTCACTAAAATAGGGAAAGGAGGAGAAAAGAGAAAGTTAGGAGGTGAAGCCTTACCACTCAACATCAATTATGGTTAATTACAGAAAGAATTATCAATGAAGAGCCCAACAGAAGAATCAGCAGCAGGAAAGAATCATCAATCACAGGCTCCTGCAAGGGAAAGATGTATTTCGTATCTCTGACAACATCTCCACTACCCCTGCAACTCAGCCCTTTGGAAACCATCATGACCTGGACTTCTGCTATTTTTCCCCCCGATGGACTTTTGTTCGGAAAAAACCCTCCCAGCTTCATTCTTCTTCTGCACAAAATAATGTTCCTCTTTGTTTGTTGCATGTCCAGAATTGGAATTCTGTTATTCCTGAAAAAAACCATTTCTTTTTGCTAGTAAAATAACTGATAGTTTTATTTTTCAGGTTAAAACTCCAAAAAACTGTCTTTAAATGACCTCCTGCATTCCCCAAGCATCCTGCATTTCTCCTTCTGTAGTTAATTGTGTGCTTTTTCAGGGCAGGAACATAAGTAGCTTATTCGTCTTTGTTTCACCTATATACCTTGTGCAGTACCTGCTTCAGAGTAGACCCCGCATAAATGTCTGTTAACATGTTAGGATTGTAAAGCCTGAAGTTCAGCTGTGGGTTAATGAAGAGAGTGGAACATTTAGGAGTGTGACTAGATAGGAGGGGTTGTGGTAGAAAAGCAGGAGGAGGAAAATCAGAGGGGTGAGGAATAATATATCACGGAGGCCACTGGAGGCCCATTCCGTATTTATTTACCAATCATCTCTGCAAAAACACCATGTGCTTGATGATAACATGTTGGCACCAGTATGGACAAAGGCAAGGAGCTAGGTGAGTGCTGCGTTGTGAAAAGAGAAGTGAATAGCCCAGTTGGTTGGAGACAGGGCATGTAGATTACAGTGGTGGGATCCAGGATTGAGAAGGCAAAGTTGGGTCATTTTGTACCTGAAAAATTTGCATAATCAGGAAGCAATTGTGAGGGTACTTTGCAGGGGGGTCAGATGAACAGAGTGGTACTCCAGGATGGTTACTCTGCAGCACTTGGCAATGCGATATAAGCCATGAGCCTTGGCTATTTTTTTTTTTTTTTGGTAATACGAGTAACTGACAAAAGATAGTTATTTCAAATAAACACATTGCCAACCACAAGACTAGACAAAGAGCCAGCCCCACTGCCCCCTAGGCTCCTTTGTGAACTTGGTTGATTTCAATAAGTGACCATTTGGGCCACTTGCCTTTTCTCTTCCTGAGCTTTAAATTCCACACTCTTATATTTTAAATTTTCTAATAAAGAGTGAGCCTACAAAACCCTAGCCCCCCACACTTGGCTCTGATAAAAGCAGAAAACCTGCCTGTGCATACTTGTATGCTCGCCATCCTCCTCCCCCCTGCCCTGCGTGACCTCGCTATGTGGTTCCAGGTGTGCTGTGTGATTTCCAGGTCTTATAAATAATAAATCTCTATTTTTTCAAAGTTTCCCATTGTTCTTGAAGGGCATCTTGAAATCATAATAAGAAGCACAATAGCGGGTCCAAACACAAGAGTGGTATATTGATATTAGCATATTGATATGCTAAGACTGGCACAAAACAGTGTGATCAGTGGTGTGATACCAAAACCCTTTTACTCGAGCCATGACTCTTTTTTTTTTTTTTAATTTTTTTTTTATTTTTTATTTATGATAGGCACACAGTGAGAGAGAGAGAGAGAGAGGCAGAGACACAGGCAGAGGGAGAAGCAGGCTCCATGCAGGGAGCCCGAGGGGGGACTTGATCTCGGGTCCCCAGGATCAGGCCCTGGACCGAAGGCGGTGCTAAACCGCTGAGCCACCCGGGCTGCCCTCGCTTTCTTAGTAAAGAGAAATTTTACCCCCTTACAAACACAGTATGACACAATCCCTTGTACATTTTCATTAGCTTAGTCTAGACCCCCAGGTGACTCAGGGGCTGAGCTGAGCATCCACCTTCGGCCCAGGGCCTGATCCTGGGATCCGGGATCGAGTCCCCCATCAGGCTTCCTGCATGGAGCCTGCTTCTCCCTCGGCCTATGTCTCTGCCTCTCTCACTCTCTGTCACTCTCATGAATAAAGAGATAAAAATCTTTAAATAAAAAACAACAACAGAAAATAATTCGCTTAGGCCTTTGCTGGAAGGTGCTGCTTGTTGCCCAACTTAGGTTCCATGGAGTCCGTGAGGCACGATCACCCTTACATTCGAGGCTTGCCGTTTCTTTGTGTCACCAAAGTGCTCCTTCTTCTTTATCCCTCTCTCTGCTTTTCGGTTTGATGAATTATTTTTTCATGATTCTATTTTAATTACTCCATTTTTCTCCATTCGAGACTCAGCTGTCTTTCTTTTTTTATTTAATGATCTTCAGTGATGTTGCTTCTCCTCTGCTAACTTCCTAGTTCTGCATCTGTGTCTACATTTATATCCGTGTCTCTGTTTCTCTGTCAGTGTACGTGGACACACAACGTGCTTTCAGTTCAGTTGGGGGTCAAGCCGGAGAGTCAGTGCCTCCTGTCTACTTTCAGTTCTGTGGCTGACAGCAGGTTCCCTAGAGCCCAGGTCAGGGCGACCCACTGGGTGCACCGCTGTCCACAGCTCACCCAGTGGGAAGGAGGGAAGGGCCCATAACACACGACAGGCAGGGGTTCAGGATAAGGACGGCCTCACACCTTCTAGGCCGAGACTCTGACACCTTCTGTAGGGTTTGCCTTGGATTCAGGAGCCTAGGATCGTGGGGAGCTATTGCCCATGCCTCCCCCGGTGGGACTGTCATCTTCTGGGCCTCCAGTATGAGAGAACTGGTGCCCACGTGTGTGCACATGGACCTCGTGGGCCTGGGCGCATGTACACACCAAGGAAGAACATGTGGTTGGAGGTATTTCCCGCATGTGACACCCGCCTCCAATGTCATAGATATGATGCCACAGTGGCCTGGGGACGTCTGGAGGAAGCACCCGCTAGGGTAATCCCTGTCCCACGGGCAAGATGCAGACCATCCCCGACGGGCACAACGGCTTCTCTGGGGTCAAAACCGGGGAAGAATGGAAAGTTGTGTCTGAACGCAGGCGTGTGTCCAGGCTGGGGCCCTGGCTGCACACAGTCCTTCCCTGGGGCCTGTGGACAGGGGTGCGGGTGTGTCACTGTGTGCACAGGCCATCGCCTGCAGGGACGGGGGAGCCGTCGGCAGCCCCGAGCGCCGCCCCTGCAGCTTCCTCCAGGAGTGGGTCAGGGAGGGGGTCCCAGGAAGTGAGGTCACTCCCGTGACACAGAGCCCAACAGAACTTGGAACCCCCGTGACCAGGCAACCGCATCTAGTGCAGCCCCACCTCAGGCTCACTTGGCTGGAGACATCCGCTCCTGGAAGATGTTCTCCTGCTGCCGGCCCACCTCTGGGGGCTCTGGCTCCCAGGAACCCCAGGGGTGCCGCTTGTTCCAATGCTGTAGGCTTTGGCTCCAGCATAAAAACCAACGCCTCAGGGCGTTTATCAGGAGGCGCCGTCAGGTAACCCAGAGCAGGCCAGGCCAGGCCCCCTGTGCCAGCCATCCTGGGTGGCCCCATCCCCTCCTCTTCAGCTTCCGGGAAACAGGGATGTGTGGGCAGGTGCATCCAGGCTGGGGGACATTGCAGGGCGGCAGGTTCCCCGGTGATCCCTTCAGGGTCACCCTGAGGTCAAGGTGGGCAGGGTGCAAACAGGGCTCCTGAGGTCCTCTTACCCTCCGAGTAAGAGTCCCCCCGAGGCCCTGCAGCCGATCCCTTTGCTCTCCTTGGGGGAGGGGGGTGCCGCCTGCGCTGTGGTGTGTCTGGATGGGGGCCGCTGGGGGTGCGGCCCAGCCGAGGCGGCCGGACCGGGCGCTGAGGCCTCCTGCCTGGCTACCGGGCACTGTCTCCACAGAGCTCCACCCGGGACAGGGGGCGCGAGCGGGAGGAAGGGGTGCTCTGCCCCACCGCCTCGAGGAACTGGGAAGTGCCCTGCGCAGCTAACAGAGGCCAGCGCGGGCTCAAATGAGTGCAGGGGCCGGGGCAGGCCCGACACCCGGGTCCCCGATGCGGCACGAAGGGCCCCGGGTCCCAGAAGCCAGCCTGCTACTCCCCTGGGCTCCCCCCTACACTCCTGCTCCCACATGAGTCTGCATTCCCCTGCTCCCCACACTTGCCCCAGGGCCCTGCCCCTGCCTGGGCCAGATGCAGAGTCCCTGTGCACAGAGGTGTAGGAATATCAGAGCAGAGCCTTCAGGGGCGGCCTGGTCGCCCAGGGGTTTAGCGCCTGCCTTCCGCCCAGGCCCTGACCCCGCAGGCCCGGGATCGAGTCCCGCCTCGGGCTCTCTGCACCAGGGCTGCTTCTCCCTCTGTCTGTGTGTCTGTCTCTCTCGGTCTCTGTCTCTCTGTGTCTCTTGAGGTCCTTGTACTGATCCAAACTTTTTTGAACATTTATCCTCTAAGATTGTTTCTTTATCGGATAGTTTGTCTTGTTTGTGTAAGAGACAGGCAGAGAGCAGGGAGGGGAGAGGGAGACCCAGGCTCCTGAAGCAGACTGGGCCCCAAGCGCAGGGCCTGCCAGGGCGGGATCCCAGGGTGCTGAGGCCACGACCCGAGCCACAGCCCAGAGTCAGAGGCTAAGTGACTGAGCCACAGGCATCAAGGCCCGGGTTCCTGCCGTGGGCACTCCTGCCCCCCACGGCCCCCGAGAGCTCGGGCTGCGGGCTGCGCTCCCACCCCAGGCCTCCCGGCGGCTCCATGCACGTCCCCTCTGTCCCAACTCAGGGTGCAAGGGCCTCGGCCGGGAAGGCGCCTCCCATCTGCCCGACGAAGCCCAGCCGGACGGAGCTGCTGGAGCAGGAATTCCAACAACTGCTGCCCGCCTTGCTGCGCAGGGATGTCATCTCCGTTTTCATCTTTTTAGACAACTGTCATGGATTTGCCACCACCGACGAGGTGCTGGATCTGCTGTTTACGAAGTGAGCACCTGCGCCTCCGCAGCCCAGGGGTGGGCCACCTGCTGGTGGGGAGGCTGGGAATGGTTCTGAGCTGCCCGGCCTCGGGCCGCTCCCCCGCCTGGAGCAGAGTCACCCAGGGCACAGTGGGGTCCCGGAGGGCAGCCCCGGGGCCTGGCCTGTGGCGGGTCGGCCAGAGGGGCTGTGCCTGTGCTCCGCAGCCGTCCTCCTCCCCCGGGACGGGGCCTGTGCCTCCTCCCCACCGTCACCGGGGTCCTGAGCTGGCCTCTTTTCCCATTGAAAGGGAGGTTGGAGAGTCCATCGGGGGGCTGTGTCCTGGGGCAACCACACAGGGGGACCCCGGGGTCCCCGGGCGCCCAGGCCCACTCAGATATCGGCCGTGGGCCTGGCCGGAGCCTTTCATGCTCAAGCATTCAGGAGGCCCCGGCAGGTGCGGGCGCTTCTCCGGGGGCTGCCCGTGGCCCCCCGCACAGAGCTGACGGCCCCCGGGGCTCCGGCCTAGTCGGGGGTCAGAGGTGACAGCCCCCACGGTGAGAGGTCGCGGCCACAGGATGATTCGTGGGATGCCCCCGCCCTCCCCTAGATATGGGTGCATCGCAGCTGCGTGTGGTGGCGACGACGCGGTCCTGCAGCGCTGGAAACTGTGAGTGACTCCGGCCCCTGCCCGAGGGCCTTCCCTCTCCAGGAGGGCAGCGAGGGGGCTGTGGGCCGGGGGTGCTGGACCCTCACCCCACACATCTGCAATTCCCGTGACGGGGTAAAGGTCTAAGGGCCCTTCAGGAAAGGAGGAAAGGAGAGCCGTGAATAGGGTGTGGGCTTGGTGGGAGAGCACTGGGACCCCTAAGGGAGACTTTCTCCATGCCCGCCCCTCCCAGCCCTCTGTCTGCCCCACACCTGGGACCCAGAGCAGAGGGGGTGGGGAGCATCGCACTCCCCAATCTGGTGGCACCTGGACCCAGTGCACAGCAGGTTGCCACGAGGGCCATTGAGGGCTCACAGACCCGGTGGCCCTGGCCCCGTGGGAGACGGCAGATTAGAGTCAGTGGAAGGACACCCCCGGGGGCCCCTCATGAGGGAGGCAGCGCAGAGCCACAGGGAGGGAAAGTGGAGGTCCCGGGTGGCTCCTGGCAAGGCCTGGCAGGACACAGAGCCCGAGCCCTCCTGGCTTGGACCTTCCCAGAGCGACAGTGTGTGCAGTGAGGGCGATGACAGGCCAGACGCCCCCCGTCCCCGGATGCCTGCCGGTGGATTCAAGGGGCAAGTGGGCAGGGAGCCAGGCTGAGGAGGGAGCCCCGCTTCCCAGCAAAGACCGTGATGGTCACACCGCTGGGCGTGGGCTCCCCCGCACAGAGGCTTCGTGCCAGCCCCTCCTCGGGGAGCAGGCCTGTGGCAGGCAGGACCGCCAGGTGGCAGGTGGACGAGGAGCAGGACTGGCCTCTGACAGCCCCGCACGGGAGGCCGAGGCCCCGGGTCCTGCAGGGCTTCCCCGGGACACCTCGGTGTGAGGGAGCCCTGTCTTCTGACCCCTGTGCCCACCTGTCCCTCCCCAGGGCCATCTGCTGCATCCTGGAGATATGGATGGACTATTATCAGGAGGACTTTTGTCGGCTCCCCCAATCTGCCTCCCTGAAGAAGATTCTGGAATTCATAAGGCAGCGCATGCCAGGCACAGACGTGGAGCTCCGTGCCCGGCGTTACCTGCAACAACTCAGACGCCTCCATGCAGCGGAGCCAGAGGCTGGGGGTGAGGAGGCCTGGGGGTGGCCGAGCTGGGGACAGGGTGGGCCCCACGGATCCAGCGTCCGTGCAGCTGGGCCGGGAGCAGGGGTTCGGCTCACACCCCATCCCCACGAGCTGCAGGCTGGGGACACCTCCCAGGGCTCTTTGAGCGGTTGGAAGAGTGTCCTTGATTTGGGAGGGACGTGGAAAGTCCGTCCTGGTGGTGATACTTTGTCTTCTTGGAGCTACAGCTTCGGCCCGAGCAAAAGACCCTGAAGCACTTCCGGAGCCCGCCCCAGCCCCAACTGTGGGGCCTGCTGCCTCGGATGGGCCTGAAGTGCTCGAGGCCGCCCTGGCTGCTGGGGCTGAGGGCTTGGCCCCAGCTGAGGTGCCAGCTGGGGAGGCGAAGCCCCTGCAGATAGTGGTCACTGCTCTAGATCACGGCTGCGCCCTGGACGAGCCACGTGCACCTGCGGCCACCCCGGAGGAGGAGCAGGCCCTGGCACCTGCAATCGGGGTCCCCAGAGTGCCAGAGCCGCCAATGGCCTCCGGGACAACTGGCTTCAACCTCTGCGCAGCCCCCTGACCACCTCGGGAGCCCGCCCCAGCTCCCACCGCGGGGCTCGTCATGCCTGCAGCCCAACGGAGGCTTGCCCTTCCCGTGTCATTTCACTGTTTCTATATTTTGAGTTTTTCTTTAACCTGTAAAATGCCTTATGAGTTTTATTGTAATAAAGTATAAGTTAACTTCAAACAAAATTCACTCTGATGCTTTTAAATTATACATCGTGGACCTACACTTTAGGTCCATTCACAGTGTCACAGGTCCCAGAGCCCAGGGCGCCGGGGGACACAGCCCAGGATCGGGTGCTCCCCCAGGTCAGGCAGAGGCCGGGAGGACACAGGACAGCCAGGTGGCTCCTGCCCCCGGGCGGCCCGAGCTGTACAGATCGGCGGGCCCGCCCCTGGAGCATCCAGGCCCCTGCACACTGGGAGCTGCAGTAGTCACTGCGGGAGCTGACTCCAGAGCTGCACAGCTGGCCGCCCCCACTGTTGTTGTCCCTCCTGGTGTCACCCTGTACCTGGGACTGAGCAGGGGCCTCACAGATAAACAACTCCCACTGAGCCATACACCTGGCAGGGGCCTGGGCAGCTCCCCAGGTGCACACACCCGACAATCAGCACAGCAGGCCCCTCCCCCAGAAGACCAGCTAGAAGGTCAGGGGAAAAGCAAGGTATTGACCAAGCAGCACTGGAAAGTTCCAGGGGAAGCCGAGGGATTTACAGTATATAGGATCAGAGGATACTCCCCCTTGTTTTTTTCTTTTCTGTTTGTTTCTGTTGTTTCCCCACCCCCCCCTTTTTAATTCTTTTTTATTTCTTCTTTTCTTTTTTTCTCTCTCTCTCTCTTTCTCGTTATTCCAGTACAACTTGTTTTTGGCCACTCCGCACTGAGTAAAATGGCTAGAAGGAAAAACTCACCTCCAAAGAAAGAAATCAGAAACAGTCCTCTCTCCCACAGAGTTACAACATTTGGATTACAATTCAATGTCAGAAAGCCAATTCAGAAGCACAGTTATAAAGCTACTGGTGGCTCTAGAAAAAAGCATAAAGGACTCAAGAGACTTCATGACTGTAGGATTTAGATCTAATCAGGCCGAAATTAAAAATCAGTTGAATGAGATGCAATCCAAACTGGAGGTCCTAACGACCAGGGTTAACGAGGGAGAAGAACGAGTGAGTGACACAGAAGACAAGTTGATGGCAAGGGCGGAAACTGAGGGAAGAAAAGAAAGACAATTAAGAGACCATGAGGATAGGTTAAGGGAAATAAATGACAGCCTCAGAAGGAAAAATCTACATTTAATTGGGGTTCCCGAGGGCGCCAAAAGGGACAGAGGTCCAGATTATGTATTTGAACAAATCATAGCTGAAAACTTTCCTAACTTGGGAAGGGAAACAGGCATTTAGATCCAGGAGCTAGAGAGATCACCCCCACCCCCCTTAAATCCATAAAAACCGCTCAACATTTAACATTTAATACTGGAACTTGCAAATTCCAAAGATAAAGAGAAGATCCTTAATGCAGCAAGAGACAAGAAATCACTAACTTTTATGGGGAGAAGCTTTAGGACAACAGCAGACCTCTCCACAGAGACCTGGGAGGTGAGAAAGGGCCGGCAGGATACAGTCAGGGTCCTAAATGAGAGGAACCTGCAGCCAAGAATACTTTATCCAGCAAGGCTCTCATTCAGAATAGAAGGAGAGATAAAGAGCTTCCAAGAGAGGCAGAAACTGACAGGATATGTGACCACCAAGCCGGCTCTGCCAGAAATATTAAGGGGGGACCCTGTAAAAGAAAGGGGAAGTCCAAGGAAACAATCCACAAAAACAGGGACTGAATAGGTATCATGATGACACTAAATCCATATCTGTCAATAGTAACTCTGAACGTGAATGGGCTTAATGACCCCATCAAAAGGACGCAGGGTTTCAGACTGGATAAAAAAAGGCAAGACCCATCCACTTGCTGTCTCCAAGAGACTCATTTTAGACATCAGGACACCTACAGCCTGAAAATAAAAGGTTGGAGAACTGTGTACCATTCAAATAGTCCTCAATAAATGCAGGGGTAGCCATCCTTATATCAGATAAATTAAAGTTTGTCCCAAAGACTGTAGTGAGAGGTGAAGAGGGACACTATATCATACTTAAAGGATCTATCCAACAAGAGGACCTAACAATCACGAATATTTATGGCCCGGATGCGTGAGCCGCCAAGTATATCAATCGATTAATAACCAAAGTTAAGACATACTTAGATAATAATACACTTATACTTGGTGACTTCAATGGAGCGCTTTCTGCAATCCACAGGTCTTTTAAGCACAACATCTCCAAAGAAACAGGAGCTTTAAATGATACACTGGACCAGATGGATTTCACAGATATTTATAGAACTTTACATGCAAACGCAACTGAATACACATTCTTCTCAAGTGCACGTGGGGCTTTCTCCAGAAGAGACCACAAACTGGGTCACACATCAGGTCTTAATTGATACCAAAAGATTGGGATCGACCCTGTGTATTTTCAGACCATAATGCTTTGAAACTAGAACTAAATCACAAGAAGAAGTTTGGAAGGATTTCAAATACGTGGAGGTTAAGGACCATCCTGCTACAAGGTGAAAGGGTCAACCACGAAATTAGAGAAGAATTAAAAAGATTCATGGAAACTAATGAGAATGAAGACACCACCATTCAAAATCTTTGGGATACAGCAAAAGCAGTCCTGAGGGGGAAATACATCGCAATACAAGCATCCATCCAAAAACTGGAAAAAACTCAAATAGAAAAGCTAACCTTCCACCTAAGGGAGCTGGTGAAAGACAGCAAATAGATCCAACACCCAGCAGAAGAAGAGGGTTAAAAAAGACTCGAGCAGAACTCAATGAAATAGAGACCAGAAGAACTGTGGAAAAGATCAACAAAACCAGGAGTTGGTTCTTTGAAACAATTAAGAAGGTAGATAAACCATTAGCCAGCCTTATTTAAAAGAAGACAGAAAACACTCAAACTAATAAAATCATGATGAGAAAGGAGAGATCACTACTAACACCAAAGAAAGGACCTAGAGTGTATTCTATATGTTAAGCAAAGTCAGTCATTCAGAGAAAATACCAGATGATTTCACTCATATGTGGAATTAAAACAACAACAACAACAACAACAACAACAACAAACGGATATAGGGGAAGGAAGGAAAAGAGTGGGAGGTATACTATAAGAGATTCTTTAGTACAGAGAACAACAGGCTTGCTGGAGGGAAGGAGGGCATGGGATTGGCGTGGTGATTGGCAGTGAGGAGGGCACTTGTTGTGATGAGCACTGGGTGTTATAGGTAAGTGATGAATCACTAAACACTAGTCTTGAACCAATATTACAGTATATGTTAACTAACTAGAATTTAAGTAAAAACTTGAAAAAAATAAGGAAAGAAGACTCATGGAATGGTAAAGCTTGCAGGGACCATGGTAGTCCAGTAGCAAGCACCTTGTGCATTAAAAGATGAGGAGGGGGCGCCTGGATGGCACAGTCAGTTATGTGACCAACTGTTGGTTTCAGCTTGGATCCTGATCTCGGGGTCATGAGGTCGAGTCCCACATCGGGCTCCGTGCTCAATCTGGAGCGTGTTCTCCCTCTCTCTCTAACTCCCACTTGTGCTCTCTCTCCCTCTCTCTGATTTATATATAATATAAATCTTAAAAAAAAAAAATAAGATGAGAGAAATAAATCACATTTTCAGACACAGTGCAGACCCTGGAGCTACAAAGCCTCACCTATACCACATGCACTACCCTGCTTGCCTCATCTTTCCTCAGTCTCCCTTTTGTGCTCTCTCTTCCTCCTTTTTCTTTCCTAGACACCATATGCTTAGTGAGGCCAGCAGGACCAAGAGCTAAAAATGTCCTGGGTGTGGCCCTTCATAAAGGCTTTCATCAAAGGCACTTACCTTGAAGTGGAAGCCATGATGAGCCAGAAACAGAGATTTGTCTATATGTGCAGAGTCAAAGAACCTGTAAGACAGCAAAAGTCGATTTTTTAAAATTGTATGCTGGGCCGCCCGGGTGGCTCAGTGGTTTGGTGACTGCCTTCGGCCCAGGGTGTGATCCTGGAGACCCAGGATCGAGTCCCACGTCAGGCTTCTGCGTGGAGCCTGCTTCTCCCTCTGCCTGTGTCTGTGCCTCTCTCTCCCTCTGTGTCCTTCTCATGAATAAATAAAGAAAATCTTTAAAAAATAAAAAAATAAAATTAAATATGTATTCTTTCATTGTAAAGGACCTTAACTATCAATTTCACTTTAAAAAAAATTGCATGCTAATTAGCAAGGAATAGGACCTTCTCCACCATTTAAGTGAAAAAAAAAAAAAAAAAAAACCAAGAATACCAAAACACATTTTTAGCCTAAAGTTCACTAGCAGTAAGCAGAGGATGGATTGAATACACACAGCAGAGGGGGTCTAGTCAACTGGCCAATCAGAGGGAAAAAACAACGAGCCCTCCACGTCCTGCTGAAACATATTATAGGTCAAAGGTTTTCACCGTCAAAACTACTGGCATGTGGGCCGGATGAGCCTTTGTTGGGGGGCTGTCCTGTGAATTACGGGATTTTAACAGCTTTCCGGAACTCCACCCACTAGGTGCCAGTAAAACACGGATCCCCTACCTGTGAAATCAAACATGTTTCCAGATATTGCCATACGTCCCATGGGGGACAAAATTGCACCTGGTTGACAACTATTATTCTATCTATACCAAGACTCCAATAGATCGTACCGTAAAAAGGAAATACTGTCTACTAGTGCTGCCCAATATGGTATGTGGTTATTACATATCTGATATATATGGCGAGTGTGATTGAGAAAGTGAATTTTCTCAATTATATAAAATTTTATATAATTTTAATTAATTTTAATGTAAATTGTCACATGTGCCTGGCCAGTGACCACCACATTAGTGAAGTCTCAGATGTATAAAGAGCCAATTATGAAACAACATTCTCTTAACAACCAACAGGTCAAAGAAGAAAAACTTTTTCCTAGGTTAACTTAAGGGGGAAATTAAAAAGCATCTTGAGGCCATCTGGGTGGCTCAGTTGGTTAAGCCTTCGACTCCTGATTTGGCTCAGATCATGATCTCAGTATCTTGAGATCGAGCCCTGTGCTGGGTTCTGCAGTGAGTGTGGAGCCTGCTTAAGATTCTCCCTCTCCTTTCCCCCTGCCCCCACCCACTCCTGGGTTCTCTTTCTTACATAAATACATAGTATCTTGAAACAAATGAAACAAGGAAACCCAATATACCAAAACATTTAGGCTGCAGCAAAAGATTTCTAGGAGAGCTTAATGCTATAAACACATACAGAAAAAAAAAGAAAAAAAAAATATATATATATAAATCTCTCAAGGAACTCTAGAAAGAATAGATGAATGGATAAAGAAGACGTGGTACATATGCGATGGAGTATTATTCAGTTATACAAAAGAATGAAATCTCGTCATTTGGAATGACGTACATGGAGCTAAAGAGTAATGCTAAGTGAAATAAGTGAGTCAGAGAAACACAAATACCATATGATTTCATTCCTAAGTGTAATTTAAGAAACAAAAAAAGAATGTGCAAAGGGGGGCACCTAGGTGGTTCAGATGGTAAAAGCATCTGACTTTGTATGCTGTTTATTTTTTTCACTTCACGAGACTTAATACTCTTTCATGAAAAGAACTCTTACTAAACTAGGAGTAAAAGTAAACCAACTAAACATCATAAAGACCAAATATGAAAAAAAAAAATCCCAACTAATGTACAAAATAGCAAAAGACTCAAACTTTTCCTCTAAAAATAGGATCAAAATAAAGTTCTTTACTCTGGCCTTTCCATCAAATATAGTACTAGAAAACTTAGCCAGAGCAATTAGGCAAGTAAAAGAAACAAAACGCATCCAAACTGGAAAGGAAGAAGAAGAATCATATTTGCATATACCATAATCTTATACGTAGAAATCGTAAGGATTAAAAAAATTAGAAGCAGTAAACAAATTCAACAAGGTTGCAGAAATGAAAACCAACACACCAAGAAGCAGTTGCATCTCTAGATGTTAACAATGAACAATTTGAAGTGGAACTCAAGAACACAACTCCATTTACCACAACACTGAAAAAGGTAAGATATTCAGGAACAAGACTAATGAAAGAAGTGAAAGAATCATACACTGAAAATGAGAAAACATATGTAAGAGTAATGTTTAAAAAAAAACCCCAAAATAGATATCTATTTTATAGATAAAATGCTTGAAAGGAAACATAAGGAAAAGATTCACAATATTAGATCTGCCAATGATTTCTTTCTTTTTGTAAACAGGCTCCATACCCAGGGTGGAGCCTAATATGGGGCCTGAACTCACAACCCTGAGATCAACACCTGAGCTGACATTGAGTCATATGCTTACTGACTGAGCCACCCAGGATCCACGGACCTGGCAGTGATTTCCTGACTACGATACCAAAGCACCAGCAAACAAGTAAACATAGACAAATGGGGTCTATAAAACTTCAAATGCACCAAAGGATACAATCTAGAGAGTGAAGAGACAACGAATAGAATGGGAAAAATATGTGCAAACCATGTATTTGACAATAAGTTAATATACAAAAAACTCCTACGAACTTCGTCACAAGGCAACAAGTAGCCCAATGGAAGAAAGGACGAAGAGCCTGTACAGACATTCCTTGAAAGAAGATGTATAAATGGCCAATGAACCTATGAAATGATGCTCCACATCACTAACCATCAAAAAAGGCAAATCACAACCACGATGAGGGTCACCTCACACCCATTAGGATGACCACTGTTAAAAAATAAAATGTTGGCAAGGATATGGAGAAATCAGGACACTTGTGCATTGCTGATAGGAATGTAGCATGGTGCAAGCACTATGTAAACAGTATGAGAGTTCCTCAAAAAAATTAAAACTACAACTACCATATAATCCAGCAATCCTATTTCTGGGGTACGTGTAGTCAAAAGAATTGAAAGCAGGGTCGCCAAGAGACCTCCATCCTCATAGAAGCATTCTTTATCATAGCCAAGGGCTGGGAGCAACTCAGATGTCCATCAAAGGTAAATGGATAAAGAAAATGTGGTGTATACTGATTTTTATTTATTTATGAGAGACACACGGGGAGAGAGGCAGAGACACAGGCATAAACCATAATGAGATACCATTTCATACCCACTAGGATGGCTATTATCAGAGAACCAGAAATAACAAATGTTGGTGAGGATACGGAAAAATTGAAACCCTGTGCACTGCTGGTGGAAATATAAAATGCAACTATGCAAAACAGTATGGTGGTTTCTCACAAAATTAAAAATGGCATTACTGTCATGATCCAGCAATTCCACTTCTAGGTACATGCCCAAAAGAACTGAAACCAAAGTCTTGAAGAGATATCTGTACACCCATATTCCTCGCAGAATTATCCACAATAGGCAAAAAGTGGAAGTAACTCATGTGTTCATTGAAATATGAATGGATAAATGCAGTATATACACAATGGAGTATCAGTCTTTTTTTTTTTTCTTTTTTTAAAGATTTTATTTATTTATTCATTAGACAGAGAGAGAGAGAGAGAGAGAGAGAGAGAGAGGCAGAGACACAGGCAAAGGGAGAAGCAGGCTCCATGCAGGGAGCCCGATGTGGGACTCGATCCCGGGTCTCCAGGGTCACGCCCTGGGCCAAAGGCAGGTGCTCAACCCCAGAGCCACCTGGGCTGCCTGGAATATCAGTCTTAAAAGGAAGACTGACACATGCTGTAACATGGATGAACCTTGAAGACCTCCTGATTTCAAAAACTTGCGAAGGGACAGTAACCAAGACAAATATATCAACAGAACAGACAAATCAATGGAACAAAGTCCAAAAATATATCAGCACATATAAAGTCAAATGATTTTTGACAAACGTATTAAGGCAGTTTAATGGAGAAAGGAAAGTCTATTCAACAGTGGTGCTACAACAACTGGTTATCAATATGAAAAAATGAAAAAAAGAACTTTGATCCCTAATTCACACAAGACTAAAAATTAATGAGATAGATCATAGATCTTTTTTTAAAATAAATTTATTTTTTATTGGTGTTCAGTCTACCAACATACAGAATAACACCCAGTGCTCATCCCGTCAAGTGCCCCCCTCAGTGCCCGTCACCCATTCACCCCCACCCCCCACCCTCCTCCCCTTCCACCACCCCTAGTTCATTTCCCAGAGTTAGCAGTCTTTACGTTCTGTCTCCCTTTCTGATATTTCCCACACATTTCTTCTCCCTTCCCTTATATTCCCTTTCACTATTAATTATATTCCCCAAATGAAAGAGAACATACAATGTTTGTCCTTCTCCGACTGACTTACTTCACTCAGCATAATACCCTCCAGTTCCATCCACGTTGAAGCAAATGGTGGGTATTTGTCGTTTCTAATGGCTGAGTAATATTCCATTGTATACATAAACCACGATAGATCATAGATCTAATGAGAAACTAAAACTGAAGCCTCATAAAGAAAACGTGGAAGAATTTCTTCATGACCTTGGGGTAAGCAACAACTTCTTAGACTGAAGATATAAGATGGTAATGTAACAGAAAAATAGTAATAAATGGAATCTTATAAAAACTAAAAACTTCTGGGACACTTGGGTGAAGCCTGCTTCTCCCTCTGCCTGTGTTTCTGCCTCTCTCTCTGTGTCTGTCATGAATAAATAAATAAAATCTTAAAAAAAAAACTTATAGTTGAAAAATTATAATTGAAAAATTTTTTTCAATTTTTTAAACTTTTGCTTTAAGAAAAATACCATTTAATAAAATGAAAAGTTAAACCATAGACTAGGAGCAAAGACTCAGAACTGTATCGGACCCCGGGATCACTCCCGGAGCCAAAGGCAGACGCTCAGCTGCTGAGCCATCGAGACGTCCCACTAGGAAAATATTTTTAAAGGCATCTCAGCAGTATTAACTTTTCCCAGAATAAAGTATGGAAAACTTACCAACAATATCAAGTTGAGTTTCTTCATCTTCTTCTCTTTTTCTCTTCTTCTCTTTGCTCTTTTTCTTCTTACTGTAGGAGATAATTTATATAGATAAGTTTAGAAATATTGATTTGATGTTAAACATCTAAGATGGAATCTTACAAGCCTCTTTTAAGCTGTACACAGATTTATGAATTATTGATTCACAGTTATCTACACCGATATGTTCTCTTCCTTCTAATACTGAGAAGTCAGTTCTGATCCTGTATGTATTGTATTATAGTTAAGAGAACAGGCTCTGGAGGACTGCCTTTTTAATCTTGTTATTTCTTAGCTCTGCGACTTTTGGAACATTTCTTAATCACTGTCAGCTTCTCATCTATAACATGAGGATAATAATTTATGCTCTTAAGGTTACTGCGAGGATTAAGGGTGAATGTGAATCTTCCTATGTTGCTGGTGAAAATGAAAAGTGGTACAGCTGCTTTAGGAAATAGTTTGGGGTTCTTCAAAAAGTTAAACAGAGTTATCATATGACCTAACCTATGTACTGCTAGGTATATACCCAAGAGAAATGAGAACACACATCCACACAAAAATTTTCTAAGAAATTCGTAACAGCATGATTCCTAATAGCCAAAAAGTGGAAATACCCCAGATGTCCTTCAACGGGTGAAAGGATAAACAAAATGTGTTATATCCATACAATGGAATATTATTCAGCCATAAAAATAAGGATACTGATACATGCTAGACATGGATGAAGCCAGATACAAGAGACCGCATATTGCATGACTCCATTTATAGGAAATATTCAGAACAGGCAAACTGATAACAGAGAGAAAGTATATTAGTGGTTGCGGGCATGAGGGAAGAGTGGACTGGAGAGGGACTACTAAGGATTATGGGGTTTCCTTCCCAGACCATGAAAATGTTGGACAACATGACAGTGGGGAACTTTGTGGACTAAACACTAAAACCCACAGAACTGTGCTTTATAGGGTGAATTTTATATGTATCATATCTCAGTAATAAAAAAAAAGAAAAAAAAAAAAAACACCCGGGGGGGGTTTCCAAATAAGTCGTATTCAAAGTGCTTAGAGTTGTTCTAGGCAGGCAGAAAGTGCTATCTACGTGCGTTAATGAAGACTGATAGTTGTGATGAGCATGAGATGCGCTTATTTGTATTTTCATGGAAACGTAAGCTTTCAGAAGCTAACTCTCCCCTCTCTCCTGTAAAGCCAGGCAGGACAAGCTTCAGATTAACACCTGTAATGAATGATCAACCGTGAGCAAATCTACCAGAGAGAAGAGAGGTGGAGATCTGGGCGGGCAGATACTTTTTCCTAAAAAGTCCAACGACCGTAAATCACCACTACGACCTTCTCCTTGCATTTGGTTCCGCTTACTGTACGCGTTAACTCATCTAATCCTCGTAGCAATTCTTTTTTTTTTTTTTTTTTAAGATTTTATTTATTTATTAATGAAAGACAGAGAGAGAGGCAGAGACACAGACAGAGGGAGAAGCAGGCTCCGTGCAGGGAGCCTGACGTGGGGCCGATCCCGGGACTCCAGGGTCACCAGGGTCACGCTCCGGGCCCAAGGCGGCGCCAAGCCGCGGAGCCGCCGGGCTGCCCCCTGGCATCAGTTCTCCTACCGCTAATCTTCCCTAATGAATGAGTAAATAGAAGCTCCAGGATATTAACGGACCTGCCACAAACTGCTAAACTAGTAACTGCGGAGAACGCGGACTTGAGCTTATTCTATACCTGTCAAAACGCACATCTGCATATCGTATTAAAAAAATTAAGGATTTGCTTTTTTTGGGCGGCGGGAGGGAGGGATGATTAATTAAGGGTTTTTTTTGTGGGGGGGGAATGAAGGATTTTTTTTGAGGGGAGACGTTTAAGGAGTACTGGGCGGGGGGGCGGGCGTGAAGTAACGAGCCCTAACAGGAGACGTCGCTGTCACGACCTGCAGCACGAGACTAAGGCGGACGCGCCGAGCAGCGGTCTGGGGGGCTCCTGACCCGGGGCCGGGCCTGCAGCTGCGGCTCGCGGTGGCGCCCTCAGGTCTCCTCCGTCAGGCCGGCCCCGCACGAGCGCCCGGAGCTGCCCTGCCCGGCAGCCACAGAGCCCGCGGCCGGAAGCAGGCCCGAGGGCGGGGCGCCGGAGTTCCCGGCTCCCTCACACCCCGAGTTCCGCGAGACTCGACTCTCCTCCCCACGGGGGGGGCGGGGGGGGCGGGGGCGCCGTCGGAAGAGACCCAGAGTCTCCCGCGCCAGCTCTGGCCTTACCTCTTGGCCTTGGTTCCCTTGAGCACGAGTTTGGTGGACTTCACGTACGAGTATTCGGCCATGGTTGGGGGGACGCCCTGTCCGCCGAGGGGAGAGCTGGCTAGCGGCAAAAGACCTCCACTGGAGGAGGGACTGGCGAGGGAAGCCCTCCCCGCGCAGAACCGCAGGGACCCCCTGAGCGCGCAGGCGACGGCGCCTCCGAGCCCCGGGCGTTATTTTTCACCCGCCTCTTGGCGCCTACTTCCTGTTTACAGTCTGGGGCTACGGCGACGGCAGAGGGCCGAATTACCTCAGGGTTCATTTGCTTTGGAGAAGCGCGGGTTCGCGTTTCCGCAAAAGAGAAAAAACGGGGGGGGGGGGGGGGGATGGGGAGGGGAACGGACGCGCCCCCTGGCGGCCGCCGAGGGCCTGACAGCTGTGGGGGCGCGCTAGAGGTGTCCTGCTCCGTGTCCCGGGAAGGCGACCGGGTGATGAGCCCCGTGATGGGGCTCCCGGAGCGCCTCCCCGCTTTCCTGGGCGTGAGCTGGGCCTCCGAGGGCTTGCGAGCCCTTCCAACCCCATCAATTCCTATTGTGTTATCTAGGGAGACTGGAGTGGTGGGCAGGAAACGACTGGGGAGTCCAGGAAAAGATAATTAAGTGCATAAGTTTGGGGGCAGACGGCACGAGCGCGGTCGGAATCGGGTGCAGGTGCGGCGGAGGCCGAGGCGCACACTCACGACCCGAGAGGTCTGTCCGCCTAGCAGGGGCCTCGGGGGGCGCTCCAGCCCCCGCGACCGTGTCTCCGGCCTGCTCCGGGATCTTCCGACAGTTTCTTAAAAAAAAAAAAAAAAAAAAAAAAAAGTTTTAAAAAACATTTTATTTTTATTTGAGAGAGAGGGAGAGAGAGAGAACGACAGCAGGGGGAGGGGCGGACCTCCGTGTAGGGCTCCCTCCTGGGGCTCCATCCCGGGGCTCCACCAGGGACTCTCTTCTGGGACTCTGTGATCATGACCTGAGCCGAAGGCAGACCCTTCACCAACTCAGCCACCCAGGTGCCTCTCTTACAACAGTTTGATAGTTCACTTCCCTGATTGCCTTTTCTCCCGCTTCCAAACCACCTCTGATAATGCTGCCTGAATGATCATTCTAGAGAACTCGCTGATTATTCCCCAATCTAAAAATCTATTAAAGGCAACCTATTAGTTTCAGGAGAGAAACTCCCGGCATCGCTTAGTAAACTATTGACAGTCTGGCCTCTTTTCCCACCACCTAACCTTTGCTACCGTAGTCCCACCAAATGGTTGGAAATGTCTGAATGCTCTCTGTTTGCTTCTGCTCCCTGGAATCCTGCCCTTTCTTCTTTCCCATGCTCTTCACTTGGCCCCAGGGTTTCCAATGTTTAAGACAATATTAATTAGTGGAACCTCACTAAAATAGGGAAAGGAGGAGAAAAGAGAAAGTTAGGAGGTGAAGCCTTACCACTCAACATCAATTATGGTTAATTACAGAAAGAATTATCAATGAAGAGCCCAACAGAAGAATCCGCAGCAGAAAGAATCATCAATCACAGTCTCCTGCAAGGGAAAGATGTATTTCGTATCTCTGACAACATCTCCACTACCCCTGCAACTCAGCCCTTTGGAAACCATCATGACCTGGACTTCTGCTATTTTTTCCCCCCCAATGGACTTTTGTTTGGAAAAAACCCTCCCAGCTTCATTCTTCTTCTGCACAAAATAATGTTCCTCTTTGTTTGTTGCATGTCCAGAATTGGAATTCTGTTATTCCTGAAAAAAACCATTTTTTTCCTAGTAAAATAACTGATAGTTTTATTTTTCAGGTTAAAACTCCAAAAAACTGTCTTTAAATTCCCTCCTGCACTCCCCAAGCATCCTGCATTTCTCATTCTGTAGTTAATTGTGTGCTTTTTCAGGGCAGGAACATAAGTAGCTTATTCGTCTTTGTTTCACCTATATACCTTGTGCAGTACCTGCTTCAGAGTAGACCCCGCATAAATGTCTGTTAACATGTTAGGATTGTAAAGCCTGAAGTTCAGCTGTGGGTTAATGAAGAGAGTGGAACATTTAGGAGTGTGACTAGATAGGAGGGGTTGTGGTAGAAAAACAGGAGGAGGAAAATCAGAGGGGTGAGGAATAATATATTATCATGGAGGCCACTGGAGGCCCATTCCTTATTTATTTACCAACCATCTCTGCAAAAACACCATGTGCTTGATGATAACATGTTGGCACCAGTATGGACAAAGGCAAGGAGCTAGGTGAGTGCTGCGTTGTGAAAAGAGAAGTGAATAGCCCAGTTGGTTGGAGACAGGGCATGTAGATTACAGTGGTGGGATCCAGGATTGAGAAGGCAAAGTTGGGTCATTTTGTACCTGAAAAATTTGCATAATCAGGAAGCAATTGTGAGGGTACTTTGCAGGGGGGTCAGATGAACAGAGTGGTACTCCAGGATGGTTACTCTGCAGCACTTGGCAATGCGATATAAGCCATGAGCCTTGGCTATTTTTTTTTTTTTTTGGTAATACGAGTAACTGACAAAAGATAGTTATTTCAAATAAACACATTGCCAACCACAAGACTAGACAAAGAGCCAGCCCCACTGCCCCCTAGGCTCCTTTGTGAACTTGGTTGATTTCAATAAGTGACCATTTGGGCCACTTGCCTTTTCTCTTCCTGAGCTTTAAATTCCACACTCTTATATTTTAAATTTTCTAATAAAGAGTGAGCCTACAAAACCCTAGCCCCCCACACTTGGCTCTGATAAAAGCAGAAAACCTGCCTGTGCATACTTGTATGCTCGCCATCCTCCTCCCCCCTGCCCTGCGTGACCTCGCTATGTGGTTCCAGGTGTGCTGTGTGATTTCCAGGTCTTATAAATAATAAATCTCTATTTTTTCAAAGTTTCCCATTGTTCTTGAAGGGCATCTTGAAATCATAATAAGAAGCACAATAGCGGGTCCAAACACAAGAGTGGTATATTGATATTAGCATATTGATATGCTAAGACTGGCACAAAACAGTGTGATCAGTGGTGTGATACCAAAACCCTTTTACTCGAGCCATGACTCTTTTTTTTTTTTTTAATTTTTTTTTTATTTTTTATTTATGATAGGCACACAGTGAGAGAGAGAGAGAGAGAGGCAGAGACACAGGCAGAGGGAGAAGCAGGCTCCATGCAGGGAGCCCGAGGGGGGACTTGATCTCGGGTCCCCAGGATCAGGCCCTGGACCGAAGGCGGTGCTAAACCGCTGAGCCACCCGGGCTGCCCTCGCTTTCTTAGTAAAGAGAAATTTTACCCCCTTACAAACACAGTATGACACAATCCCTTGTACATTTTCATTAGCTTAGTCTAGACCCCCAGGTGACTCAGGGGCTGAGCTGAGCATCCACCTTCGGCCCAGGGCCTGATCCTGGGATCCGGGATCGAGTCCCCCATCAGGCTTCCTGCATGGAGCCTGCTTCTCCCTCGGCCTATGTCTCTGCCTCTCTCACTCTCTGTCACTCTCATGAATAAAGAGATAAAAATCTTTAAATAAAAAACAACAACAGAAAATAATTCGCTTAGGCCTTTGCTGGAAGGTGCTGCTTGTTGCCCAACTTAGGTTCCATGGAGTCCGTGAGGCACGATCACCCTTACATTCGAGGCTTGCCGTTTCTTTGTGTCACCAAAGTGCTCCTTCTTCTTTATCCCTCTCTCTGCTTTTCGGTTTGATGAATTATTTTTTCATGATTCTATTTTAATTACTCCATTTTTCTCCATTCGAGACTCAGCTGTCTTTCTTTTTTTATTTAATGATCTTCAGTGATGTTGCTTCTCCTCTGCTAACTTCCTAGTTCTGCATCTGTGTCTACATTTATATCCGTGTCTCTGTTTCTCTGTCAGTGTACGTGGACACACAACGTGCTTTCAGTTCAGTTGGGGGTCAAGCCGGAGAGTCAGTGCCTCCTGTCTACTTTCAGTTCTGTGGCTGACAGCAGGTTCCCTAGAGCCCAGGTCAGGGCGACCCACTGGGTGCACCGCTGTCCACAGCTCACCCAGTGGGAAGGAGGGAAGGGCCCATAACACACGACAGGCAGGGGTTCAGGATAAGGACGGCCTCACACCTTCTAGGCCGAGACTCTGACACCTTCTGTAGGGTTTGCCTTGGATTCAGGAGCCTAGGATCGTGGGGAGCTATTGCCCATGCCTCCCCCGGTGGGACTGTCATCTTCTGGGCCTCCAGTATGAGAGAACTGGTGCCCACGTGTGTGCACATGGACCTCGTGGGCCTGGGCGCATGTACACACCAAGGAAGAACATGTGGTTGGAGGTATTTCCCGCATGTGACACCCGCCTCCAATGTCATAGATATGATGCCACAGTGGCCTGGGGACGTCTGGAGGAAGCACCCGCTAGGGTAATCCCTGTCCCACGGGCAAGATGCAGACCATCCCCGACGGGCACAACGGCTTCTCTGGGGTCAAAACCGGGGAAGAATGGAAAGTTGTGTCTGAACGCAGGCGTGTGTCCAGGCTGGGGCCCTGGCTGCACACAGTCCTTCCCTGGGGCCTGTGGACAGGGGTGCGGGTGTGTCACTGTGTGCACAGGCCATCGCCTGCAGGGACGGGGGAGCCGTCGGCAGCCCCGAGCGCCGCCCCTGCAGCTTCCTCCAGGAGTGGGTCAGGGAGGGGGTCCCAGGAAGTGAGGTCACTCCCGTGACACAGAGCCCAACAGAACTTGGAACCCCCGTGACCAGGCAACCGCATCTAGTGCAGCCCCACCTCAGGCTCACTTGGCTGGAGACATCCGCTCCTGGAAGATGTTCTCCTGCTGCCGGCCCACCTCTGGGGGCTCTGGCTCCCAGGAACCCCAGGGGTGCCGCTTGTTCCAATGCTGTAGGCTTTGGCTCCAGCATAAAAACCAACGCCTCAGGGCGTTTATCAGGAGGCGCCGTCAGGTAACCCAGAGCAGGCCAGGCCAGGCCCCCTGTGCCAGCCATCCTGGGTGGCCCCATCCCCTCCTCTTCAGCTTCCGGGAAACAGGGATGTGTGGGCAGGTGCATCCAGGCTGGGGGACATTGCAGGGCGGCAGGTTCCCCGGTGATCCCTTCAGGGTCACCCTGAGGTCAAGGTGGGCAGGGTGCAAACAGGGCTCCTGAGGTCCTCTTACCCGCCGAGTAAGAGTCCCCCCGAGGCCCTGCAGCCGATCCCTTTGCTCTCCTTGGGGGAGGGGGGTGCCGCCTGCGCTGTGGTGTGTCTGGATGGGGGCCGCTGGGGGTGCGGCCCAGCCGAGGCGGCCGGACCGGGCGCTGAGGCCTCCTGCCTGGCTGCCGGGCACTGTCTCCACAGAGCTCCACCCGGGACAGGGGGCGCGAGCGGGAGGAAGGGGTGCTCTGCCCCACCGCCTCGAGGAACTGGGAAGTGCCCTGCGCAGCTAACAGAGGCCAGCGCGGGCTCAAATGAGTGCAGGGGCCGGGGCACCCCCGACACCCGGGTCCCCGATGCGGCACGAAGGGCCCCGGGTCCCAGAAGCCAGCCTGCTACTCCCCTGGGCTCCCCCCTACACTCCTGCTCCCACATGAGTCTGCATTCCCCTGCTCCCCACACTTGCCCCAGGGCCCTGCCCCTGCCTGGGCCAGATGCAGAGTCCCTGTGCACAGAGGTGTAGGAATATCAGAGCAGAGCCTTCAGGGGCGGCCTGGTCGCCCAGGGGTTTAGCGCCTGCCTTCCGCCCAGGCCCTGACCCCGCAGGCCCGGGATCGAGTCCCGCCTCGGGCTCTCTGCACCAGGGCTGCTTCTCCCTCTGTCTGTGTGTCTGTCTCTCTCGGTCTCTGTCTCTCTGTGTCTCTTGAGGTCCTTGTACTGATCCAAACTTTTTTGAACATTTATCCTCTAAGATTGTTTCTTTATCGGATAGTTTGTCTTGTTTGTGTAAGAGACAGGCAGAGAGCAGGGAGGGGAGAGGGAGACCCAGGCTCCTGAAGCAGACTGGGCCCCAAGCGCAGGGCCTGCCAGGGCGGGATCCCAGGGTGCTGAGGCCACGACCCGAGCCACAGCCCAGAGTCAGAGGCTAAGTGACTGAGCCACAGGCATCAAGGCCCGGGTTCCTGCCGTGGGCACTCCTGCCCCCCACGGCCCCCGAGAGCTCGGGCTGCGGGCTGCGCTCCCACCCCAGGCCTCCCGGCGGCTCCATGCACGTCCCCTCTGTCCCAACTCAGGGTGCAAGGGCCTCGGCCGGGAAGGCGCCTCCCATCTGCCCGACGAAGCCCAGCCGGACGGAGCTGCTGGAGCAGGAATTCCAACAACTGCTGCCCGCCTTGCTGCGCAGGGATGTCATCTCCGTTTTCATCTTTTTAGACAACTGTCATGGATTTGCCACCACCGACGAGGTGCTGGATCTGCTGTTTACGAAGTGAGCACCTGCGCCTCCGCAGCCCAGGGGTGGGCCACCTGCTGGTGGGGAGGCTGGGAATGGTTCTGAGCTGCCCGGCCTCGGGCCGCTCCCCCGCCTGGAGCAGAGTCACCCAGGGCACAGTGGGGTCCCGGAGGGCAGCCCCGGGGCCTGGCCTGTGGCGGGTCGGCCAGAGGGGCTGTGCCTGTGCTCCGCAGCCGTCCTCCTCCCCCGGGACGGGGCCTGTGCCCCCTCCCCACCGTCACCGGGGTCCTGAGCTGGCCTCTTTTCCCATTGAAAGGGAGGTTGGAGAGTCCATCGGGGGGCTGTGTCCTGGGGCAACCACACAGGGGGACCCCGGGGTCCCCGGGCGCCCAGGCCCACTCAGATATCGGCCGGGGGCCTGGCCGGAGCCTTTCATGCTCAAGCATTCAGGAGGCCCCGGCAGGTGCGGGCGCTTCTCCGGGGGCTGCCCGTGGCCCCCCGCACAGAGCTGACGGCCCCCGGGGCTCCGGCCTAGTCGGGGGTCAGAGGTGACAGCCCCCACGGTGAGAGGTCGCGGCCATAGGATGATTCGTGGGATGCCCCCGCCCTCCCCTAGATATGGGTGCATCGCAGCTGCGTGTGGTGGCGACGACGCGGTCCTGCAGCGCTGGAAACTGTGAGTGACTCCGGCCCCTGCCCGAGGGCCTTCCCTCTCCAGGAGGGCAGCGAGGGGGCTGTGGGCCGGGGGTGCTGGACCCTCACCCCACACATCTGCAATTCCCGTGACGGGGTAAAGGTCTAAGGGCCCTTCAGGAAAGGAGGAAAGGAGAGCCGTGAATAGGGTGTGGGCTTGGTGGGAGAGCACTGGGACCCCTAAGGGAGACTTTCTCCATGCCCGCCCCTCCCAGCCCTCTGTCTGCCCCACACCTGGGACCCAGAGCAGAGGGGGTGGGGAGCATCGCACTCCCCAATCTGGTGGCACCTGGACCCAGTGCACAGCAGGTTGCCACGAGGGCCATTGAGGGCTCACAGACCCGGTGGCCCTGGCCCCGTGGGAGACGGCAGATTAGAGTCAGTGGAAGGACACCCCCCGGGGCCCCTCATGAGGGAGGCAGCGCAGAGCCACAGGGAGGGAAAGTGGAGGTCCCGGGTGGCTCCTGGCAAGGCCTGGCAGGACACAGAGCCCGAGCCCTCCTGGCTTGGACCTTCCCAGAGCGACAGTGTGTGCAGTGAGGGCAATGACAGGCCAGACGCCCCCCGTCCCCGGACGCCTGCCGGTGGATTCAAGGGGCAAGTGGGCAGGGAGCCAGGCTGAGGAGGGAGCCCCGCTTCCCAGCAAAGACCGTGATGGTCACACCGCTGGGCGTGGGCTCCCCCGCACAGAGGCTTCGTGCCAGCCCCTCCTCGGGGAGCAGGCCTGTGGCAGGCAGGACCGCCAGGTGGCAGGTGGACGAGGAGCAGGACTGGCCTCTGACAGCCCCGCACGGGAGGCCGAGGCCCCGGGTCCTGCAGGGCTTCCCCGGGACACCTCGGTGTGAGGGAGCCCTGTCTTCTGACCCCTGTGCCCACCTGTCCCTCCCCAGGGCCATCTGCTGCATCCTGGAAATATGGATGGACTATTATCAGGAGGACTTTTGTCGGCTCCCCCAATCTGCCTCCCTGAAGAAGATTCTGGAATTCATAAGGCAGCGCATGCCAGGCACAGACGTGGAGCTCCGTGCCCGGCGTTACCTGCAACAACTCAGACGCCTCCATGCAGCGGAGCCAGAGGCTGGGGGTGAGGAGGCCTGGGGGTGGCCGAGCTGGGGACAGGGTGGGCCCCACGGATCCAGCGTCCGTGCAGCTGGGCCGGGAGCAGGGGTTCGGCTCACACCCTATCCCCACGAGCTGCAGGCTGGGGACACCTCCCAGGGCTCTTTGAGCGGTTGGAAGAGTGTCCTTGATTTGGGAGGGACGTGGAAAGTCCGTCCTGGTGGTGATACTTTGTCTTCTTGGAGCTACAGCTTCGGCCCGAGCAAAAGACCCTGAAGCACTTCCGGAGCCCGCCCCAGCCCCAACTGTGGGGCCTGCTGCCTCGGATAGGCCTGAAGTGCTCGAGGCCGCCCTGGCTGCTGGGGCTGAGGGCTTGGCCCCAGCTGAGGTGCCAGCTGGGGAGGCGAAGCCCCTGCAGATAGTGGTCACTGCTCTAGATCACGGCTGCGCCCTGGACGAGCCACGTGCACCTGCGGCCACCCCGGAGGAGGAGCAGGCCCTGGCACCTGCAATCGGGGTCCCCAGAGTGCCAGAGCCGCCAATGGCCTCCGGGACAACTGGCTTCAACCTCTGCGCAGCCCCCTGACCACCTCGGGAGCCCGCCCCAGCTCCCACCGCGGGGCTCGTCATGCCTGCAGCCCAACGGAGGCTTGCCCTTCCCGTGTCATTTCACTGTTTCTATATTTTGAGTTTTTCTTTAACCTGTAAAATGCCTTATGAGTTTTATTGTAATAAAGTATAAGTTAACTTCAAACAAAATTCACTCTGATGCTTTTAAATTATACATCGTGGACCTACACTTTAGGTCCATTCACAGTGTCACAGGTCCCAGAGCCCAGGGCGCCGGGGGACACAGCCCAGGATCGGGTGCTCCCCCAGGTCAGGCAGAGGCCGGGAGGACACAGGACAGCCAGGTGGCTCCTGCCCCCGGGCGGCCCGAGCTGTACAGATCGGCGGGCCCGCCCCTGGAGCATCCAGGCCCCTGCACACTGGGAGCTGCAGTAGTCACTGCGGGAGCTGACTCCAGAGCTGCACAGCTGGCCGCCCCCACTGTTGTTGTCCCTCCTGGTGTCACCCTGTACCTGGGACTGAGCAGGGGCCTCACAGATAAACAACTCCCACTGAGCCATACACCTGGCAGGGGCCTGGGCAGCTCCCCAGGTGCACACACCCGACAATCAGCACAGCAGGCCCCTCCCCCAGAAGACCAGCTAGAAGGTCAGGGGAAAAGCAAGGTATTGACCAAGCAGCACTGGAAAGTTCCAGGGGAAGCCGAGGGATTTACAGTATATAGGATCAGAGGATACTCCCCCTTGTTTTTTTCTTTTCTGTTTGTTTCTGTTGTTTCCCCACCCCCACCCCCTTTTTAATTCCTTTTTATTTCTTCTTTTCTTTTTTTCTCTCTCTCTCTCTTTCTCGTTATTCCAGTACAACTTGTTTTTGGCCACTCCGCACTGAGTAAAATGGCTAGAAGGAAAAACTCACCTCCAAAGAAAGAAATCAGAAACAGTCCTCTCTCCCACAGAGTTACAACATTTGGATTACAATTCAATGTCAGAAAGCCAATTCAGAAGCACAGTTATAAAGCTACTGGTGGCTCTAGAAAAAAGCATAAAGGACTCAAGAGACTTCATGACTGTAGGATTTAGATCTAATCAGGCCGAAATTAAAAATCAGTTAAATGAGATGCAATCCAAACTGGAGGTCCTAACGACCAGGGTTAACGAGGGAGAAGAACGAGTGAGTGACACAGAAGACAAGTTGATGGCAAGGGCGGAAACTGAGGGAAGAAAAGAAAGACAATTAAGAGACCATGAGGATAGGTTAAGGGAAATAAATGACAGCCTCAGAAGGAAAAATCTACATTTAATTGGGGTTCCCGAGGGCGCCAAAAGGGACAGAGGTCCAGATTATGTATTTGAACAAATCATAGCTGAAAACTTTCCTAACTTGGGAAGGGAAACAGGCATTTAGATCCAGGAGCTGGAGAGATCACCCCCACCCCCCTTAAATCCATAAAAACCGCTCAACATTTAACATTTAATACTGGAACTTGCAAATTCCAAAGATAAAGAGAAGATCCTTAATGCAGCAAGAGACAAGAAATCACTAACTTTTATGGGGAGAAGCTTTAGGACAACAGCAGACCTCTCCACAGAGACCTGGGAGGTGAGAAAGGGCCGGCAGGATACAGTCAGGGTCCTAAATGAGAGGAACCTGCAGCCAAGAATACTTTATCCAGCAAGGCTCTCATTCAGAATAGAAGGAGAGATAAAGAGCTTCCAAGAGAGGCAGAAACTGACAGGATATGTGACCACCAAGCCGGCTCTGCCAGAAATATTAAGGGGGGACCCTGTAAAAGAAAGGGGAAGTCCAAGGAAACAATCCACAAAAACAGGGACTGAATAGGTATCATGATGACACTAAATCCATATCTGTCAATAGTAACTCTGAACGTGAATGGGCTTAATGACCCCATCAAAAGGACGCAGGGTTTCAGACTGGATAAAAAAAAGGCAAGACCCATCCACTTGCTGTCTCCAAGAGACTCATTTTAGACATCAGGACACCTACAGCCTGAAAATAAAAGGTTGGAGAACTGTGTACCATTCAAATAGTCCTCAATAAATGCAGGGGTAGCCATCCTTATATCAGATAAATTAAAGTTTGTCCCAAAGACTGTAGTGAGAGGTGAAGAGGGACACTATATCATACTTAAAGGATCTATCCAACAAGAGGACCTAACAATCACGAATATTTATGGCCCGGATGCGTGAGCCGCCAAGTATATCAATCGATTAATAACCAAAGTTAAGACATACTTAGATAATAATACACTTATACTTGGTGACTTCAATGGAGCGCTTTCTGCAATCCACAGGTCTTTTAAGCACAACATCTCCAAAGAAACAGGAGCTTTAAATGATACACTGGACCAGATGGATTTCACAGATATTTATAGAACTTTACATGCAAACGCAACTGAATACACATTCTTCTCAAGTGCACGTGGGGCTTTCTCCAGAAGAGACCACAAACTGGGTCACACATCAGGTCTTAATTGATACCAAAAGATTGGGATCGACCCTGTGTATTTTCAGACCATAATGCTTTGAAACTAGAACTAAATCACAAGAAGAAGTTTGGAAGGATTTCAAATACGTGGAGGTTAAGGACCATCCTGCTACAAGGTGAAAGGGTCAACCACGAAATTAGAGAAGAATTAAAAAGATTCATGGAAACTAATGAGAATGAAGACACCACCATTCAAAATCTTTGGGATACAGCAAAAGCAGTCCTGAGGGGGAAATACATCGCAATACAAGCATCCATCCAAAAACTGGAAAAAACTCAAATAGAAAAGCTAACCTTCCACCTAAGGGAGCTGGTGAAAGACAGCAAATAGATCCAACACCCAGCAGAAGAAGAGGGTTAAAAAAGACTCGAGCAGAACTCAATGAAATAGAGACCAGAAGAACTGTGGAAAAGATCAACAAAACCAGGAGTTGGTTCTTTGAAACAATTAAGAAGGTAGATAAACCATTAGCCAGCCTTATTTAAAAGAAGACAGAAAACACTCAAACTAATAAAATCATGATGAGAAAGGAGAGATCACTACTAACACCAAAGAAAGGACCTAGAGTGTATTCTATATGTTAAGCAAAGTCAGTCATTCAGAGAAAATACCAGATGATTTCACTCATACGTGGAATTAAAACAACAACAACAACAACAACAACATCAAACGGATATAGGGGAAGGAAGGAAAAGAGTGGGAGATGTACTATAAGAGATTCTTTAGTACAGAGAACAACAGGCTTGCTGGAGGGAAGGAGGGCATGGGATTGGCGTGGTGATTGGCAGTGAGGAGGGCACTTGTTGTGATGAGCACTGGGTGTTATAGGTAAGTGATGAATCACTAAACACTAGTCTTGAACCAATATTACAGTATATGTTAACTAACTAGAATTTAAGTAAAAACTTGAAAAAAATAAGGAAAGAAGACTCATGGAATGGTAAAGCTTGCAGGGACCATGATAGTCCAGTAGCAAGCACCTTGTGCATTAAAAGATGAGGAGGGGGCGCCTGGATGGCACAGTCAGTTATGTGACCAACTGTTGGTTTCAGCTTGGATCCTGATCTCGGGGTCATGAGGTCGAGTCCCACATCGGGCTCCGTGCTCAATCTGGAGCGTGTTCTCCCTCTCTCTCTAACTCCCACTTGTGCTCTCTCTCCCTCTCTCTGATTTATATATAATATAAATCTTAAAAAAAAAAATAAGATGAGAGAAATAAATCACATTTTCAGACACAGTGCAGACCCTGGAGCTACAAAGCCTCACCTATACCACATGCACTACCCTGCTTGCCTCATCTTTCCTCAGTCTCCCTTTTGTGCTCTCTCTTCCTCCTTTTTCTTTCCTAGACACCATATGCTTAGTGAGGCCAGCAGGACCAAGAGCTAAAAATGTCCTGGGTGTGGCCCTTCATAAAGGCTTTCATCAAAGGCACTTACCTTGAAGTGGAAGCCATGATGAGCCAGAAACAGAGATTTGTCTATATGTGCAGAGTCAAAGAACCTGTAAGACAGCAAAAGTCGATTTTTTTAAATTGTATGCTGGGCCGCCCGGGTGGCTCAGTGGTTTGGTGACTGCCTTCGGCCCAGGGTGTGATCCTGGAGACCCAGGATCGAGTCCCACGTCAGGCTTCTGCGTGGAGCCTGCTTCTCCCTCTGCCTGTGTCTGTGCCTCTCTCTCCCTCTGTGTCCTTCTCATGAATAAATAAAGAAAATCTTTAAAAAATAAAAAAATAAAATTAAATATGTATTCTTTCATTGTAAAGGACCTTAACTATCAATTTCACTTTAAAAAAAATTGCATGCTAATTAGCAAGGAATAGGACCTTCTCCACCATTTAAGTGAAAAAAAAAAAAAAAAAAACCAAGAATACCAAAACACATTTTTAGCCTAAAGTTCACTAGCAGTAAGCAGAGGATGGATTGAATACACACAGCAGAGGGGGTCTAGTCAACTGGCCAATCAGAGGGAAAAAACAACGAGCCCTCCACGTCCTGCTGAAACATATTATAGGTCAAAGGTTTTCACCGTCAAAACTACTGGCATGTGGGCCGGATGAGCCTTTGTTGGGGGGCTGTCCTGTGAATTACGGGATTTTAACAGCTTTCCGGAACTCCACCCACTAGGTGCCAGTAAAACACGGATCCCCTACCTGTGAAATCAAACATGTTTCCAGATATTGCCATACGTCCCATGGGGGACAAAATTGCACCTGGTTGACAACTATTATTCTATCTATATCAAGACTCCAATAGATCGTACCGTAAAAAGGAAATACTGTCTACTAGTGCTGCCCAATATGGTATGTGGTTATTACATATCTGATATATATGGCGAGTGTGATTGAGAAAGTGAATTTTCTCAATTATATAAAATTTTATATAATTTTAATTAATTTTAATGTAAATTGTCACATGTGCCTGGCCAGTGACCACCACATTAGTGAAGTCTCAGATGTATAAAGAGCCAATTATGAAACAACGTTCTCTTAACAACCAACAGGTCAAAGAAGAAAAACTTTTTCCTAGGTTAACTTAAGGGGGAAATTAAAAAGCATCTTGAGGCCATCTGGGTGGCTCAGTTGGTTAAGCCTTCGACTCCTGATTTGGCTCAGATCATGATCTCAGTATCTTGAGATCGAGCCCTGTGCTGGGTTCTGCAGTGAGTGTGGAGCCTGCTTAAGATTCTCCCTCTCCTTTCCCCCTGCCCCCACCCACTCCTGGGTTCTCTTTCTTACATAAATACATAGTATCTTGAAACAAATGAAACAAGGAAACCCAATATACCAAAACATTTAGGCTGCAGCAAAAGATTTCTAGGAGAGCTTAATGCTATAAACACATACAGAAAAAAAAAAAAAATTTATATATATATATATATAAATCTCTCAAGGAACTCTAGAAAGAATAGATGAATGGATAAAGAAGACGTGGTACATATGCGATGGAGTATTATTCAGTTATACAAAAGAATGAAATCTCGTCATTTGGAATGACGTACATGGAGCTAAAGAGTAATGCTAAGTGAAATAAGTGAGTCAGAGAAACACAAATACCATATGATTTCATTCCTAAGTGTAATTTAAGAAACAAAAAAAGAATGTGCAAAGGGGGGCACCTAGGTGGTTCAGATGGTAAAAGCATCTGACTTTGTATGCTGTTTATTTTTCTCACTTCACGAGACTTAATACTCTTTCATGAAAAGAACTCTTACTAAACTAGGAGTAAAAGTAAACCAACTAAACATCATAAAGACCAAATATGAAAAAAAAAAATCCCAACTAATGTACAAAATAGCAAAAGACTCAAACTTTTCCTCTAAAAATAGGATCAAAATAAAGTTCTTTACTCTGGCCTTTCCATCAAATATAGTACTAGAAAACTTAGCCAGAGCAATTAGGCAAGTAAAAGAAACAAAACGCATCCAAACTGGAAAGGAAGAAGAAGAATCATATTTGCATATACCATAATCTTATACGTAGAAATCGTAAGGATTAAAAAAATTAGAAGCAGTAAACAAATTCAACAAGGTTGCAGAAATGAAAACCAACACACCAAGAAGCAGTTGCATCTCTAGATGTTAACAATGAACAATTTGAAGTGGAACTCAAGAACACAACTCCATTTACCACAACACTGAAAAAGGTAAGATATTCAGGAACAAGACTAATGAAAGAAGTGAAAGAATCATACACTGAAAATGAGAAAACATATGTAAAGGTAATGTTTAAAAAAAACCCCAATAATAGATATCTATTTTATAGATAAAATGCTTGAAAGGAAACATAAGGAAAAGATTCACAATATTAGATCTGCCAATGATTTCTTTCTTTTTGTAAACAGGCTCCATACCCAGGGTGGAGCCTAATATGGGGCCTGAACTCACAACCCTGAGATCAAGACCTGAGCTGACATTGAGTCATATGCTTACTGACTGAGCCACCCAGGATCCACGGACCTGGCAGTGATTTCCTGACTACGATACCGAAGCACCAGCAAACAAGTAAACATAGACAAATGGGGTCTATAAAACTTCAAATGCACCAAAGGATACAATCTAGAGAGTGAAGAGACAACGAATAGAATGGGAAAAATATGTGCAAACCATGTATTTGACAATAAGTTAACATACAAAAAACTCCTACGAACTTCGTCACAAGGCAACAAGTAGCCCAATGGAAGAAAGGACGAAGAGCCTGTACAGACATTCCTTGAAAGAAGATGTATAAATGGCCAATGAACCTATGAAATGATGCTCCACATCACTAACCATCAAAAAAGGCAAATCACAACCACGATGAGGGTCACCTCACACCCATTAGGATGACCACTGTTAAAAAATAAAATGTTGGCAAGGATATGGAGAAATCAGGACACTTGTGCATTGCTGATAGGAATGTAGCATGGTGCAACCACTATGTAAACAGTATGAGAGTTCCTCAAAAAAATTAAAACTACAACTACCATATAATCCAGCAATCCTATTTCTGGGGTACGTGTAGTCAAAAGAATTGAAAGCAGGGTCGCCAAGAGACCTCCATCCTCATAGAAGCATTCTTTATCATAGCCAAGGGCTGGGAGCAACTCAGATGTCCATCAAAGGTAAATGGATAAAGAAAATGTGGTGTATACTGATTTTTATTTATTTATGAGAGACACACGGGGAGAGAGGCAGAGACACAGGCATAAACCATAATGAGATACCATTTCATACCCACTAGGATGGCTATTATCAGAGAACCAGAAATAACAAATGTTGGTGAGGATACGGAAAAATAGAAACCCTGTGCACTGCTGGTGGAAATATAAAATGCAACTATGCAAAACAGTATGGTGGTTTCTCACAAAATTAAAAATGGCATTACTGTCATGATCCAGCAATTCCACTTCTAGGTACATGCCCAAAAGAACTGAAACCAAAGTCTTGAAGAGATATCTGTACACCCATATTCCTCGCAGAATTATCCACAATAGGCAAAAAGTGGAAGTAACTCATGTGTTCATTGAAATATGAATGGATAAATGCAGTACATACACAATGGAGTATCAGTCTTTTTTTTTTTTTTTCTTTTTTTAAAGATTTTATTTATTTATTCATTAGACAGAGAGAGAGAGAGAGAGAGAGAGAGAGGCAGAGACACAGGCAGAGGGAGAAGCAGGCTCCATGCAGGGAGCCCGATGTGGGACTCGATCCCGGGTCTCCAGGGTCACGCCCTGGGCCAAAGGCAGGTGCTCAACCCCAGAGCCACCTGGGCTGCCTGGAATATCAGTCTTAAAAGGAAGACTGACACATGCTGTAACATGGATGAACCTTGAAGACCTCCTGATTTCAAAAACTTGCGAAGGGACAGTAATCAAGACAAATATATCAACAGAACAGACAAATCAATGGAACAAAGTCCAAAAATATATCAGCACATATAAAGTCAAATGATTTTTGACAAACGTATTAAGGCAGTTTAATGGAGAAAGGAAAGTCTATTCAACAGTGGTGCTACAACAACTGGTTATCAATATGAAAAAATGAAAAAAAGAACTTTGATCCCTAATTCACACAAGACTAAAAATTAATGAGATAGATCATAGATCTTTTTTTAAAATAAATTTATTTTTTATTGGTGTTCAGTCTACCAACATACAGAATAACACCCAGTGCTCATCCCATCAAGTGCCCCCCTCAGTGCCCGTCACCCATTCACCCCCACCCCCCACCCTCCTCCCCTTCCACCACCCCTAGTTCGTTTCCCAGAGTTAGCAGTCTTTACGTTCTGTCTCCCTTTCTGATATTTCCCACACATTTCTTCTCCCTTCCCTTATATTCCCTTTCACTATTAATTATATTCCCCAAATGAAAGAGAACATACAATGTTTGTCCTTCTCCGACTGACTTACTTCACTCAGCATAATACCCTCCAGTTCCATCCACGTTGAAGCAAATGGTGGGTATTTGTCGTTTCTAATGGCTGAGCAATATTCCATTGTATACATAAACCACGATAGATCATAGATCTAATGAGAAACTAAAACTGAAGCCTCATAAAGAAAACGTGGAAGAATTTCTTCATGACCTTGGGGTAAGCAACAACTTCTTAGACTGAAGATATAAGATGGTAATGTAACAGAAAAATAGTAATAAATGGAATCTTATAAAAACTAAAAACTTCTGGGACACTTGGGTGAAGCCTGCTTCTCCCTCTGCCTGTGTTTCTGCCTCTCTCTCTGTGTCTGTCATGAATAAATAAATAAAATCTTAAAAAAAAACTTATAGTTGAAAAATTATAATTGAAAAATTTTTTTCAATTTTTTAAACTTTTGCTTTAAGAAAAATACCATTTAATAAAATGAAAAGTTAAACCATAGACTAGGAGCAAAGACTCAGAACTGTATCGGACCCCGGGATCACTCCCGGAGCCAAAGGCAGACGCTCAGCTGCTGAGCCATCGAGACGTCCCACTAGGAAAATATTTTTAAAGGCATCTCAGCAGTATTAACTTTTCCCAGAATAAAGTATGGAAAACTTACCAACAATATCAAGTTGAGTTTCTTCATCTTCTTCTCTTTTTCTCTTCTTCTCTTTGCTCTTTTTCTTCTTACTGTAGGAGATAATTTATATAGATAAGTTTAGAAATATTGATTTGATGTTAAACATCTAAGATGGAATCTTACAAGCCTCTTTTAAGCTGTACACAGATTTATGAATTATTGATTCACAGTTATCTACACCGATATGTTCTCTTCCTTCTAATACTGAGAAGTCAGTTCTGATCCTGTATGTATTGTATTATAGTTAAGAGAACAGGCTCTGGAGGACTGCCTTTTTAATCTTGTTATTTCTTAGCTCTGCGACTTTTGGAACATTTCTTAATCACTGTCAGCTTCTCATCTATAACATGAGGATAATAATTTATGCTCTTAAGGTTACTGCGAGGATTAAGGGTGAATGTGAATCTTCCTATGTTGCTGGTGAAAATGAAAAGTGGTACAGCTGCTTTAGGAAATAGTTTGGGGTTCTTCAAAAAGTTAAACAGAGTTATCATATGACCTAACCTATGTACTGCTAGGTATATACCCAAGAGAAATGAGAACACACATCCACACAAAAATTTTCTAAGAAATTCGTAACAGCATGATTCCTAATAGCCAAAAAGTGGAAATACCCCAGATGTCCTTCAACGGGTGAAAGGATAAACAAAATGTGTTATATCCATACAATGGAATATTATTCAGCCATAAAAATAAGGATACTGATACATGCTAGACATGGATGAAGCCAGATACAAGAGACCGCATATTGCATGACTCCATTTATAGGAAATATTCAGAACAGGCAAACTGATAACAGAGAGAAAGTATATTAGTGGTTGCGGGCATGAGGGAAGAGTGGACTGGAGAGGGACTACTAAGGATTATGGGGTTTCCTTCCCAGACCATGAAAATATTGGACAACATGACAGTGGGGAACTTTGTGGACTAAACACTAAAACCCACAGAACTGTGCTTTATAGGGTGAATTTTATATGTATCATATCTCAGTAATAAAAAAAAAGAAAAAAAAAAAAAAACAACACCCGGGGGGTGTTTCCAAATAAGTCGTATTCAAAGTGCTTAGAGTTGTTCTAGGCAGGCAGAAAGTGCTATCTACGTGCGTTAATGAAGACTGATAGTTGTGATGAGCATGAGATGCGCTTATTTGTATTTTCATGGAAACGTAAGCTTTCAGAAGCTAACTCTCCCCTCTCTCCTGTAAAGCCAGGCAGGACAAGCTTCAGATTAACATCTGTAATGAATGATCAACCGTGAGCAAATCTACCAGAGAGAAGAGAGGTGGAGATCTGGGCGGGCAGATACTTTTTCCTAAAAAGTCCAACGACCGTAAATCACCACTACGACCTTCTCCTTGCATTTGGTTCCGCTTACTGTACGCGTTAACTCATCTAATCCTCGTAGCAATTCTTTTTTTTTTTTTTTTTTTAAGATTTTATTTATTTATTAATGAAAGACAGAGAGAGAGGCAGAGACACAGACAGAGGGAGAAGCAGGCTCCGTGCAGGGAGCCTGACGTGGGGCCGATCCCGGGACTCCAGGGTCACCAGGGTCACGCTCCGGGCCCAAGGCGGCGCCAAGCCGCGGAGCCGCCGGGCTGCCCCCTGGCATCAGTTCTCCTACCGCTAATCTTCCCTAATGAATGAGTAAATAGAAGCTCCAGGATATTAACGGACCTGCCACAAACTGCTAAACTAGTAACTGCGGAGAACGCGGACTTGAGCTTATTCTATACCTGTCAAAACGCACATCTGCATATCGTATTAAAAAAATTAAGGATTTGCTTTTTTGGGGCGGGGGGAGGGAGGGATGATTAATTAAGGGTTTTTTTTGTGGGGGGGGAATGAAGGATTTTTTTTGAGGGGAGACGTTTAAGGAGTACTGGGCGGGGGGGCGGGCGTGAAGTAACGAGCCCTAACAGGAGACGTCGCTGTCACGACCTGCAGCACGAGACTAAGGCGGACGCGCCGAGCAGCGGTCTGGGGGGCTCCTGACCCGGGGCCGGGCCTGCAGCTGCGGCTCGCGGTGGCGCCCTCAGGTCTCCTCCGTCAGGCCGGCCCCGCACGAGCGCCCGGAGCTGCCCGGCAGCCACAGAGCCCGCGGCCGGAAGCAGGCCCGAGTTCCCGGCTCCCTCACACCCCGAGTTCCGCGAGACTCGACTCTCCTCCCCACGGGGGGGGGGCGGCGGGGGCGCTGTCGGAAGAGACCCAGAGTCTCCCGCGCCAGCTCTGGCCTTACCTCTTGGCCTTGGTTCCCTTGAGCACGAGTTTGGTGGACTTCACGTACGAGTATTCGGCCATGGTTGGGGGGACGCCCTGTCCGCCGAGGGGAGAGCTGGCTAGCGGCAAAAGACCTCCACTGGAGGAGGGACTGGCGAGGGAAGCCCTCCCCGCGCAGAACCGCAGGGACCCCCTGAGCGCGCAGGCGACGGCGCCTCCGAGCCCCGGGCGTTATTTTTCACCCGCCTCTTGGCGCCTACTTCCTGTTTACAGTCTGGGGCTACGGCGACGGCAGAGGGCCGAATTACCTCAGGGTTCATTTGCTTTGGAGAAGCGCAGGTTCACGTTTCCGCAAAAGAGAAAAAACGGGGGGGGGGGGGGGGGGGATGGGGAGGGGAACGGACGCGCCCCCTGGCGGCCGCCGAGGGCCTGACAGCTGTGGGGGCGCGCTAGAGGTTTCCTGCTCCGTGTCCCGGGAAGGCGACCGGGTGATGAGCCCCGTGATGGGGCTCCCGGAGCGCCTCCCCGCTTTCCTGGGCGTGAGCTGGGCCTCCGAGGGCTTGCGAGCCCTTCCAACCCCATCAATTCCTATTGTGTTATCTAGGGAGACTGGAGTGGTGGGCAGGAAACGACTGGGGAGTCCAGGAAAAGATAATTAAGTGCATAAGTTTGGGGGCAGACGGCACGAGCGCGGTCGGAATCGGGTGCAGGTGCGGCGGAGGCCGAGGCGCACACTCACGACCCGAGAGGTCTGTCCGCCTAGCAGGGGCCTCGGGGGGCGCTCCAGCCCCCGCGACCGTGTCTCCGGCCTGCTCCGGGATCTTCCGACAGTTTCTTAAAAAAAAAAAAAAAAGAAAGAAAATGTTTCAAAAAACATTTTATTTTTATTTGAGAGGGAGGGAGAGAGAGAGAACGACAGCAGGGGGAGGGGCGGAGCTCCGTGTAGGGCTCCCTCCTGGGGCTCCATCCCGGGGCTCCACCAGGGACTCTCTTCTGGGACTCTGTGATCATGACCTGAGCCGAAGGCTGACCCTTCACCAACTCAGCCACCCAGGTGCCTCTCTTACAACAGTTTGATAGTTCACTTCCCTGATTGCCTTTTCTCCCACTTCCAAACCACCTCTGATAATGCTGCCTGAATGATCATTCTAGAGAACTCGCTGATTATTCCCCAATCTAAAAATCTATTAAAGGCAACCTATTACTTTCAGGAGAGAAACTCCCGGCATCGCTTAGTAAACTATTGACAGTCTGGCCTCTTTTCCCACCACCTAACCTTTGCTACCGTAGTCCCACCAAATGGTTGGAAATGTCTGAATGCTCTCTGTTTGCTTCTGCTCCCTGGAATCCTGCCCTTTCTTCTTTCCCATGCTCTTCACTTGGCCCCAGGGTTTCCAATGTTTAAGACAATATTAATTAGTGGAACCTCACTAAAATAGGGAAAGGAGGAGAAAAGAGAAAGTTAGGAGGTGAAGCCTTACCACTCAACATCAATTATGGTTAATTACAGAAAGAATTATCAATGAAGAGCCCAACAGAAGAATCAGCAGCAGGAAAGAATCATCAATCACAGGCTCCTGCAAGGGAAAGATGTATTTCGTATCTCTGACAACATCTCCACTACCCCTGCAACTCAGCCCTTTGGAAACCATCATGACCTGGACTTCTGCTATTTTTCCCCCCCCAATGGACTTTTGTTTGGAAAAAACCCTCCCAGCTTCATTCTTCTTCTGCACAAAATAATGTTCCTCTTTGTTTGTTGCATGTCCAGAATTGGAATTCTGTTATTCCTGAAAAAAACCATTTTTTTGCTAGTAAAATAACTGATAGTTTTATTTTTCAGGTTAAAACTCCAAAAAACTGTCTTTAAATTCCCTCCTGCACTCCCCAAGCATCCTGCATTTCTCATTCTGTAGTTAATTGTGTGCTTTTTCAGGGCAGGAACATAAGTAGCTTATTCGTCTTTGTTTCACCTATATACCTTGTGCAGTACCTGCTTCAGAGTAGACCCCGCATAAATGTCTGTTAACATGTTAGGATTGTAAAGCCTGAAGTTCAGCTGTGGGTTAATGAAGAGAGTGGAACATTTAGGAGTGTGACTAGATAGGAGGGGTTGTGGTAGAAAAGCAGGAGGAGGAAAATCAGAGGGGTGAGGAATAATATATTATCATGGAGGCCACTGGAGGCCCATTCCTTATTTATTTACCAACCATCTCTGCAAAAACACCATGTGCTTGATGATAACATGTTGGCACCAGTATGGACAAAGGCAAGGAGCTAGGTGAGTGCTGCGTTGTGAAAAGAGAAGTGAATAGCCCAGTTGGTTGGAGACAGGGCATGTAGATTACAGTGGTGGGATCCAGGATTGAGAAGGCAAAGTTGGGTCATTTTGTACCTGAAAAATTTGCATAATCAGGAAGCAATTGTGAGGGTACTTTGCAGGGGGGTCAGATGAACAGAGTGGTACTCCAGGATGGTTACTCTGCAGCACTTGGCAATGCGATATAAGCCATGAGCTTTGGCTATTTTTTTTTTTTTTTTTTTGGTAATACGAGTAACTGACAAAAGATAGTTATTTCAAATAAACACATTGCCAACCACAAGACTAGACAAAGAGCCAGCCCCACTGCCCCCTAGGCTCCTTTGTGAACTTGGTTGATTTCAATAAGTGACCATTTGGGCCACTTGCCTTTTCTCTTCCTGAGCTTTAAATTCCACACTCTTATATTTTAAATTTTCTAATAAAGAGTGAGCCTATAAAACCCTAGCCCCCCACACTTGGCTCTGATAAAAGCAGAAAACCTGCCTGTGCATACTTGTATGCTCGCCATCCTCCTTCCCCCTGCCCTGTGTGACCTCGCTATGTGGTTCCAGGTGTGCTGTGTGATTTCCAGGTCTTATAAATAATAAATCTCTATTTTTTCAAAGTTTCCCATTGTTCTTGAAGGGCATCTTGAAATCATAATAAGAAGCACAATAGCGGGTCCAAACACAAGAGTGGTATATTGATATTAGCATATTGATATGCTAAGACTGGCACAAAACAGTGTGATCAGTGGTGTGATACCAAAACCCTTTTACTCGAGCCATGACTCTTTTTTTTTTTTTTAATTTTTTTTTTATTTTTTATTTATGATAGGCACACAGTGAGAGAGAGAGAGAGAGAGGCAGAGACACAGGCAGAGGGAGAAGCAGGCTCCATGCAGGGAGCCCGAGGGGGGACTTGATCTCGGGTCCCCAGGATCAGGCCCTGGACCGAAGGCGGTGCTAAACCGCTGAGCCACCCGGGCTGCCCTCGCTTTCTTAGTAAAGAGAAATTTTACCCCCTTACAAACACAGTATGACACAATCCCTTGTACATTTTCATTAGCTTAGTCTAGACCCCCAGGTGACTCAGGGGCTGAGCTGAGCATCCACCTTCGGCCCAGGGCCTGATCCTGGGATCCGGGATCGAGTCCCCCATCAGGCTTCCTGCATGGAGCCTGCTTCTCCCTCGGCCTATGTCTCTGCCTCTCTCACTCTCTGTCACTCTCATGAATAAAGAGATAAAAATCTTTAAATAAAAAACAACAACAGAAAATAATTCGCTTAGGCCTTTGCTGGAAGGTGCTGCTTGTTGCCCAACTTAGGTTCCATGGAGTCCGTGAGGCACGATCACCCTTACATTCGAGGCTTGCCGTTTCTTTGTGTCACCAAAGTGCTCCTTCTTCTTTATCCCTCTCTCTGCTTTTCGGTTTGATGAATTATTTTTTCATGATTCTATTTTAATTACTCCATTTTTCTCCATTCGAGACTCAGCTGTCTTTCTTTTTTTATTTAATGATCTTCAGTGATGTTGCTTCTCCTCTGCTAACTTCCTAGTTCTGCATCTGTGTCTACATTTATATCCGTGTCTCTGTTTCTCTGTCAGTGTACGTGGACACACAACGTGCTTTCAGTTCAGTTGGGGGTCAAGCCGGAGAGTCAGTGCCTCCTGTCTACTTTCAGTTCTGTGGCTGACAGCAGGTTCCCTAGAGCCCAGGTCAGGGCGACCCACTGGGTGCACCGCTGTCCACAGCTCACCCAGTGGGAAGGAGGGAAGGGCCCATAACACACGACAGGCAGGGGTTCAGGATAAGGACGGCCTCACACCTTCTAGGCCGAGACTCTGACACCTTCTGTAGGGTTTGCCTTGGGTTCAGGAGCCTAGGATCGTGGGGAGCTATTGCCCATGCCTCCCCCGGTGGGACTGTCATCTTCTGGGCCTCCAGTATGAGAGAACTGGTGCCCACGTGTGTGCACATGGACCTCGTGGGCCTGGGCGCATGTACACACCAAGGAAGAACATGTGGTTGGAGGTATTTCCCGCATGTGACACCCGCCTCCAATGTCATAGATATGATGCCACAGTGGCCTGGGGACGTCTGGAGGAAGCACCCGCTAGGGTAATCCCTGTCCCACGGGCAAGATGCAGACCATCCCCGACGGGCACAACGGCTTCTCTGGGGTCAAAACCGGGGAAGAATGGAAAGTTGTGTCTGAACGCAGGCGTGTGTCCAGGCTGGGGCCCTGGCTGCACACAGTCCTTCCCTGGGGCCTGTGGACAGGGGTGCGGGTGTGTCACTGTGTGCACAGGCCATCGCCTGCAGGGACGGGGGAGCCGTCGGCAGCCCCGAGCGCCGCCCCTGCAGCTTCCTCCAGGAGTGGGTCAGGGAGGGGGTCCCAGGAAGTGAGGTCACTCCCGTGACACAGAGCCCAACAGAACTTGGAACCCCCGTGACCAGGCAACCGCATCTAGTGCAGCCCCACCTCAGGCTCACTTGGCTGGAGACATCCGCTCCTGGAAGATGTTCTCCTGCTGCCGGCCCACCTCTGGGGGCTCTGGCTCCCAGGAACCCCAGGGGTGCCGCTTGTTCCAATGCTGTAGGCTTTGGCTCCAGCATAAAAACCAACGCCTCAGGGCGTTTATCAGGAGGCGCCGTCAGGTAACCCAGAGCAGGCCAGGCCAGGCCCCCTGTGCCAGCCATCCTGGGTGGCCCCATCCCCTCCTCTTCAGCTTCCGGGAAACAGGGATGTGTGGGCAGGTGCATCCAGGCTGGGGGACATTGCAGGGCGGCAGGTTCCCCGGTGATCCCTTCAGGGTCACCCTGAGGTCAAGGTGGGCAGGGTGCAAACAGGGCTCCTGAGGTCCTCTTACCCGCCGAGTAAGAGTCCCCCCCGAGGCCCTGCAGCCGATCCCTTTGCTCTCCTTGGGGGAGGGGGGTGCCGCCTGCGCTGTGGTGTGTCTGGATGGGGGCCGCTGGGGGTGCGGCCCAGCCGAGGCGGCCGGACCGGGCGCTGAGGCCTCCTGCCTGGCTGCCGGGCACTGTCTCCACAGAGCTCCACCCGGGACAGGGGGCGCGAGCGGGAGGAAGGGGTGCTCTGCCCCACCGCCTCGAGGAACTGGGAAGTGCCCTGCGCAGCTAACAGAGGCCAGCGCGGGCTCAAATGAGTGCAGGGGCCGGGGCACCCCCGACACCCGGGTCCCCGATGCGGCACGAAGGGCCCCGGGTCCCAGAAGCCAGCCTGCTACTCCCCTGGGCTCCCCCCTACACTCCTGCTCCCACATGAGTCTGCATTCCCCTGCTCCCCACACTTGCCCCAGGGCCCTGCCCCTGCCTGGGCCAGATGCAGAGTCCCTGTGCACAGAGGTGTAGGAATATCAGAGCAGAGCCTTCAGGGGCGGCCTGGTCGCCCAGGGGTTTAGCGCCTGCCTTCCGCCCAGGCCCTGACCCCGCAGGCCCGGGATCGAGTCCCGCCTCGGGCTCTCTGCACCAGGGCTGCTTCTCCCTCTGTCTGTGTGTCTGTCTCTCTCGGTCTCTGTCTCTCTGTGTCTCTTGAGGTCCTTGTACTGATCCAAACTTTTTTGAACATTTATCCTCTAAGATTGTTTCTTTATCGGATAGTTTGTCTTGTTTGTGTAAGAGACAGGCAGAGAGCAGGGAGGGGAGAGGGAGACCCAGGCTCCTGAAGCAGACTGGGCCCCAAGCGCAGGGCCTGCCAGGGCGGGATCCCAGGGTGCTGAGGCCACGACCCGAGCCACAGCCCAGAGTCAGAGGCTAAGTGACTGAGCCACAGGCATCAAGGCCCGGGTTCCTGCCGTGGGCACTCCTGCCCCCCACGGCCCCCGAGAGCTCGGGCTGCGGGCTGCGCTCCCACCCCAGGCCTCCCGGCGGCTCCATGCACGTCCCCTCTGTCCCAACTCAGGGTGCAAGGGCCTCGGCCGGGAAGGCGCCTCCCATCTGCCCGACGAAGCCCAGCCGGACGGAGCTGCTGGAGCAGGAATTCCAACAACTGCTGCCCGCCTTGCTGCGCAGGGATGTCATCTCCGTTTTCATCTTTTTAGACAACTGTCATGGATTTGCCACCACCGACGAGGTGCTGGATCTGCTGTTTACGAAGTGAGCACCTGCGCCTCCGCAGCCCAGGGGTGGGCCACCTGCTGGTGGGGAGGCTGGGAATGGTTCTGAGCTGCCCGGCCTCGGGCCGCTCCCCCGCCTGGAGCAGAGTCACCCAGGGCACAGTGGGGTCCCGGAGGGCAGCCCCGGGGCCTGGCCTGTGGCGGGTCGGCCAGAGGGGCTGTGCCTGTGCTCCGCAGCCGTCCTCCTCCCCCGGGACGGGGCCTGTGCCTCCTCCCCACCGTCACCGGGGTCCTGAGCTGGCCTCTTTTCCCATTGAAAGGGAGGTTGGAGAGTCCATCGGGGGGCTGTGTCCTGGGGCAACCACACAGGGGGACCCCGGGGTCCCCGGGCGCCCAGGCCCACTCAGATATCGGCCGTGGGCCTGGCCGGAGCCTTTCATGCTCAAGCATTCAGGAGGCCCGGGCAGGTGCGGGCACTTCTCCGGGGGCTGCCCGTGGCCCCCCGCACAGAGCTGACGGCCCCCGGGGCTCCGGCCTAGTCGGGGGTCAGAGGTGACAGCCCCCACGGTGAGAGGTCGCGGCCACAGGATGATTCGTGGGATGCCCCCGCCCTCCCCTAGATATGGGTGCATCGCAGCTGCGTGTGGTGGCGACGACGCGGTCCTGCAGCGCTGGAAACTGTGAGTGACTCCGGCCCCTGCCCGAGGGCCTTCCCTCTCCAGGAGGGCAGCGAGGGGGCTGTGGGCCGGGGGTGCTGGACCCTCACCCCACACATCTGCAATTCCCGTGACGGGGTAAAGGTCTAAGGGCCCTTCAGGAAAGGAGGAAAGGAGAGCCGTGAATAGGGTGTGGGCTTGGTGGGAGAGCACTGGGACCCCTAAGGGAGACTTTCTCCATGCCCGCCCCTCCCAGCCCTCTGTCTGCCCCACACCTGGGACCCAGAGCAGAGGGGGTGGGGAGCATCGCACTCCCCAATCTGGTGGCACCTGGACCCACTGCACAGCAGGTTGCCACGAGGGCCATTGAGGGCTCACAGACCCGGTGGCCCTGGCCCCGTGGGAGACGGCAGATTAGAGTCAGTGGAAGGACACCCCCCGGGGCCCCTCATGAGGGAGGCAGCGCAGAGCCACAGGGAGGGAAAGTGGAGGTCCCGGGTGGCTCCTGGCAAGGCCTGGCAGGACACAGAGCCCGAGCCCTCCTGGCTTGGACCTTCCCAGAGCGACAGTGTGTGCAGTGAGGGCAATGACAGGCCAGACGCCCCCCGTCCCCGGACGCCTGCCGGTGGATTCAAGGGGCAAGTGGGCAGGGAGCCAGGCTGAGGAGGGAGCCCCGCTTCCCAGCAAAGACCGTGATGGTCACACCGCTGGGCGTGGGCTCCCCCGCACAGAGGCTTCGTGCCAGCCCCTCCTCGGGGAGCAGGCCTGTGGCAGGCAGGACCGCCAGGTGGCAGGTGGACGAGGAGCAGGACTGGCCTCTGACAGCCCCGCACGGGAGGCCGAGGCCCCGGGTCCTGCAGGGCTTCCCCGGGACACCTCGGTGTGAGGGAGCCCTGTCTTCTGACCCCTGTGCCCACCTGTCCCTCCCCAGGGCCATCTGCTGCATCCTGGAGATATGGATGGACTATTATCAGGAGGACTTTTGTCGGCTCCCCCAATCTGCCTCCCTGAAGAAGATTCTGGAATTCATAAGGCAGCGCATGCCAGGCACAGACGTGGAGCTCCGTGCCCGGCGTTACCTGCAACAACTCAGACGCCTCCATGCAGCGGAGCCAGAGGCTGGGGGTGAGGAGGCCTGGGGGTGGCCGAGCTGGGGACAGGGTGGGCCCCACGGATCCAGCGTCCGTGCAGCTGGGCCGGGAGCAGGGGTTCGGCTCACACCCCATCCCCACGAGCTGCAGGCTGGGGACACCTCCCAGGGCTCTTTGAGCGGTTGGAAGAGTGTCCTTGATTTGGGAGGGACGTGGAAAGTCCGTCCTGGTGGTGATACTTTGTCTTCTTGGAGCTACAGCTTCGGCCCGAGCAAAAGACCCTGAAGCACTTCCGGAGCCCGCCCCAGCCCCAACTGTGGGGCCTGCTGCCTCGGATGGGCCTGAAGTGCTCGAGGCCGCCCTGGCTGCTGGGGCTGAGGGCTTGGCCCCAGCTGAGGTGCCAGCTGGGGAGGCGAAGCCCCTGCAGATAGTGGTCACTGCTCTAGATCACGGCTGCGCCCTGGACGAGCCACGTGCACCTGCGGCCACCCCGGAGGAGGAGCAGGCCCTGGCACCTGCAATCGGGGTCCCCAGAGTGCCAGAGCCGCCAATGGCCTCCGGGACAACTGGCTTCAACCTCTGCGCAGCCCCCTGACCACCTCGGGAGCCCGCCCCAGCTCCCACCGCGGGGCTCGTCATGCCTGCAGCCCAACGGAGGCTTGCCCTTCCCGTGTCATTTCACTGTTTCTATATTTTGAGTTTTTCTTTAACCTGTAAAATGCCTTATGAGTTTTATTGTAATAAAGTATAAGTTAACTTCAAACAAAATTCACCCTGATGCTTTTAAATTATACATCGTGGACCTACACTTTAGGTCCATTCACAGTGTCACAGGTCCCAGAGCCCAGGGCGCCGGGGGACACAGCCCAGGATCGGGTGCTCCCCCAGGTCAGGCAGAGGCCGGGAGGACACAGGACAGCCAGGTGGCTCCTGCCCCCGGGCGGCCCGAGCTGTACAGATCGGCGGGCCCGCCCCTGGAGCATCCAGGCCCCTGCACACTGGGAGCTGCAGTAGTCACTGCGGGAGCTGACTCCAGAGCTGCACAGCTGGCCGCCCCCACTGTTGTTGTCCCTCCTGGTGTCACCCTGTACCTGGGACTGAGCAGGGGCCTCACAGATAAACAACTCCCACTGAGCCATACACCTGGCAGGGGCCTGGGCAGCTCCCCAGGTGCACACACCTGACAATCAGCACAGCAGGCCCCGCCCCCAGAAGACCAGCTAGAAGGTCAGGGGAAAAGCAAGGTATTGACCAAGCAGCACTGGAAAGTTCCAGGGGAAGCCGAGGGATTTACACTATATAGAATCAGAGGATACTCCCCCTTGTTTTTTTCTTCTTTTCTGTTTGTTTCTGTTGTTTCCCCACCCCCCCCCTTTTTAATTCTTCTTTATTTCTTCTTTTCTTTTTTTCTCTCTCTCTCTCTTTCTCGTTATTCCAGTACAACTTGTTTTTGGCCACTCCGCACTGAGTAAAATGGCTAGAAGGAAAAACTCACCTCCAAAGAAAGAAATCAGAAACAGTCCTCTCTCCCACAGAGTTACAACATTTGGATTACAATTCAATGTCAGAAAGCCAATTCAGAAGCAGTTATAAAGCTACTGGTGGCTCTAGAAAAAAGCATAAAGGACTCAAGAGACTTCATGACTGTAGGATTTAGATCTAATCAGGCCGAAATTAAAAATCAGTTAAATGAGATGCAATCCAAACTGGAGGTCCTAACGACCAGGGTTAACGAGGGAGAAGAACGAGTGAGTGACACAGAAGACAAGTTGATGGCAAGGGCGGAAACTGAGGGAAGAAAAGAAAGACAATTAAGAGACCATGAGGATAGGTTAAGGGAAATAAATGACAGCCTCAGAAGGAAAAATCTACATTTAATTGGGGTTCCCGAGGGCGCCAAAAGGGACAGAGGTCCAGATTATGTATTTGAACAAATCATAGCTGAAAACTTTCCTAACTTGGGAAGGGAAACAGGCATTTAGATCCAGGAGCTGGAGAGATCACCCCCACCCCCCTTAAATCCATAAAAACCGCTCAACATTTAACATTTAATACTGGAACTTGCAAATTCCAAAGATAAAGAGAAGATCCTTAATGCAGCAAGAGACAAGAAATCACTAACTTTTATGGGGAGAAGCTTTAGGACAACAGCAGACCTCTCCACAGAGACCTGGGAGGTGAGAAAGGGCCGGCAGGATACAGTCAGGGTCCTAAATGAGAGGAACCTGCAGCCAAGAATACTTTATCCAGCAAGGCTCTCATTCAGAATAGAAGGAGAGATAAAGAGCTTCCAAGAGAGGCAGAAACTGACAGGATATGTGACCACCAAGCCGGCTCTGCCAGAAATATTAAGGGGGGACCCTGTAAAAGAAAGGGGAAGTCCAAGGAAACAATCCACAAAAACAGGGACTGAATAGGTATCATGATGACACTAAATCCATATCTGTCAATAGTAACTCTGAACGTGAATGGGCTTAATGACCCCATCAAAAGGACGCAGGGTTTCAGACTGGATAAAAAAAGGCAAGACCCATCCATTTGCTGTCTCCAAGAGACTCATTTTAGACATCAGGACACCTACAGCCTGAAAATAAAAGGTTGGAGAACTGTGTACCATTCAAATAGTCCTCAATAAATGCAGGGGTAGCCATCCTTATATCAGATAAATTAAAGTTTGTCCCAAAGACTGTAGTGAGAGGTGAAGAGGGACACTATATCATACTTAAAGGATCTATCCAACAAGAGGACCTAACAATCACGAATATTTATGGCCCGGATGCGTGAGCCGCCAAGTATATCAATCGATTAATAACCAAAGTTAAGACATACTTAGATAATAATACACTTATACTTGGTGACTTCAATGGAGCGCTTTCTGCAATCCACAGGTCTTTTAAGCACAACATCTCCAAAGAAACAGGAGCTTTAAATGATACACTGGACCAGATGGATTTCACAGATATTTATAGAACTTTACATGCAAACGCAACTGAATACACATTCTTCTCAAGTGCACGTGGGGCTTTCTCCAGAAGAGACCACAAACTGGGTCACACATCAGGTCTTAATTGATACCAAAAGATTGGGATCGACCCTGTGTATTTTCAGACCATAATGCTTTGAAACTAGAACTAAATCACAAGAAGAAGTTTGGAAGGATTTCAAATACGTGGAGGTTAAGGACCATCCTGCTACAAGGTGAAAGGGTCAACCACGAAATTAGAGAAGAATTAAAAAGATTCATGGAAACTAATGAGAATGAAGACACCACCATTCAAAATCTTTGGGATACAGCAAAAGCAGTCCTGAGGGGGAAATACATCGCAATACAAGCATCCATCCAAAAACTGGAAAAAACTCAAATAGAAAAGCTAACCTTCCACCTAAGGGAGCTGGTGAAAGACAGCAAATAGATCCAACACCCAGCAGAAGAAGAGGGTTAAAAAAGACTCGAGCAGAACTCAATGAAATAGAGACCAGAAGAACTGTGGAAAAGATCAACAAAACCAGGAGTTGGTTCTTTGAAACAATTAAGAAGGTAGATAAACCATTAGCCAGCCTTATTTAAAAGAAGACAGAAAACACTCAAACTAATAAAATCATGATGAGAAAGGAGAGATCACTACTAACACCAAAGAAAGGACCTAGAGTGTATTCTATATGTTAAGCAAAGTCAGTCATTCAGAGAAAATACCAGATGATTTCACTCATATGTGGAATTAAAACAAAAACAACAATAAAACAACAACAACAACAACAACAACAACAACAAACGAATATGGGGAAGGAAGGAAAAGAGTGGGAGGTATACTATAAGAGATTCTTTAGTACAGAGAACAACAGGCTTGCTGGAGGGAAGGAGGGCATGGGATTGGCGTGGTGATTGGCAGTGAGGAGGGCACTTGTTGTGATGAGCACTGGGTGTTATAGGTAAGTGATGAATCACTAAACACTAGTCTTGAACCAATATTACAGTATATGTTAACTAACTAGAATTTAAGTAAAAACTTGAAAAAAATAAGGAAAGAAGACTCATGGAATGGTAAAGCTTGCAGGGAGCATGGTAGTCCAGTAGCAAGCACCTTGTGCATTAAAAGATGAGGAGGGGGCGCCTGGATGGCACAGTCAGTTATGTGACCAACTGTTGGTTTCAGCTTGGATCCTGATCTCGGGGTCATGAGGTCGAGTCCCACATTGGGCTCCGTGCTCAATCTGGAGCGTGTTCTCCCTCTCTCTCTAACTCCCACTTGTGCTCTCTCTCCCTTTCTCTGATTTATATATAATACAAATCTTAAAAAAAAAAAAAAAGATGAGAGAAATAAATCACATTTTCAGACACAGTGCAGACCCTGGAGCTACAAAGCCTCACCTATACCACATGCACTACCCTGCTTGCCTCATCTTTCCTCAGTCTCCCTTTTGTGCTCTCTCTTCCTCCTTTTTCTTTCCTAGACACCATATGCTTAGTGAGGCCAGCAGGACCAAGAGCTAAAAATGTCCTGGGTGTGGCCCTTCATAAAGGCTTTCATCAAAGGCACTTACCTTGAAGTGGAAGCCATGATGAGCCAGAAACAGAGATTTGTCTATATGTGCAGAGTCAAAGAACCTGTAAGACAGCAAAAGTCGATTTTTTAAAATTGTATGCTGGGCCGCCCGGGTGGCTCAGTGGTTTGGTGACTGCCTTCGGCCCAGGGTGTGATCCTGGAGACCCAGGATCGAGTCCCACGTCAGGCTTCTGCGTGGAGCCTGCTTCTCCCTCTGCCTGTGTCTGTGCCTCTCTCTCCCTCTGTGTCCTTCTCATGAATAAATAAAGAAAATCTTTAAAAAATAAAAAAATAAAATTAAATATGTATTCTTTCATTGTAAAGGACCTTAACTATCAATTTCACTTTAAAAAAAATTGCATGCTAATTAGCAAGGAATAGGACCTTCTCCACCATTTAAGTGAAAAAAAAAAAAAAAAAAAACCAAGAATACCAAAACACATTTTTAGCCTAAAGTTCACTAGCAGTAAGCAGAGGATGGATTGAATACACACAGCAGAGGGGGTCTAGTCAACTGGCCAATCAGAGGGAAAAAACAACGAGCCCTCCACGTCCTGCTGAAACATATTATAGGTCAAAGGTTTTCACCGTCAAAACTACTGGCATGTGGGCCGGATGAGCCTTTGTTGGGGGGCTGTCCTGTGAATTACGGGATTTTAACAGCTTTCCGGAACTCCACCCACTAGGTGCCAGTAAAACACGGATCCCCTACCTGTGAAATCAAACATGTTTCCAGATATTGCCATACGTCCCATGGGGGACAAAATTGCACCTGGTTGACAACTATTATTCTATCTATATCAAGACTCCAATAGATCGTACCGTAAAAAGGAAATACTGTCTACTAGTGCTGCCCAATATGGTATGTGGTTATTACATATCTGATATATATGGCGAGTGTGATTGAGAAAGTGAATTTTCTCAATTATATAAAATTTTATATAATTTTAATTAATTTTAATGTAAATTGTCACATGTGCCTGGCCAGTGACCACCACATTAGTGAAGTCTCAGATGTATAAAGAGCCAATTATGAAACAACGTTCTCTTAACAACCAACAGGTCAAAGAAGAAAAACTTTTTCCTAGGTTAACTTAAGGGGGAAATTAAAAAGCATCTTGAGGCCATCTGGGTGGCTCAGTTGGTTAAGCCTTCGACTCCTGATTTGGCTCAGATCATGATCTCAGTATCTTGAGATCGAGCCCTGTGCTGGGTTCTGCAGTGAGTGTGGAGCCTGCTTAAGATTCTCCCTCTCCTTTCCCCCTGCCCCCACCCACTCCTGGGTTCTCTTTCTTACATAAATACATAGTATCTTGAAACAAATGAAACAAGGAAACCCAATATACCAAAACATTTAGGCTGCAGCAAAAGATTTCTAGGAGAGCTTAATGCTATAAACACATACAGAAAAAAAAAGAAAAAAAAAATATATATAAATCTCTCAAGGAACTCTAGAAAGAATAGATGAATGGATAAAGAAGACGTGGTACATATGCGATGGAGTATTATTCAGTTATACAAAAGAATGAAATCTCGTCATTTGGAATGACGTACATGGAGCTAAAGAGTAATGCTAAGTGAAATAAGTGAGTCAGAGAAACACAAATACCATATGATTTCATTCCTAAGTGTAATTTAAGAAACAAAAAAAGAATGTGCAAAGGGGGGCACCTAGGTGGTTCAGATGGTAAAAGCATCTGACTTTGTATGCTGTTTATTTTTTTCACTTCACGAGACTTAATACTCTTTCATGAAAAGAACTCTTACTAAACTAGGAGTAAAAGTAAACCAACTAAACATCATAAAGACCAAATATGAAAAAAAAAAATCCCAACTAATGTACAAAATAGCAAAAGACTCAAACTTTTCCTCTAAAAATAGGATCAAAATAAAGTTCTTTACTCTGGCCTTTCCATCAAATATAGTACTAGAAAACTTAGCCAGAGCAATTAGGCAAGTAAAAGAAACAAAACGCATCCAAACTTGAAAGGAAGAAGAAGAATCATATTTGCATATACCATAATCTCATACGTAGAAATCGTAAGGATTAAAAAAAATTAGAAGCAGTAAACAAATTCAACAAGGTTGCAGAAATGAAAACCAACACACCAAGAAGCAGTTGCATCTCTAGATGTTAACAATGAACAATTTGAAGTGGAACTCAAGAACACAACTCCATTTACCACAACACTGAAAAAGGTAAGATATTCAGGAACAAGACTAATGAAAGAAGTGAAAGAATCATACACTGAAAATGAGAAAACATATGTAAGAGTAATGTTTAAAAAAAAACCCCAAAATAGATATCTATTTTATAGATAAAATGCTTGAAAGGAAACATAAGGAAAAGATTCACAATATTAGATCTGCCAATGATTTCTTTCTTTTTGTAAACAGGCTCCATACCCAGGGTGGAGCCTAATATGGGGCCTGAACTCACAACCCTGAGATCAAGACCTGAGCTGACATTGAGTCATATGCTTACTGACTGAGCCACCCAGGATCCACGGACCTGGCAGTGATTTCCTGACTACGATACCAAAGCACCAGCAAACAAGTAAACATAGACAAATGGGGTCTATAAAACTTCAAATGCACCAAAGGATACAATCTAGAGAGTGAAGAGACAACGAATAGAATGGGAAAAATATGTGCAAACCATGTATTTGACAATAAGTTAATATACAAAAAACTCCTACGAACTTCGTCACAAGGCAACAAGTAGCCCAATGGAAGAAAGGACGAAGAGCCTGTACAGACATTCCTTGAAAGAAGATGTATAAATGGCCAATGAACCTATGAAATGATGCTCCACATCACTAACCATCAAAAAAGGCAAATCACAACCACGATGAGGGTCACCTCACACCCATTAGGATGACCACTGTTAAAAAATAAAATGTTGGCAAGGATATGGAGAAATCAGGACACTTGTGCATTGCTGATAGGAATGTAGCATGGTGCAAGCACTATGTAAACAGTATGAGAGTTCCTCAAAAAAATTAAAACTACAACTACCATATAATCCAGCAATCCTATTTCTGGGGTACGTGTAGTCAAAAGAATTGAAAGCAGGGTCGCCAAGAGACCTCCATCCTCATAGAAGCATTCTTTATCATAGCCAAGGGCTGGGAGCAACTCAGATGTCCATCAAAGGTAAATGGATAAAGAAAATGTGGTGTATACTGATTTTTATTTATTTATGAGAGACACACGGGGAGAGAGGCAGAGACACATGCAGGGAGCCTGAGGGGGGACTCAATCTCGGGTCCCCAGGATCAGGTGGGGGTCAGGGAGGGGGTCCCAGGAAGTGAGGTCACTCCCGTGACACAGAGCCCAACAGAACTTGGAACCCCCGTGACCAGGCAACCGCATCTAGTGCAGCCCCACCTCAGGCTCACTTGGCTGGAGACATCCGCTCCTGGAAGATGTTCTCCTGCTGCCGGCCCACCTCTGGGGGCTCTGGCTCCCAGGAACCCCAGGGGTGCCGCTTGTTCCAATGCTGTAGGCTTTGGCTCCAGCATAAAAACCAACGCCTCAGGGCGTTTATCAGGAGGCGCCGTCAGGTAACCCAGAGCAGGCCAGGCCAGGCCCCCTGTGCCAGCCATCCTGGGTGGCCCCATCCCCTCCTCTTCAGCTTCCGGGAAACAGGGATGTGTGGGCAGGTGCATCCAGGCTGGGGGACATTGCAGGGCGGCAGGTTCCCCGGTGATCCCTTCAGGGTCACCCTGAGGTCAAGGTGGGCAGGGTGCAAACAGGGCTCCTGAGGTCCTCTTACCCGCCGAGTAAGAGTCCCCCCCGAGGCCCTGCAGCCGATCCCTTTGCTCTCCTTGGGGGAGGGGGGTGCCGCCTGCGCTGTGGTGTGTCTGGATGGGGGCCGCTGGGGGTGCGGCCCAGCCGAGGCGGCCGGACCGGGTGCTGAGGCCTCCTGCCTGGCTGCCGGGCACTGTCTCCACAGAGCTCCACCCGGGACAGGGGGCGCGAGCGGGAGGAAGGGGTGCTCTGCCCCACCGCCTCGAGGAACTGGGAAGTGCCCTGCGCAGCTAACAGAGGCCAGCGCGGGCTCAAATGAGTGCAGGGGCCGGGGCACCCCCGACACCCGGGTCCCCGATGCGGCACGAAGGGCCCCGGGTCCCAGAAGCCAGCCTGCTACTCCCCTGGGCTCCCCCCTACACTCCTGCTCCCACATGAGTCTGCATTCCCCTGCTCCCCACACTTGCCCCAGGGCCCTGCCCCTGCCTGGGCCAGATGCAGAGTCCCTGTGCACAGAGGTGTAGGAATATCAGAGCAGAGCCTTCAGGGGCGGCCTGGTCGCCCAGGGGTTTAGCGCCTGCCTTCCGCCCAGGCCCTGACCCCGCAGGCCCGGGATCGAGTCCCGCCTCGGGCTCTCTGCACCAGGGCTGCTTCTCCCTCTGTCTGTGTGTCTGTCTCTCTCGGTCTCTGTCTCTCTGTGTCTCTTGAGGTCCTTGTACTGATCCAAACTTTTTTGAACATTTATCCTCTAAGATTGTTTCTTTATCGGATAGTTTGTCTTGTTTGTGTAAGAGACAGGCAGAGAGCAGGGAGGGGAGAGGGAGACCCAGGCTCCTGAAGCAGACTGGGCCCCAAGCGCAGGGCCTGCCAGGGCGGGATCCCAGGGTGCTGAGGCCACGACCCGAGCCACAGCCCAGAGTCAGAGGCTAAGTGACTGAGCCACAGGCATCAAGGCCCGGGTTCCTGCCGTGGGCACTCCTGCCCCCCACGGCCCCCGAGAGCTCGGGCTGCGGGCTGCGCTCCCACCCCAGGCCTCCCGGCGGCTCCATGCACGTCCCCTCTGTCCCAACTCAGGGTGCAAGGGCCTCGGCCGGGAAGGCGCCTCCCATCTGCCCGACGAAGCCCAGCCGGACGGAGCTGCTGGAGCAGGAATTCCAACAACTGCTGCCCGCCTTGCTGCGCAGGGATGTCATCTCCGTTTTCATCTTTTTAGACAACTGTCATGGATTTGCCACCACCGACGAGGTGCTGGATCTGCTGTTTACGAAGTGAGCACCTGCGCCTCCGCAGCCCAGGGGTGGGCCACCTGCTGGTGGGGAGGCTGGGAATGGTTCTGAGCTGCCCGGCCTCGGGCCGCTCCCCCGCCTGGAGCAGAGTCACCCAGGGCACAGTGGGGTCCCGGAGGGCAGCCCCGGGGCCTGGCCTGTGGCGGGTCGGCCAGAGGGGCTGTGCCTGTGCTCCGCAGCCGTCCTCCTCCCCCGGGACGGGGCCTGTGCCTCCTCCCCACCGTCACCGGGGTCCTGAGCTGGCCTCTTTTCCCATTGAAAGGGAGGTTGGAGAGTCCATCGGGGGGCTGTGTCCTGGGGCAACCACACAGGGGGACCCCGGGGTCCCCGGGCGCCCAGGCCCACTCAGATATCGGCCGTGGGCCTGGCCGGAGCCTTTCATGCTCAAGCATTCAGGAGGCCCGGGCAGGTGCGGGCACTTCTCCGGGGGCTGCCCGTGGCCCCCCGCACAGAGCTGACGGCCCCCGGGGCTCCGGCCTAGTCGGGGGTCAGAGGTGACAGCCCCCACGGTGAGAGGTCGCGGCCACAGGATGATTCGTGGGATGCCCCCGCCCTCCCCTAGATATGGGTGCATCGCAGCTGCGTGTGGTGGCGACGACGCGGTCCTGCAGCGCTGGAAACTGTGAGTGACTCCGGCCCCTGCCCGAGGGCCTTCCCTCTCCAGGAGGGCAGCGAGGGGGCTGTGGGCCGGGGGTGCTGGACCCTCACCCCACACATCTGCAATTCCCGTGACGGGGTAAAGGTCTAAGGGCCCTTCAGGAAAGGAGGAAAGGAGAGCCGTGAATAGGGTGTGGGCTTGGTGGGAGAGCACTGGGACCCCTAAGGGAGACTTTCTCCATGCCCGCCCCTCCCAGCCCTCTGTCTGCCCCACACCTGGGACCCAGAGCAGAGGGGGTGGGGAGCATCGCACTCCCCAATCTGGTGGCACCTGGACCCAGTGCACAGCAGGTTGCCACGAGGGCCATTGAGGGCTCACAGACCCGGTGGCCCTGGCCCCGTGGGAGACGGCAGATTAGAGTCAGTGGAAGGACACCCCCGGGGGCCCCTCATGAGGGAGGCAGCGCAGAGCCACAGGGAGGGAAAGTGGAGGTCCCGGGTGGCTCCTGGCAAGGCCTGGCAGGACACAGAGCCCGAGCCCTCCTGGCTTGGACCTTCCCAGAGCGACAGTGTGTGCAGTGAGGGCAATGACAGGCCAGACGCCCCCCGTCCCCGGACGCCTGCCGGTGGATTCAAGGGGCAAGTGGGCAGGGAGCCAGGCTGAGGAGGGAGCCCCGCTTCCCAGCAAAGACCGTGATGGTCACACCGCTGGGCGTGGGCTCCCCCGCACAGAGGCTTCGTGCCAGCCCCTCCTCGGGGAGCAGGCCTGTGGCAGGCAGGACCGCCAGGTGGCAGGTGGACGAGGAGCAGGACTGGCCTCTGACAGCCCCGCACGGGAGGCCGAGGCCCCGGGTCCTGCAGGGCTTCCCCGGGACACCTCGGTGTGAGGGAGCCCTGTCTTCTGACCCCTGTGCCCACCTGTCCCTCCCCAGGGCCATCTGCTGCATCCTGGAGATATGGATGGACTATTATCAGGAGGACTTTTGTCGGCTCCCCCAATCTGCCTCCCTGAAGAAGATTCTGGAATTCATAAGGCAGCGCATGCCAGGCACAGACGTGGAGCTCCGTGCCCGGCGTTACCTGCAACAACTCAGACGCCTCCATGCAGCGGAGCCAGAGGCTGGGGGTGAGGAGGCCTGGGGGTGGCCGAGCTGGGGACAGGGTGGGCCCCACGGATCCAGCGTCCGTGCAGCTGGGCCGGGAGCAGGGGTTCGGCTCACACCCCATCCCCACGAGCTGCAGGCTGGGGACACCTCCCAGGGCTCTTTGAGCGGTTGGAAGAGTGTCCTTGATTTGGGAGGGACGTGGAAAGTCCGTCCTGGTGGTGATACTTTGTCTTCTTGGAGCTACAGCTTCGGCCCGAGCAAAAGACCCTGAAGCACTTCCGGAGCCCGCCCCAGCCCCAGCTGTGGGGCCTGCTGCCTCGGATGGGCCTGAAGTGCTCGAGGCCGCCCTGGCTGCTGGGGCTGAGGGCTTGGCCCCAGCTGAGGTGCCAGCTGGGGAGGCGAAGCCCCTGCAGATAGTGGTCACTGCTCTAGATCACGGCTGCGCCCTGGACGAGCCACGTGCACCTGCGGCCACCCCGGAGGAGGAGCAGGCCCTGGCACCTGCAATCGGGGTCCCCAGAGTGCCAGAGCCGCCAATGGCCTCCGGGACAACTGGCTTCAACCTCTGCGCAGCCCCCTGACCACCTCGGGAGCCCGCCCCAGCTCCCACCGCGGGGCTCGTCATGCCTGCAGCCCAACGGAGGCTTGCCCTTCCCGTGTCATTTCACTGTTTCTATATTTTGAGTTTTTCTTTAACCTGTAAAATGCCTTATGAGTTTTATTGTAATAAAGTATAAGTTAACTTCAAACAAAATTCACCCTGATGCTTTTAAATTATACATCGTGGACCTACACTTTAGGTCCATTCACAGTGTCACAGGTCCCAGAGCCCAGGGCGCCGGGGGACACAGCCCAGGATCGGGTGCTCCCCCAGGTCAGGCAGAGGCCGGGAGGACACAGGACAGCCAGGTGGCTCCTGCCCCCGGGCGGCCCGAGCTGTACAGATCGGCGGGCCCGCCCCTGGAGCATCCAGGCCCCTGCACACTGGGAGCTGCAGTAGTCACTGCGGGAGCTGACTCCAGAGCTGCACAGCTGGCCGCCCCCACTGTTGTTGTCCCTCCTGGTGTCACCCTGTACCTGGGACTGAGCAGGGGCCTCACAGATAAACAACTCCCACTGAGCCATACACCTGGCAGGGGCCTGGGCAGCTCCCCAGGTGCACACACCTGACAATCAGCACAGCAGGCCCCGCCCCCAGAAGACCAGCTAGAAGGTCAGGGGAAAAGCAAGGTATTGACCAAGCAGCACTGGAAAGTTCCAGGGGAAGCCGAGGGATTTACACTATATAGAATCAGAGGATACTCCCCCTTGTTTTTTTCTTCTTTTCTGTTTGTTTCTGTTGTTTCCCCACCCCCCCCCTTTTTAATTCTTCTTTATTTCTTCTTTTCTTTTTTTCTCTCTCTCTCTCTTTCTCGTTATTCCAGTACAACTTGTTTTTGGCCACTCCGCACTGAGTAAAATGGCTAGAAGGAAAAACTCACCTCCAAAGAAAGAAATCAGAAACAGTCCTCTCTCCCACAGAGTTACAACATTTGGATTACAATTCAATGTCAGAAAGCCAATTCAGAAGCAGTTATAAAGCTACTGGTGGCTCTAGAAAAAAGCATAAAGGACTCAAGAGACTTCATGACTGTAGGATTTAGATCTAATCAGGCCGAAATTAAAAATCAGTTAAATGAGATGCAATCCAAACTGGAGGTCCTAACGACCAGGGTTAACGAGGGAGAAGAACGAGTGAGTGACACAGAAGACAAGTTGATGGCAAGGGCGGAAACTGAGGGAAGAAAAGAAAGACAATTAAGAGACCATGAGGATAGGTTAAGGGAAATAAATGACAGCCTCAGAAGGAAAAATCTACATTTAATTGGGGTTCCCGAGGGCGCCAAAAGGGACAGAGGTCCAGATTATGTATTTGAACAAATCATAGCTGAAAACTTTCCTAACTTGGGAAGGGAAACAGGCATTTAGATCCAGGAGCTGGAGAGATCACCCCCACCCCCCTTAAATCCATAAAAACCGCTCAACATTTAACATTTAATACTGGAACTTGCAAATTCCAAAGATAAAGAGAAGATCCTTAATGCAGCAAGAGACAAGAAATCACTAACTTTTATGGGGAGAAGCTTTAGGACAACAGCAGACCTCTCCACAGAGACCTGGGAGGTGAGAAAGGGCCGGCAGGATACAGTCAGGGTCCTAAATGAGAGGAACCTGCAGCCAAGAATACTTTATCCAGCAAGGCTCTCATTCAGAATAGAAGGAGAGATAAAGAGCTTCCAAGAGAGGCAGAAACTGACAGGATATGTGACCACCAAGCCGGCTCTGCCAGAAATATTAAGGGGGGACCCTGTAAAAGAAAGGGGAAGTCCAAGGAAACAATCCACAAAAACAGGGACTGAATAGGTATCATGATGACACTAAATCCATATCTGTCAATAGTAACTCTGAACGTGAATGGGCTTAATGACCCCATCAAAAGGACGCAGGGTTTCAGACTGGATAAAAAAAGGCAAGACCCATCCATTTGCTGTCTCCAAGAGACTCATTTTAGACATCAGGACACCTACAGCCTGAAAATAAAAGGTTGGAGAACTGTGTACCATTCAAATAGTCCTCAATAAATGCAGGGGTAGCCATCCTTATATCAGATAAATTAAAGTTTGTCCCAAAGACTGTAGTGAGAGGTGAAGAGGGACACTATATCATACTTAAAGGATCTATCCAACAAGAGGACCTAACAATCACGAATATTTATGGCCCGGATGCGTGAGCCGCCAAGTATATCAATCGATTAATAACCAAAGTTAAGACATACTTAGATAATAATACACTTATACTTGGTGACTTCAATGGAGCGCTTTCTGCAATCCACAGGTCTTTTAAGCACAACATCTCCAAAGAAACAGGAGCTTTAAATGATACACTGGACCAGATGGATTTCACAGATATTTATAGAACTTTACATGCAAACGCAACTGAATACACATTCTTCTCAAGTGCACGTGGGGCTTTCTCCAGAAGAGACCACAAACTGGGTCACACATCAGGTCTTAATTGATACCAAAAGATTGGGATCGACCCTGTGTATTTTCAGACCATAATGCTTTGAAACTAGAACTAAATCACAAGAAGAAGTTTGGAAGGATTTCAAATACGTGGAGGTTAAGGACCATCCTGCTACAAGGTGAAAGGGTCAACCACGAAATTAGAGAAGAATTAAAAAGATTCATGGAAACTAATGAGAATGAAGACACCACCATTCAAAATCTTTGGGATACAGCAAAAGCAGTCCTGAGGGGGAAATACATCGCAATACAAGCATCCATCCAAAAACTGGAAAAAACTCAAATAGAAAAGCTAACCTTCCACCTAAGGGAGCTGGTGAAAGACAGCAAATAGATCCAACACCCAGCAGAAGAAGAGGGTTAAAAAAGACTCGAGCAGAACTCAATGAAATAGAGACCAGAAGAACTGTGGAAAAGATCAACAAAACCAGGAGTTGGTTCTTTGAAACAATTAAGAAGGTAGATAAACCATTAGCCAGCCTTATTTAAAAGAAGACAGAAAACACTCAAACTAATAAAATCATGATGAGAAAGGAGAGATCACTACTAACACCAAAGAAAGGACCTAGAGTGTATTCTATATGTTAAGCAAAGTCAGTCATTCAGAGAAAATACCAGATGATTTCACTCATATGTGGAATTAAAACAAAAACAACAATAAAACAACAACAACAACAACAACAACAAACGAATATGGGGAAGGAAGGAAAAGAGTGGGAGGTATACTATAAGAGATTCTTTAGTACAGAGAACAACAGGCTTGCTGGAGGGAAGGAGGGCATGGGATTGGCGTGGTGATTGGCAGTGAGGAGGGCACTTGTTGTGATGAGCACTGGGTGTTATAGGTAAGTGATGAATCACTAAACACTAGTCTTGAACCAATATTACAGTATATGTTAACTAACTAGAATTTAAGTAAAAACTTGAAAAAAATAAGGAAAGAAGACTCATGGAATGGTAAAGCTTGCAGGGAGCATGGTAGTCCAGTAGCAAGCACCTTGTGCATTAAAAGATGAGGAGGGGGCGCCTGGATGGCACAGTCAGTTATGTGACCAACTGTTGGTTTCAGCTTGGATCCTGATCTCGGGGTCATGAGGTCGAGTCCCACATTGGGCTCCGTGCTCAATCTGGAGCGTGTTCTCCCTCTCTCTCTAACTCCCACTTGTGCTCTCTCTCCCTTTCTCTGATTTATATATAATACAAATCTTAAAAAAAAAAAATAAGATGAGAGAAATAAATCACATTTTCAGACACAGTGCAGACCCTGGAGCTACAAAGCCTCACCTATACCACATGCACTACCCTGCTTGCCTCATCTTTCCTCAGTCTCCCTTTTGTGCTCTCTCTTCCTCCTTTTTCTTTCCTAGACACCATATGCTTAGTGAGGCCAGCAGGACCAAGAGCTAAAAATGTCCTGGGTGTGGCCCTTCATAAAGGCTTTCATCAAAGGCACTTACCTTGAAGTGGAAGCCATGATGAGCCAGAAACAGAGATTTGTCTATATGTGCAGAGTCAAAGAACCTGTAAGACAGCAAAAGTCGATTTTTTAAAATTGTATGCTGGGCCGCCCGGGTGGCTCAGTGGTTTGGTGACTGCCTTCGGCCCAGGGTGTGATCCTGGAGACCCAGGATCGAGTCCCACGTCAGGCTTCTGCGTGGAGCCTGCTTCTCCCTCTGCCTGTGTCTGTGCCTCTCTCTCCCTCTGTGTCCTTCTCATGAATAAATAAAGAAAATCTTTAAAAAATAAAAAAATAAAATTAAATATGTATTCTTTCATTGTAAAGGACCTTAACTATCAATTTCACTTTAAAAAAAATTGCATGCTAATTAGCAAGGAATAGGACCTTCTCCACCATTTAAGTGAAAAAAAAAAAAAAAAAAAACCAAGAATACCAAAACACATTTTTAGCCTAAAGTTCACTAGCAGTAAGCAGAGGATGGATTGAATACACACAGCAGAGGGGGTCTAGTCAACTGGCCAATCAGAGGGAAAAAACAACGAGCCCTCCACGTCCTGCTGAAACATATTATAGGTCAAAGGTTTTCACCGTCAAAACTACTGGCATGTGGGCCGGATGAGCCTTTGTTGGGGGGCTGTCCTGTGAATTACGGGATTTTAACAGCTTTCCGGAACTCCACCCACTAGGTGCCAGTAAAACACGGATCCCCTACCTGTGAAATCAAACATGTTTCCAGATATTGCCATACGTCCCATGGGGGACAAAATTGCACCTGGTTGACAACTATTATTCTATCTATATCAAGACTCCAATAGATCGTACCGTAAAAAGGAAATACTGTCTACTAGTGCTGCCCAATATGGTATGTGGTTATTACATATCTGATATATATGGCGAGTGTGATTGAGAAAGTGAATTTTCTCAATTATATAAAATTTTATATAATTTTAATTAATTTTAATGTAAATTGTCACATGTGCCTGGCCAGTGACCACCACATTAGTGAAGTCTCAGATGTATAAAGAGCCAATTATGAAACAACGTTCTCTTAACAACCAACAGGTCAAAGAAGAAAAACTTTTTCCTAGGTTAACTTAAGGGGGAAATTAAAAAGCATCTTGAGGCCATCTGGGTGGCTCAGTTGGTTAAGCCTTCGACTCCTGATTTGGCTCAGATCATGATCTCAGTATCTTGAGATCGAGCCCTGTGCTGGGTTCTGCAGTGAGTGTGGAGCCTGCTTAAGATTCTCCCTCTCCTTTCCCCCTGCCCCCACCCACTCCTGGGTTCTCTTTCTTACATAAATACATAGTATCTTGAAACAAATGAAACAAGGAAACCCAATATACCAAAACATTTAGGCTGCAGCAAAAGATTTCTAGGAGAGCTTAATGCTATAAACACATACAGAAAAAAAAAGAAAAAAAAATATATATATAAATCTCTCAAGGAACTCTAGAAAGAATAGATGAATGGATAAAGAAGACGTGGTACATATGCGATGGAGTATTATTCAGTTATACAAAAGAATGAAATCTCGTCATTTGGAATGACGTACATGGAGCTAAAGAGTAATGCTAAGTGAAATAAGTGAGTCAGAGAAACACAAATACCATATGATTTCATTCCTAAGTGTAATTTAAGAAACAAAAAAAGAATGTGCAAAGGGGGGCACCTAGGTGGTTCAGATGGTAAAAGCATCTGACTTTGTATGCTGTTTATTTTTTTCACTTCACGAGACTTAATACTCTTTCATGAAAAGAACTCTTACTAAACTAGGAGTAAAAGTAAACCAACTAAACATCATAAAGACCAAATATGAAAAAAAAAAATCCCAACTAATGTACAAAATAGCAAAAGACTCAAACTTTTCCTCTAAAAATAGGATCAAAATAAAGTTCTTTACTCTGGCCTTTCCATCAAATATAGTACTAGAAAACTTAGCCAGAGCAATTAGGCAAGTAAAAGAAACAAAACGCATCCAAACTTGAAAGGAAGAAGAAGAATCATATTTGCATATACCATAATCTCATACGTAGAAATCGTAAGGATTAAAAAAAATTAGAAGCAGTAAACAAATTCAACAAGGTTGCAGAAATGAAAACCAACACACCAAGAAGCAGTTGCATCTCTAGATGTTAACAATGAACAATTTGAAGTGGAACTCAAGAACACAACTCCATTTACCACAACACTGAAAAAGGTAAGATATTCAGGAACAAGACTAATGAAAGAAGTGAAAGAATCATACACTGAAAATGAGAAAACATATGTAAGAGTAATGTTTAAAAAAAAACCCCAAAATAGATATCTATTTTATAGATAAAATGCTTGAAAGGAAACATAAGGAAAAGATTCACAATATTAGATCTGCCAATGATTTCTTTCTTTTTGTAAACAGGCTCCATACCCAGGGTGGAGCCTAATATGGGGCCTGAACTCACAACCCTGAGATCAAGACCTGAGCTGACATTGAGTCATATGCTTACTGACTGAGCCACCCAGGATCCACGGACCTGGCAGTGATTTCCTGACTACGATACCAAAGCACCAGCAAACAAGTAAACATAGACAAATGGGGTCTATAAAACTTCAAATGCACCAAAGGATACAATCTAGAGAGTGAAGAGACAACGAATAGAATGGGAAAAATATGTGCAAACCATGTATTTGACAATAAGTTAATATACAAAAAACTCCTACGAACTTCGTCACAAGGCAACAAGTAGCCCAATGGAAGAAAGGACGAAGAGCCTGTACAGACATTCCTTGAAAGAAGATGTATAAATGGCCAATGAACCTATGAAATGATGCTCCACATCACTAACCATCAAAAAAGGCAAATCACAACCACGATGAGGGTCACCTCACACCCATTAGGATGACCACTGTTAAAAAATAAAATGTTGGCAAGGATATGGAGAAATCAGGACACTTGTGCATTGCTGATAGGAATGTAGCATGGTGCAAGCACTATGTAAACAGTATGAGAGTTCCTCAAAAAAATTAAAACTACAACTACCATATAATCCAGCAATCCTATTTCTGGGGTACGTGTAGTCAAAAGAATTGAAAGCAGGGTCGCCAAGAGACCTCCATCCTCATAGAAGCATTCTTTATCATAGCCAAGGGCTGGGAGCAACTCAGATGTCCATCAAAGGTAAATGGATAAAGAAAATGTGGTGTATACTGATTTTTATTTATTTATGAGAGACACACGGGGAGAGAGGCAGAGACACATGCAGGGAGCCTGAGGGGGGACTCAATCTCGGGTCCCCAGGATCAGGTGGGGGTCAGGGAGGGGGTCCCAGGAAGTGAGGTCACTCCCGTGACACAGAGCCCAACAGAACTTGGAACCCCCGTGACCAGGCAACCGCATCTAGTGCAGCCCCACCTCAGGCTCACTTGGCTGGAGACATCCGCTCCTGGAAGATGTTCTCCTGCTGCCGGCCCACCTCTGGGGGCTCTGGCTCCCAGGAACCCCAGGGGTGCCGCTTGTTCCAATGCTGTAGGCTTTGGCTCCAGCATAAAAACCAACGCCTCAGGGCGTTTATCAGGAGGCGCCGTCAGGTAACCCAGAGCAGGCCAGGCCAGGCCCCCTGTGCCAGCCATCCTGGGTGGCCCCATCCCCTCCTCTTCAGCTTCCGGGAAACAGGGATGTGTGGGCAGGTGCATCCAGGCTGGGGGACATTGCAGGGCGGCAGGTTCCCCGGTGATCCCTTCAGGGTCACCCTGAGGTCAAGGTGGGCAGGGTGCAAACAGGGCTCCTGAGGTCCTCTTACCCGCCGAGTAAGAGTCCCCCCGAGGCCCTGCAGCCGATCCCTTTGCTCTCCTTGGGGGAGGGGGGTGCCGCCTGCGCTGTGGTGTGTCTGGATGGGGGCCGCTGGGGGTGCGGCCCAGCCGAGGCGGCCGGACCGGGCGCTGAGGCCTCCTGCCTGGCTGCCGGGCACTGTCTCCACAGAGCTCCACCCGGGACAGGGGGCGCGAGCGGGAGGAAGGGGTGCTCTGCCCCACCGCCTCGAGGAACTGGGAAGTGCCCTGCGCAGCTAACAGAGGCCAGCGCGGGCTCAAATGAGTGCAGGGGCCGGGGCACCCCCGACACCCGGGTCCCCGATGCGGCACGAAGGGCCCCGGGTCCCAGAAGCCAGCCTGCTACTCCCCTGGGCTCCCCCCTACACTCCTGCTCCCACATGAGTCTGCATTCCCCTGCTCCCCACACTTGCCCCAGGGCCCTGCCCCTGCCTGGGCCAGATGCAGAGTCCCTGTGCACAGAGGTGTAGGAATATCAGAGCAGAGCCTTCAGGGGCGGCCTGGTCGCCCAGGGGTTTAGCGCCTGCCTTCCGCCCAGGCCCTGACCCCGCAGGCCCGGGATCGAGTCCCGCCTCGGGCTCTCTGCACCAGGGCTGCTTCTCCCTCTGTCTGTGTGTCTGTCTCTCTCGGTCTCTGTCTCTCTGTGTCTCTTGAGGTCCTTGTACTGATCCAAACTTTTTTGAACATTTATCCTCTAAGATTGTTTCTTTATCGGATAGTTTGTCTTGTTTGTGTAAGAGACAGGCAGAGAGCAGGGAGGGGAGAGGGAGACCCAGGCTCCTGAAGCAGACTGGGCCCCAAGCGCAGGGCCTGCCAGGGCGGGATCCCAGGGTGCTGAGGCCACGACCCGAGCCACAGCCCAGAGTCAGAGGCTAAGTGACTGAGCCACAGGCATCAAGGCCCGGGTTCCTGCCGTGGGCACTCCTGCCCCCCACGGCCCCCGAGAGCTCGGGCTGCGGGCTGCGCTCCCACCCCAGGCCTCCCGGCGGCTCCATGCACGTCCCCTCTGTCCCAACTCAGGGTGCAAGGGCCTCGGCCGGGAAGGCGCCTCCCATCTGCCCGACGAAGCCCAGCCGGACGGAGCTGCTGGAGCAGGAATTCCAACAACTGCTGCCCGCCTTGCTGCGCAGGGATGTCATCTCCGTTTTCATCTTTTTAGACAACTGTCATGGATTTGCCACCACCGACGAGGTGCTGGATCTGCTGTTTACGAAGTGAGCACCTGCGCCTCCGCAGCCCAGGGGTGGGCCACCTGCTGGTGGGGAGGCTGGGAATGGTTCTGAGCTGCCCGGCCTCGGGCCGCTCCCCCGCCTGGAGCAGAGTCACCCAGGGCACAGTGGGGTCCCGGAGGGCAGCCCCGGGGCCTGGCCTGTGGCGGGTCGGCCAGAGGGGCTGTGCCTGTGCTCCGCAGCCGTCCTCCTCCCCCGGGACGGGGCCTGTGCCTCCTCCCCACCGTCACCGGGGTCCTGAGCTGGCCTCTTTTCCCATTGAAAGGGAGGTTGGAGAGTCCATCGGGGGGCTGTGTCCTGGGGCAACCACACAGGGGGACCCCGGGGTCCCCGGGCGCCCAGGCCCACTCAGATATCGGCCGTGGGCCTGGCCGGAGCCTTTCATGCTCAAGCATTCAGGAGGCCCGGGCAGGTGCGGGCGCTTCTCCGGGGGCTGCCCGTGGCCCCCCGCACAGAGCTGACGGCCCCCGGGGCTCCGGCCTAGTCGGGGGTCAGAGGTGACAGCCCCCACGGTGAGAGGTCGCGGCCACAGGATGATTCGTGGGATGCCCCCGCCCTCCCCTAGATATGGGTGCATCGCAGCTGCGTGTGGTGGCGACGACGCGGTCCTGCAGCGCTGGAAACTGTGAGTGACTCCGGCCCCTGCCCGAGGGCCTTCCCTCTCCAGGAGGGCAGCGAGGGGGCTGTGGGCCGGGGGTGCTGGACCCTCACCCCACACATCTGCAATTCCCGTGACGGGGTAAAGGTCTAAGGGCCCTTCAGGAAAGGAGGAAAGGAGAGCCGTGAATAGGGTGTGGGCTTGGTGGGAGAGCACTGGGACCCCTAAGGGAGACTTTCTCCATGCCCGCCCCTCCCAGCCCTCTGTCTGCCCCACACCTGGGACCCAGAGCAGAGGGGGTGGGGAGCATCGCACTCCCCAATCTGGTGGCACCTGGACCCAGTGCACAGCAGGTTGCCACGAGGGCCATTGAGGGCTCACAGACCCGGTGGCCCTGGCCCCGTGGGAGACGGCAGATTAGAGTCAGTGGAAGGACACCCCCGGGGGCCCCTCATGAGGGAGGCAGCGCAGAGCCACAGGGAGGGAAAGTGGAGGTCCCGGGTGGCTCCTGGCAAGGCCTGGCAGGACACAGAGCCCGAGCCCTCCTGGCTTGGACCTTCCCAGAGCGACAGTGTGTGCAGTGAGGGCAATGACAGGCCAGACGCCCCCCGTCCCCGGACGCCTGCCGGTGGATTCAAGGGGCAAGTGGGCAGGGAGCCAGGCTGAGGAGGGAGCCCCGCTTCCCAGCAAAGACCGTGATGGTCACACCGCTGGGCGTGGGCTCCCCCGCACAGAGGCTTCGTGCCAGCCCCTCCTCGGGGAGCAGGCCTGTGGCAGGCAGGACCGCCAGGTGGCAGGTGGACGAGGAGCAGGACTGGCCTCTGACAGCCCCGCACGGGAGGCCGAGGCCCCGGGTCCTGCAGGGCTTCCCCGGGACACCTCGGTGTGAGGGAGCCCTGTCTTCTGACCCCTGTGCCCACCTGTCCCTCCCCAGGGCCATCTGCTGCATCCTGGAGATATGGATGGACTATTATCAGGAGGACTTTTGTCGGCTCCCCCAATCTGCCTCCCTGAAGAAGATTCTGGAATTCATAAGGCAGCGCATGCCAGGCACAGACGTGGAGCTCCGTGCCCGGCGTTACCTGCAACAACTCAGACGCCTCCATGCAGCGGAGCCAGAGGCTGGGGGTGAGGAGGCCTGGGGGTGGCCGAGCTGGGGACAGGGTGGGCCCCACGGATCCAGCGTCCGTGCAGCTGGGCCGGGAGCAGGGGTTCGGCTCACACCCCATCCCCACGAGCTGCAGGCTGGGGACACCTCCCAGGGCTCTTTGAGCGGTTGGAAGAGTGTCCTTGATTTGGGAGGGACGTGGAAAGTCCGTCCTGGTGGTGATACTTTGTCTTCTTGGAGCTACAGCTTCGGCCCGAGCAAAAGACCCTGAAGCACTTCCGGAGCCCGCCCCAGCCCCAGCTGTGGGGCCTGCTGCCTCGGATGGGCCTGAAGTGCTCGAGGCCGCCCTGGCTGCTGGGGCTGAGGGCTTGGCCCCAGCTGAGGTGCCAGCTGGGGAGGCGAAGCCCCTGCAGATAGTGGTCACTGCTCTAGATCACGGCTGCGCCCTGGACGAGCCACGTGCACCTGCGGCCACCCCGGAGGAGGAGCAGGCCCTGGCACCTGCAATCGGGGTCCCCAGAGTGCCAGAGCCGCCAATGGCCTCCGGGACAACTGGCTTCAACCTCTGCGCAGCCCCCTGACCACCTCGGGAGCCCGCCCCAGCTCCCACCGCGGGGCTCGTCATGCCTGCAGCCCAACGGAGGCTTGCCCTTCCCGTGTCATTTCACTGTTTCTATATTTTGAGTTTTTCTTTAACCTGTAAAATGCCTTATGAGTTTTATTGTAATAAAGTATAAGTTAACTTCAAACAAAATTCACCCTGATGCTTTTAAATTATACATCGTGGACCTACACTTTAGGTCCATTCACAGTGTCACAGGTCCCAGAGCCCAGGGCGCCGGGGGACACAGCCCAGGATCGGGTGCTCCCCCAGGTCAGGCAGAGGCCGGGAGGACACAGGACAGCCAGGTGGCTCCTGCCCCCGGGCGGTCCGAGCTGTACAGATCGGCGGGCCCGCCCCTGGAGCATCCAGGCCCCTGCACACTGGGAGCTGCAGTAGTCACTGCGGGAGCTGACTCCAGAGCTGCACAGCTGGCCGCCCCCACTGTTGTTGTCCCTCCTGGTGTCACCCTGTACCTGGGACTGAGCAGGGGCCTCACAGATAAACAACTCCCACTGAGCCATACACCTGGCAGGGGCCTGGGCAGCTCCCCAGGTGCACACACCTGACAATCAGCACAGCAGGCCCCGCCCCCAGAAGACCAGCTAGAAGGTCAGGGGAAAAGCAAGGTATTGACCAAGCAGCACTGGAAAGTTCCAGGGGAAGCCGAGGGATTTACACTATATAGAATCAGAGGATACTCCCCCTTGTTTTTTTCTTCTTTTCTGTTTGTTTCTGTTGTTTCCCCACCCCCCCCCCTTTTTAATTCTTTTTTATTTCTTCTTTTCTTTTTTTCTCTCTCTCTCTCTTTCTCGTTATTCCAGTACAACTTGTTTTTGGCCACTCCGCACTGAGTAAAATGGCTAGAAGGAAAAACTCACCTCCAAAGAAAGAAATCAGAAACAGTCCTCTCTCCCACAGAGTTACAACATTTGGATTACAATTCAATGTCAGAAAGCCAATTCAGAAGCAGTTATAAAGCTACTGGTGGCTCTAGAAAAAAGCATAAAGGACTCAAGAGACTTCATGACTGTAGGATTTAGATCTAATCAGGCCGAAATTAAAAATCAGTTAAATGAGATGCAATCCAAACTGGAGGTCCTAACGACCAGGGTTAACGAGGGAGAAGAACGAGTGAGTGACACAGAAGACAAGTTGATGGCAAGGGCGGAAACTGAGGGAAGAAAAGAAAGACAATTAAGAGACCATGAGGATAGGTTAAGGGAAATAAATGACAGCCTCAGAAGGAAAAATCTACATTTAATTGGGGTTCCCGAGGGCGCCAAAAGGGACAGAGGTCCAGATTATGTATTTGAACAAATCATAGCTGAAAACTTTCCTAACTTGGGAAGGGAAACAGGCATTTAGATCCAGGAGCTGGAGAGATCACCCCCACCCCCCTTAAATCCATAAAAACCGCTCAACATTTAACATTTAATACTGGAACTTGCAAATTCCAAAGATAAAGAGAAGATCCTTAATGCAGCAAGAGACAAGAAATCACTAACTTTTATGGGGAGAAGCTTTAGGACAACAGCAGACCTCTCCACAGAGACCTGGGAGGTGAGAAAGGGCCGGCAGGATACAGTCAGGGTCCTAAATGAGAGGAACCTGCAGCCAAGAATACTTTATCCAGCAAGGCTCTCATTCAGAATAGAAGGAGAGATAAAGAGCTTCCAAGAGAGGCAGAAACTGACAGGATATGTGACCACCAAGCCGGCTCTGCCAGAAATATTAAGGGGGGACCCTGTAAAAGAAAGGGGAAGTCCAAGGAAACAATCCACAAAAACAGGGACTGAATAGGTATCATGATGACACTAAATCCATATCTGTCAATAGTAACTCTGAACGTGAATGGGCTTAATGACCCCATCAAAAGGACGCAGGGTTTCAGACTGGATAAAAAAAGGCAAGACCCATCCATTTGCTGTCTCCAAGAGACTCATTTTAGACATCAGGACACCTACAGCCTGAAAATAAAAGGTTGGAGAACTGTGTACCATTCAAATAGTCCTCAATAAATGCAGGGGTAGCCATCCTTATATCAGATAAATTAAAGTTTGTCCCAAAGACTGTAGTGAGAGGTGAAGAGGGACACTATATCATACTTAAAGGATCTATCCAACAAGAGGACCTAACAATCACGAATATTTATGGCCCGGATGCGTGAGCCGCCAAGTATATCAATCGATTAATAACCAAAGTTAAGACATACTTAGATAATAATACACTTATACTTGGTGACTTCAATGGAGCGCTTTCTGCAATCCACAGGTCTTTTAAGCACAACATCTCCAAAGAAACAGGAGCTTTAAATGATACACTGGACCAGATGGATTTCACAGATATTTATAGAACTTTACATGCAAACGCAACTGAATACACATTCTTCTCAAGTGCACGTGGGGCTTTCTCCAGAAGAGACCACAAACTGGGTCACACATCAGGTCTTAATTGATACCAAAAGATTGGGATCGACCCTGTGTATTTTCAGACCATAATGCTTTGAAACTAGAACTAAATCACAAGAAGAAGTTTGGAAGGATTTCAAATACGTGGAGGTTAAGGACCATCCTGCTACAAGGTGAAAGGGTCAACCACGAAATTAGAGAAGAATTAAAAAGATTCATGGAAACTAATGAGAATGAAGACACCACCATTCAAAATCTTTGGGATACAGCAAAAGCAGTCCTGAGGGGGAAATACATCGCAATACAAGCATCCATCCAAAAACTGGAAAAAACTCAAATAGAAAAGCTAACCTTCCACCTAAGGGAGCTGGTGAAAGACAGCAAATAGATCCAACACCCAGCAGAAGAAGAGGGTTAAAAAAGACTCGAGCAGAACTCAATGAAATAGAGACCAGAAGAACTGTGGAAAAGATCAACAAAACCAGGAGTTGGTTCTTTGAAACAATTAAGAAGGTAGATAAACCATTAGCCAGCCTTATTTAAAAGAAGACAGAAAACACTCAAACTAATAAAATCATGATGAGAAAGGAGAGATCACTACTAACACCAAAGAAAGGACCTAGAGTGTATTCTATATGTTAAGCAAAGTCAGTCATTCAGAGAAAATACCAGATGATTTCACTCATATGTGGAATTAAAACAAAAACAACAATAAAACAACAACAACAACAACAACAACAACAACAAACGAATATGGGGAAGGAAGGAAAAGAGTGGGAGGTATACTATAAGAGATTCTTTAGTACAGAGAACAACAGGCTTGCTGGAGGGAAGGAGGGCATGGGATTGGCGTGGTGATTGGCAGTGAGGAGGGCACTTGTTGTGATGAGCACTGGGTGTTATAGGTAAGTGATGAATCACTAAACACTAGTCTTGAACCAATATTACAGTATATGTTAACTAACTAGAATTTAAGTAAAAACTTGAAAAAAATAAGGAAAGAAGACTCATGGAATGGTAAAGCTTGCAGGGAGCATGGTAGTCCAGTAGCAAGCACCTTGTGCATTAAAAGATGAGGAGGGGGCGCCTGGATGGCACAGTCAGTTATGTGACCAACTGTTGGTTTCAGCTTGGATCCTGATCTCGGGGTCATGAGGTCGAGTCCCACATTGGGCTCCGTGCTCAATCTGGAGCGTGTTCTCCCTCTCTCTCTAACTCCCACTTGTGCTCTCTCTCCCTTTCTCTGATTTATATATAATACAAATCTTAAAAAAAAAAAAAAAGATGAGAGAAATAAATCACATTTTCAGACACAGTGCAGACCCTGGAGCTACAAAGCCTCACCTATACCACATGCACTACCCTGCTTGCCTCATCTTTCCTCAGTCTCCCTTTTGTGCTCTCTCTTCCTCCTTTTTCTTTCCTAGACACCATATGCTTAGTGAGGCCAGCAGGACCAAGAGCTAAAAATGTCCTGGGTGTGGCCCTTCATAAAGGCTTTCATCAAAGGCACTTACCTTGAAGTGGAAGCCATGATGAGCCAGAAACAGAGATTTGTCTATATGTGCAGAGTCAAAGAACCTGTAAGACAGCAAAAGTCGATTTTTTAAAATTGTATGCTGGGCCGCCCGGGTGGCTCAGTGGTTTGGTGACTGCCTTCGGCCCAGGGTGTGATCCTGGAGACCCAGGATCGAGTCCCACGTCAGGCTTCTGCGTGGAGCCTGCTTCTCCCTCTGCCTGTGTCTGTGCCTCTCTCTCCCTCTGTGTCCTTCTCATGAATAAATAAAGAAAATCTTTAAAAAATAAAAAAATAAAATTAAATATGTATTCTTTCATTGTAAAGGACCTTAACTATCAATTTCACTTTAAAAAAAATTGCATGCTAATTAGCAAGGAATAGGACCTTCTCCACCATTTAAGTGAAAAAAAAAAAAAAAAAAAAACCAAGAATACCAAAACACATTTTTAGCCTAAAGTTCACTAGCAGTAAGCAGAGGATGGATTGAATACACACAGCAGAGGGGGTCTAGTCAACTGGCCAATCAGAGGGAAAAAACAACGAGCCCTCCACGTCCTGCTGAAACATATTATAGGTCAAAGGTTTTCACCGTCAAAACTACTGGCATGTGGGCCGGATGAGCCTTTGTTGGGGGGCTGTCCTGTGAATTACGGGATTTTAACAGCTTTCCGGAACTCCACCCACTAGGTGCCAGTAAAACACGGATCCCCTACCTGTGAAATCAAACATGTTTCCAGATATTGCCATACGTCCCATGGGGGACAAAATTGCACCTGGTTGACAACTATTATTCTATCTATATCAAGACTCCAATAGATCGTACCGTAAAAAGGAAATACTGTCTACTAGTGCTGCCCAATATGGTATGTGGTTATTACATATCTGATATATATGGCGAGTGTGATTGAGAAAGTGAATTTTCTCAATTATATAAAATTTTATATAATTTTAATTAATTTTAATGTAAATTGTCACATGTGCCTGGCCAGTGACCACCACATTAGTGAAGTCTCAGATGTATAAAGAGCCAATTATGAAACAACGTTCTCTTAACAACCAACAGGTCAAAGAAGAAAAACTTTTTCCTAGGTTAACTTAAGGGGGAAATTAAAAAGCATCTTGAGGCCATCTGGGTGGCTCAGTTGGTTAAGCCTTCGACTCCTGATTTGGCTCAGATCATGATCTCAGTATCTTGAGATCGAGCCCTGTGCTGGGTTCTGCAGTGAGTGTGGAGCCTGCTTAAGATTCTCCCTCTCCTTTCCCCCTGCCCCCACCCACTCCTGGGTTCTCTTTCTTACATAAATACATAGTATCTTGAAACAAATGAAACAAGGAAACCCAATATACCAAAACATTTAGGCTGCAGCAAAAGATTTCTAGGAGAGCTTAATGCTATAAACACATACAGAAAAAAAAAGAAAAAAAAAAATATATATATAAATCTCTCAAGGAACTCTAGAAAGAATAGATGAATGGATAAAGAAGACGTGGTACATATGCGATGGAGTATTATTCAGTTATACAAAAGAATGAAATCTCGTCATTTGGAATGACGTACATGGAGCTAAAGAGTAATGCTAAGTGAAATAAGTGAGTCAGAGAAACACAAATACCATATGATTTCATTCCTAAGTGTAATTTAAGAAACAAAAAAAGAATGTGCAAAGGGGGGCACCTAGGTGGTTCAGATGGTAAAAGCATCTGACTTTGTATGCTGTTTATTTTTTTCACTTCACGAGACTTAATACTCTTTCATGAAAAGAACTCTTACTAAACTAGGAGTAAAAGTAAACCAACTAAACATCATAAAGACCAAATATGAAAAAAAAAAATCCCAACTAATGTACAAAATAGCAAAAGACTCAAACTTTTCCTCTAAAAATAGGATCAAAATAAAGTTCTTTACTCTGGCCTTTCCATCAAATATAGTACTAGAAAACTTAGCCAGAGCAATTAGGCAAGTAAAAGAAACAAAACGCATCCAAACTGGAAAGGAAGAAGAAGAATCATATTTGCATATACCATAATCTCATACGTAGAAATCGTAAGGATTAAAAAAAATTAGAAGCAGTAAACAAATTCAACAAGGTTGCAGAAATGAAAACCAACACACCAAGAAGCAGTTGCATCTCTAGATGTTAACAATGAACAATTTGAAGTGGAACTCAAGAACACAACTCCATTTACCACAACACTGAAAAAGGTAAGATATTCAGGAACAAGACTAATGAAAGAAGTGAAAGAATCATACACTGAAAATGAGAAAACATATGTAAGAGTAATGTTTAAAAAAAAACCCCAAAATAGATATCTATTTTATAGATAAAATGCTTGAAAGGAAACATAAGGAAAAGATTCACAATATTAGATCTGCCAATGATTTCTTTCTTTTTGTAAACAGGCTCCATACCCAGGGTGGAGCCTAATATGGGGCCTGAACTCACAACCCTGAGATCAAGACCTGAGCTGACATTGAGTCATATGCTTACTGACTGAGCCACCCAGGATCCACGGACCTGGCAGTGATTTCCTGACTACGATACCAAAGCACCAGCAAACAAGTAAACATAGACAAATGGGGTCTATAAAACTTCAAATGCACCAAAGGATACAATCTAGAGAGTGAAGAGACAACGAATAGAATGGGAAAAATATGTGCAAACCATGTATTTGACAATAAGTTAACATACAAAAAACTCCTACGAACTTCGTCACAAGGCAACAAGTAGCCCAATGGAAGAAAGGACGAAGAGCCTGTACAGACATTCCTTGAAAGAAGATGTATAAATGGCCAATGAACCTATGAAATGATGCTCCACATCACTAACCATCAAAAAAGGCAAATCACAACCACGATGAGGGTCACCTCACACCCATTAGGATGACCACTGTTAAAAAATAAAATGTTGGCAAGGATATGGAGAAATCAGGACACTTGTGCATTGCTGATAGGAATGTAGCATGGTGCAAGCACTATGTAAACAGTATGAGAGTTCCTCAAAAAAATTAAAACTACAACTACCATATAATCCAGCAATCCTATTTCTGGGGTACGTGTAGTCAAAAGAATTGAAAGCAGGGTCGCCAAGAGACCTCCATCCTCATAGAAGCATTCTTTATCATAGCCAAGGGCTGGGAGCAACTCAGATGTCCATCAAAGGTAAATGGATAAAGAAAATGTGGTGTATACTGATTTTTATTTATTTATGAGAGACACACGGGGAGAGAGGCAGAGACACATGCAGGGAGCCTGAGGGGGGACTCAATCTCGGGTCCCCAGGATCAGGTGGGGGTCAGGGAGGGGGTCCCAGGAAGTGAGGTCACTCCCGTGACACAGAGCCCAACAGAACTTGGAACCCCCGTGACCAGGCAACCGCATCTAGTGCAGCCCCACCTCAGGCTCACTTGGCTGGAGACATCCGCTCCTGGAAGATGTTCTCCTGCTGCCGGCCCACCTCTGGGGGCTCTGGCTCCCAGGAACCCCAGGGGTGCCGCTTGTTCCAATGCTGTAGGCTTTGGCTCCAGCATAAAAACCAACGCCTCAGGGCGTTTATCAGGAGGCGCCGTCAGGTAACCCAGAGCAGGCCAGGCCAGGCCCCCTGTGCCAGCCATCCTGGGTGGCCCCATCCCCTCCTCTTCAGCTTCCGGGAAACAGGGATGTGTGGGCAGGTGCATCCAGGCTGGGGGACATTGCAGGGCGGCAGGTTCCCCGGTGATCCCTTCAGGGTCACCCTGAGGTCAAGGTGGGCAGGGTGCAAACAGGGCTCCTGAGGTCCTCTTACCCGCCGAGTAAGAGTCCCCCCGAGGCCCTGCAGCCGATCCCTTTGCTCTCCTTGGGGGAGGGGGGTGCCGCCTGCGCTGTGGTGTGTCTGGATGGGGGCCGCTGGGGGTGCGGCCCAGCCGAGGCGGCCGGACCGGGCGCTGAGGCCTCCTGCCTGGCTGCCGGGCACTGTCTCCACAGAGCTCCACCCGGGACAGGGGGCGCGAGCGGGAGGAAGGGGTGCTCTGCCCCACCGCCTCGAGGAACTGGGAAGTGCCCTGCGCAGCTAACAGAGGCCAGCGCGGGCTCAAATGAGTGCAGGGGCCGGGGCACCCCCGACACCCGGGTCCCCGATGCGGCACGAAGGGCCCCGGGTCCCAGAAGCCAGCCTGCTACTCCCCTGGGCTCCCCCCTACACTCCTGCTCCCACATGAGTCTGCATTCCCCTGCTCCCCACACTTGCCCCAGGGCCCTGCCCCTGCCTGGGCCAGATGCAGAGTCCCTGTGCACAGAGGTGTAGGAATATCAGAGCAGAGCCTTCAGGGGCGGCCTGGTCGCCCAGGGGTTTAGCGCCTGCCTTCCGCCCAGGCCCTGACCCCGCAGGCCCGGGATCGAGTCCCGCCTCGGGCTCTCTGCACCAGGGCTGCTTCTCCCTCTGTCTGTGTGTCTGTCTCTCTCGGTCTCTGTCTCTCTGTGTCTCTTGAGGTCCTTGTACTGATCCAAACTTTTTTGAACATTTATCCTCTAAGATTGTTTCTTTATCGGATAGTTTGTCTTGTTTGTGTAAGAGACAGGCAGAGAGCAGGGAGGGGAGAGGGAGACCCAGGCTCCTGAAGCAGACTGGGCCCCAAGCGCAGGGCCTGCCAGGGCGGGATCCCAGGGTGCTGAGGCCACGACCCGAGCCACAGCCCAGAGTCAGAGGCTAAGTGACTGAGCCACAGGCATCAAGGCCCGGGTTCCTGCCGTGGGCACTCCTGCCCCCCACGGCCCCCGAGAGCTCGGGCTGCGGGCTGCGCTCCCACCCCAGGCCTCCCGGCGGCTCCATGCACGTCCCCTCTGTCCCAACTCAGGGTGCAAGGGCCTCGGCCGGGAAGGCGCCTCCCATCTGCCCGACGAAGCCCAGCCGGACGGAGCTGCTGGAGCAGGAATTCCAACAACTGCTGCCCGCCTTGCTGCGCAGGGATGTCATCTCCGTTTTCATCTTTTTAGACAACTGTCATGGATTTGCCACCACCGACGAGGTGCTGGATCTGCTGTTTACGAAGTGAGCACCTGCGCCTCCGCAGCCCAGGGGTGGGCCACCTGCTGGTGGGGAGGCTGGGAATGGTTCTGAGCTGCCCGGCCTCGGGCCGCTCCCCCGCCTGGAGCAGAGTCACCCAGGGCACAGTGGGGTCCCGGAGGGCAGCCCCGGGGCCTGGCCTGTGGCGGGTCGGCCAGAGGGGCTGTGCCTGTGCTCCGCAGCCGTCCTCCTCCCCCGGGACGGGGCCTGTGCCTCCTCCCCACCGTCACCGGGGTCCTGAGCTGGCCTCTTTTCCCATTGAAAGGGAGGTTGGAGAGTCCATCGGGGGGCTGTGTCCTGGGGCAACCACACAGGGGGACCCTGGGGTCCCCGGGCGCCCAGGCCCACTCAGATATCGGCCGTGGGCCTGGCCGGAGCCTTTCATGCTCAAGCATTCAGGAGGCCCGGGCAGGTGCGGGCACTTCTCCGGGGGCTGCCCGTGGCCCCCCGCACAGAGCTGACGGCCCCCGGGGCTCCGGCCTAGTCGGGGGTCAGAGGTGACAGCCCCCACGGTGAGAGGTCGCGGCCACAGGATGATTCGTGGGATGCCCCCGCCCTCCCCTAGATATGGGTGCATCGCAGCTGCGTGTGGTGGCGACGACGCGGTCCTGCAGCGCTGGAAACTGTGAGTGACTCCGGCCCCTGCCCGAGGGCCTTCCCTCTCCAGGAGGGCAGCGAGGGGGCTGTGGGCCGGGGGTGCTGGACCCTCACCCCACACATCTGCAATTCCCGTGACGGGGTAAAGGTCTAAGGGCCCTTCAGGAAAGGAGGAAAGGAGAGCCGTGAATAGGGTGTGGGCTTGGTGGGAGAGCACTGGGACCCCTAAGGGAGACTTTCTCCATGCCCGCCCCTCCCAGCCCTCTGTCTGCCCCACACCTGGGACCCAGAGCAGAGGGGGTGGGGAGCATCGCACTCCCCAATCTGGTGGCACCTGGACCCACTGCACAGCAGGTTGCCACGAGGGCCATTGAGGGCTCACAGACCCGGTGGCCCTGGCCCCGTGGGAGACGGCAGATTAGAGTCAGTGGAAGGACACCCCCCGGGGCCCCTCATGAGGGAGGCAGCGCAGAGCCACAGGGAGGGAAAGTGGAGGTCCCGGGTGGCTCCTGGCAAGGCCTGGCAGGACACAGAGCCCGAGCCCTCCTGGCTTGGACCTTCCCAGAGCGACAGTGTGTGCAGTGAGGGCAATGACAGGCCAGACGCCCCCCGTCCCCGGACGCCTGCCGGTGGATTCAAGGGGCAAGTGGGCAGGGAGCCAGGCTGAGGAGGGAGCCCCGCTTCCCAGCAAAGACCGTGATGGTCACACCGCTGGGCGTGGGCTCCCCCGCACAGAGGCTTCGTGCCAGCCCCTCCTCGGGGAGCAGGCCTGTGGCAGGCAGGACCGCCAGGTGGCAGGTGGACGAGGAGCAGGACTGGCCTCTGACAGCCCCGCACGGGAGGCCGAGGCCCCGGGTCCTGCAGGGCTTCCCCGGGACACCTCGGTGTGAGGGAGCCCTGTCTTCTGACCCCTGTGCCCACCTGTCCCTCCCCAGGGCCATCTGCTGCATCCTGGAGATATGGATGGACTATTATCAGGAGGACTTTTGTCGGCTCCCCCAATCTGCCTCCCTGAAGAAGATTCTGGAATTCATAAGGCAGCGCATGCCAGGCACAGACGTGGAGCTCCGTGCCCGGCGTTACCTGCAACAACTCAGACGCCTCCATGCAGCGGAGCCAGAGGCTGGGGGTGAGGAGGCCTGGGGGTGGCCGAGCTGGGGACAGGGTGGGCCCCACGGATCCAGCGTCCGTGCAGCTGGGCCGGGAGCAGGGGTTCGGCTCACACCCCATCCCCACGAGCTGCAGGCTGGGGACACCTCCCAGGGCTCTTTGAGCGGTTGGAAGAGTGTCCTTGATTTGGGAGGGACGTGGAAAGTCCGTCCTGGTGGTGATACTTTGTCTTCTTGGAGCTACAGCTTCGGCCCGAGCAAAAGACCCTGAAGCACTTCCGGAGCCCGCCCCAGCCCCAACTGTGGGGCCTGCTGCCTCGGATGGGCCTGAAGTGCTCGAGGCCGCCCTGGCTGCTGGGGCTGAGGGCTTGGCCCCAGCTGAGGTGCCAGCTGGGGAGGCGAAGCCCCTGCAGATAGTGGTCACTGCTCTAGATCACGGCTGCGCCCTGGACGAGCCACGTGCACCTGCGGCCACCCCGGAGGAGGAGCAGGCCCTGGCACCTGCAATCGGGGTCCCCAGAGTGCCAGAGCCGCCAATGGCCTCCGGGACAACTGGCTTCAACCTCTGCGCAGCCCCCTGACCACCTCGGGAGCCCGCCCCAGCTCCCACCGCGGGGCTCGTCATGCCTGCAGCCCAACGGAGGCTTGCCCTTCCCGTGTCATTTCACTGTTTCTATATTTTGAGTTTTTCTTTAACCTGTAAAATGCCTTATGAGTTTTATTGTAATAAAGTATAAGTTAACTTCAAACAAAATTCACCCTGATGCTTTTAAATTATACATCGTGGACCTACACTTTAGGTCCATTCACAGTGTCACAGGTCCCAGAGCCCAGGGCGCCGGGGGACACAGCCCAGGATCGGGTGCTCCCCCAGGTCAGGCAGAGGCCGGGAGGACACAGGACAGCCAGGTGGCTCCTGCCCCCGGGCGGCCCGAGCTGTACAGATCGGCGGGCCCGCCCCTGGAGCATCCAGGCCCCTGCACACTGGGAGCTGCAGTAGTCACTGCGGGAGCTGACTCCAGAGCTGCACAGCTGGCCGCCCCCACTGTTGTTGTCCCTCCTGGTGTCACCCTGTACCTGGGACTGAGCAGGGGCCTCACAGATAAACAACTCCCACTGAGCCATACACCTGGCAGGGGCCTGGGCAGCTCCCCAGGTGCACACACCTGAGAATCAGCACAGCAGGCCCCGCCCCCAGAAGACCAGCTAGAAGGTCAGGGGAAAAGCAAGGTATTGACCAAGCAGCACTGGAAAGTTCCAGGGGAAGCCGAGGGATTTACACTATATAGAATCAGAGGATACTCCCCCTTGTTTTTTTCTTCTTTTCTGTTTGTTTCTGTTGTTTCCCCACCCCCCCCCTTTTTAATTCTTCTTTATTTCTTCTTTTCTTTTTTTCTCTCTCTCTCTCTTTCTCGTTATTCCAGTACAACTTGTTTTTGGCCACTCCGCACTGAGTAAAATGGCTAGAAGGAAAAACTCACCTCCAAAGAAAGAAATCAGAAACAGTCCTCTCTCCCACAGAGTTACAACATTTGGATTACAATTCAATGTCAGAAAGCCAATTCAGAAGCAGTTATAAAGCTACTGGTGGCTCTAGAAAAAAGCATAAAGGACTCAAGAGACTTCATGACTGTAGGATTTAGATCTAATCAGGCCGAAATTAAAAATCAGTTAAATGAGATGCAATCCAAACTGGAGGTCCTAACGACCAGGGTTAACGAGGGAGAAGAACGAGTGAGTGACACAGAAGACAAGTTGATGGCAAGGGCGGAAACTGAGGGAAGAAAAGAAAGACAATTAAGAGACCATGAGGATAGGTTAAGGGAAATAAATGACAGCCTCAGAAGGAAAAATCTACATTTAATTGGGGTTCCCGAGGGCGCCAAAAGGGACAGAGGTCCAGATTATGTATTTGAACAAATCATAGCTGAAAACTTTCCTAACTTGGGAAGGGAAACAGGCATTTAGATCCAGGAGCTGGAGAGATCACCCCCACCCCCCTTAAATCCATAAAAACCGCTCAACATTTAACATTTAATACTGGAACTTGCAAATTCCAAAGATAAAGAGAAGATCCTTAATGCAGCAAGAGACAAGAAATCACTAACTTTTATGGGGAGAAGCTTTAGGACAACAGCAGACCTCTCCACAGAGACCTGGGAGGTGAGAAAGGGCCGGCAGGATACAGTCAGGGTCCTAAATGAGAGGAACCTGCAGCCAAGAATACTTTATCCAGCAAGGCTCTCATTCAGAATAGAAGGAGAGATAAAGAGCTTCCAAGAGAGGCAGAAACTGACAGGATATGTGACCACCAAGCCGGCTCTGCCAGAAATATTAAGGGGGGACCCTGTAAAAGAAAGGGGAAGTCCAAGGAAACAATCCACAAAAACAGGGACTGAATAGGTATCATGATGACACTAAATCCATATCTGTCAATAGTAACTCTGAACGTGAATGGGCTTAATGACCCCATCAAAAGGACGCAGGGTTTCAGACTGGATAAAAAAAGGCAAGACCCATCCATTTGCTGTCTCCAAGAGACTCATTTTAGACATCAGGACACCTACAGCCTGAAAATAAAAGGTTGGAGAACTGTGTACCATTCAAATAGTCCTCAATAAATGCAGGGGTAGCCATCCTTATATCAGATAAATTAAAGTTTGTCCCAAAGACTGTAGTGAGAGGTGAAGAGGGACACTATATCATACTTAAAGGATCTATCCAACAAGAGGACCTAACAATCACGAATATTTATGGCCCGGATGCGTGAGCCGCCAAGTATATCAATCGATTAATAACCAAAGTTAAGACATACTTAGATAATAATACACTTATACTTGGTGACTTCAATGGAGCGCTTTCTGCAATCCACAGGTCTTTTAAGCACAACATCTCCAAAGAAACAGGAGCTTTAAATGATACACTGGACCAGATGGATTTCACAGATATTTATAGAACTTTACATGCAAACGCAACTGAATACACATTCTTCTCAAGTGCACGTGGGGCTTTCTCCAGAAGAGACCACAAACTGGGTCACACATCAGGTCTTAATTGATACCAAAAGATTGGGATCGACCCTGTGTATTTTCAGACCATAATGCTTTGAAACTAGAACTAAATCACAAGAAGAAGTTTGGAAGGATTTCAAATACGTGGAGGTTAAGGACCATCCTGCTACAAGGTGAAAGGGTCAACCACGAAATTAGAGAAGAATTAAAAAGATTCATGGAAACTAATGAGAATGAAGACACCACCATTCAAAATCTTTGGGATACAGCAAAAGCAGTCCTGAGGGGGAAATACATCGCAATACAAGCATCCATCCAAAAACTGGAAAAAACTCAAATAGAAAAGCTAACCTTCCACCTAAGGGAGCTGGTGAAAGACAGCAAATAGATCCAACACCCAGCAGAAGAAGAGGGTTAAAAAAGACTCGAGCAGAACTCAATGAAATAGAGACCAGAAGAACTGTGGAAAAGATCAACAAAACCAGGAGTTGGTTCTTTGAAACAATTAAGAAGGTAGATAAACCATTAGCCAGCCTTATTTAAAAGAAGACAGAAAACACTCAAACTAATAAAATCATGATGAGAAAGGAGAGATCACTACTAACACCAAAGAAAGGACCTAGAGTGTATTCTATATGTTAAGCAAAGTCAGTCATTCAGAGAAAATACCAGATGATTTCACTCATATGTGGAATTAAAACAAAAACAACAATAAAACAACAACAACAACAACAACAACAACAACAACAAACGAATATGGGGAAGGAAGGAAAAGAGTGGGAGGTATACTATAAGAGATTCTTTAGTACAGAGAACAACAGGCTTGCTGGAGGGAAGGAGGGCATGGGATTGGCGTGGTGATTGGCAGTGAGGAGGGCACTTGTTGTGATGAGCACTGGGTGTTATAGGTAAGTGATGAATCACTAAACACTAGTCTTGAACCAATATTACAGTATATGTTAACTAACTAGAATTTAAGTAAAAACTTGAAAAAAATAAGGAAAGAAGACTCATGGAATGGTAAAGCTTGCAGGGAGCATGGTAGTCCAGTAGCAAGCACCTTGTGCATTAAAAGATGAGGAGGGGGCGCCTGGATGGCACAGTCAGTTATGTGACCAACTGTTGGTTTCAGCTTGGATCCTGATCTCGGGGTCATGAGGTCGAGTCCCACATTGGGCTCCGTGCTCAATCTGGAGCGTGTTCTCCCTCTCTCTCTAACTCCCACTTGTGCTCTCTCTCCCTTTCTCTGATTTATATATAATACAAATCTTAAAAAAAAAAAATAAGATGAGAGAAATAAATCACATTTTCAGACACAGTGCAGACCCTGGAGCTACAAAGCCTCACCTATACCACATGCACTACCCTGCTTGCCTCATCTTTCCTCAGTCTCCCTTTTGTGCTCTCTCTTCCTCCTTTTTCTTTCCTAGACACCATATGCTTAGTGAGGCCAGCAGGACCAAGAGCTAAAAATGTCCTGGGTGTGGCCCTTCATAAAGGCTTTCATCAAAGGCACTTACCTTGAAGTGGAAGCCATGATGAGCCAGAAACAGAGATTTGTCTATATGTGCAGAGTCAAAGAACCTGTAAGACAGCAAAAGTCGATTTTTTAAAATTGTATGCTGGGCCGCCCGGGTGGCTCAGTGGTTTGGTGACTGCCTTCGGCCCAGGGTGTGATCCTGGAGACCCAGGATCGAGTCCCACGTCAGGCTTCTGCGTGGAGCCTGCTTCTCCCTCTGCCTGTGTCTGTGCCTCTCTCTCCCTCTGTGTCCTTCTCATGAATAAATAAAGAAAATCTTTAAAAAATAAAAAAATAAAATTAAATATGTATTCTTTCATTGTAAAGGACCTTAACTATCAATTTCACTTTAAAAAAAATTGCATGCTAATTAGCAAGGAATAGGACCTTCTCCACCATTTAAGTGAAAAAAAAAAAAAAAAAAAACCAAGAATACCAAAACACATTTTTAGCCTAAAGTTCACTAGCAGTAAGCAGAGGATGGATTGAATACACACAGCAGAGGGGGTCTAGTCAACTGGCCAATCAGAGGGAAAAAACAACGAGCCCTCCACGTCCTGCTGAAACATATTATAGGTCAAAGGTTTTCACCGTCAAAACTACTGGCATGTGGGCCGGATGAGCCTTTGTTGGGGGGCTGTCCTGTGAATTACGGGATTTTAACAGCTTTCCGGAACTCCACCCACTAGGTGCCAGTAAAACACGGATCCCCTACCTGTGAAATCAAACATGTTTCCAGATATTGCCATACGTCCCATGGGGGACAAAATTGCACCTGGTTGACAACTATTATTCTATCTATATCAAGACTCCAATAGATCGTACCGTAAAAAGGAAATACTGTCTACTAGTGCTGCCCAATATGGTATGTGGTTATTACATATCTGATATATATGGCGAGTGTGATTGAGAAAGTGAATTTTCTCAATTATATAAAATTTTATATAATTTTAATTAATTTTAATGTAAATTGTCACATGTGCCTGGCCAGTGACCACCACATTAGTGAAGTCTCAGATGTATAAAGAGCCAATTATGAAACAACGTTCTCTTAACAACCAACAGGTCAAAGAAGAAAAACTTTTTCCTAGGTTAACTTAAGGGGGAAATTAAAAAGCATCTTGAGGCCATCTGGGTGGCTCAGTTGGTTAAGCCTTCGACTCCTGATTTGGCTCAGATCATGATCTCAGTATCTTGAGATCGAGCCCTGTGCTGGGTTCTGCAGTGAGTGTGGAGCCTGCTTAAGATTCTCCCTCTCCTTTCCCCCTGCCCCCACCCACTCCTGGGTTCTCTTTCTTACATAAATACATAGTATCTTGAAACAAATGAAACAAGGAAACCCAATATACCAAAACATTTAGGCTGCAGCAAAAGATTTCTAGGAGAGCTTAATGCTATAAACACATACAGAAAAAAAAAGAAAAAAAAATATATATATAAATCTCTCAAGGAACTCTAGAAAGAATAGATGAATGGATAAAGAAGACGTGGTACATATGCGATGGAGTATTATTCAGTTATACAAAAGAATGAAATCTCGTCATTTGGAATGACGTACATGGAGCTAAAGAGTAATGCTAAGTGAAATAAGTGAGTCAGAGAAACACAAATACCATATGATTTCATTCCTAAGTGTAATTTAAGAAACAAAAAAAGAATGTGCAAAGGGGGGCACCTAGGTGGTTCAGATGGTAAAAGCATCTGACTTTGTATGCTGTTTATTTTTTTCACTTCACGAGACTTAATACTCTTTCATGAAAAGAACTCTTACTAAACTAGGAGTAAAAGTAAACCAACTAAACATCATAAAGACCAAATATGAAAAAAAAAAATCCCAACTAATGTACAAAATAGCAAAAGACTCAAACTTTTCCTCTAAAAATAGGATCAAAATAAAGTTCTTTACTCTGGCCTTTCCATCAAATATAGTACTAGAAAACTTAGCCAGAGCAATTAGGCAAGTAAAAGAAACAAAACGCATCCAAACTGGAAAGGAAGAAGAAGAATCATATTTGCATATACCATAATCTCATACGTAGAAATCGTAAGGATTAAAAAAATTAGAAGCAGTAAACAAATTCAACAAGGTTGCAGAAATGAAAACCAACACACCAAGAAGCAGTTGCATCTCTAGATGTTAACAATGAACAATTTGAAGTGGAACTCAAGAACACAACTCCATTTACCACAACACTGAAAAAGGTAAGATATTCAGGAACAAGACTAATGAAAGAAGTGAAAGAATCATACACTGAAAATGAGAAAACATATGTAAGAGTAATGTTTAAAAAAAAACCCCAAAATAGATATCTATTTTATAGATAAAATGCTTGAAAGGAAACATAAGGAAAAGATTCACAATATTAGATCTGCCAATGATTTCTTTCTTTTTGTAAACAGGCTCCATACCCAGGGTGGAGCCTAATATGGGGCCTGAACTCACAACCCTGAGATCAAGACCTGAGCTGACATTGAGTCATATGCTTACTGACTGAGCCACCCAGGATCCACGGACCTGGCAGTGATTTCCTGACTATGATACCAAAGCACCAGCAAACAAGTAAACATAGACAAATGGGGTCTATAAAACTTCAAATGCACCAAAGGATACAATCTAGAGAGTGAAGAGACAACGAATAGAATGGGAAAAATATGTGCAAACCATGTATTTGACAATAAGTTAACATACAAAAAACTCCTACGAACTTCGTCACAAGGCAACAAGTAGCCCAATGGAAGAAAGGACGAAGAGCCTGTACAGACATTCCTTGAAAGAAGATGTATAAATGGCCAATGAACCTATGAAATGATGCTCCACATCACTAACCATCAAAAAAGGCAAATCACAACCACGATGAGGGTCACCTCACACCCATTAGGATGACCACTGTTAAAAAATAAAATGTTGGCAAGGATATGGAGAAATCAGGACACTTGTGCATTGCTGATAGGAATGTAGCATGGTGCAAGCACTATGTAAACAGTATGAGAGTTCCTCAAAAAAATTAAAACTACAACTACCATATAATCCAGCAATCCTATTTCTGGGGTACGTGTAGTCAAAAGAATTGAAAGCAGGGTCGCCAAGAGACCTCCATCCTCATAGAAGCATTCTTTATCATAGCCAAGGGCTGGGAGCAACTCAGATGTCCATCAAAGGTAAATGGATAAAGAAAATGTGGTGTATACTGATTTTTATTTATTTATGAGAGACACACGGGGAGAGAGGCAGAGACACATGCAGGGAGCCTGAGGGGGGACTCAATCTCGGGTCCCCAGGATCAGGTGGGGGTCAGGGAGGGGGTCCCAGGAAGTGAGGTCACTCCCGTGACACAGAGCCCAACAGAACTTGGAACCCCCGTGACCAGGCAACCGCATCTAGTGCAGCCCCACCTCAGGCTCACTTGGCTGGAGACATCCGCTCCTGGAAGATGTTCTCCTGCTGCCGGCCCACCTCTGGGGGCTCTGGCTCCCAGGAACCCCAGGGGTGCCGCTTGTTCCAATGCTGTAGGCTTTGGCTCCAGCATAAAAACCAACGCCTCAGGGCGTTTATCAGGAGGCGCCGTCAGGTAACCCAGAGCAGGCCAGGCCAGGCCCCCTGTGCCAGCCATCCTGGGTGGCCCCATCCCCTCCTCTTCAGCTTCCGGGAAACAGGGATGTGTGGGCAGGTGCATCCAGGCTGGGGGACATTGCAGGGCGGCAGGTTCCCCGGTGATCCCTTCAGGGTCACCCTGAGGTCAAGGTGGGCAGGGTGCAAACAGGGCTCCTGAGGTCCTCTTACCCGCCGAGTAAGAGTCCCCCCGAGGCCCTGCAGCCGATCCCTTTGCTCTCCTTGGGGGAGGGGGGTGCCGCCTGCGCTGTGGTGTGTCTGGATGGGGGCCGCTGGGGGTGCGGCCCAGCCGAGGCGGCCGGACCGGGCGCTGAGGCCTCCTGCCTGGCTGCCGGGCACTGTCTCCACAGAGCTCCACCCGGGACAGGGGGCGCGAGCGGGAGGAAGGGGTGCTCTGCCCCACCGCCTCGAGGAACTGGGAAGTGCCCTGCGCAGCTAACAGAGGCCAGCGCGGGCTCAAATGAGTGCAGGGGCCGGGGCACCCCCGACACCCGGGTCCCCGATGCGGCACGAAGGGCCCCGGGTCCCAGAAGCCAGCCTGCTACTCCCCTGGGCTCCCCCCTACACTCCTGCTCCCACATGAGTCTGCATTCCCCTGCTCCCCACACTTGCCCCAGGGCCCTGCCCCTGCCTGGGCCAGATGCAGAGTCCCTGTGCACAGAGGTGTAGGAATATCAGAGCAGAGCCTTCAGGGGCGGCCTGGTCGCCCAGGGGTTTAGCGCCTGCCTTCCGCCCAGGCCCTGACCCCGCAGGCCCGGGATCGAGTCCCGCCTCGGGCTCTCTGCACCAGGGCTGCTTCTCCCTCTGTCTGTGTGTCTGTCTCTCTCGGTCTCTGTCTCTCTGTGTCTCTTGAGGTCCTTGTACTGATCCAAACTTTTTTGAACATTTATCCTCTAAGATTGTTTCTTTATCGGATAGTTTGTCTTGTTTGTGTAAGAGACAGGCAGAGAGCAGGGAGGGGAGAGGGAGACCCAGGCTCCTGAAGCAGACTGGGTCCCAAGCGCAGGGCCTGCCAGGGCGGGATCCCAGGGTGCTGAGGCCACGACCCGAGCCACAGCCCAGAGTCAGAGGCTAAGTGACTGAGCCACAGGCATCAAGGCCCGGGTTCCTGCCGTGGGCACTCCTGCCCCCCACGGCCCCCGAGAGCTCGGGCTGCGGGCTGCGCTCCCACCCCAGGCCTCCCGGCGGCTCCATGCACGTCCCCTCTGTCCCAACTCAGGGTGCAAGGGCCTCGGCCGGGAAGGCGCCTCCCATCTGCCCGACGAAGCCCAGCCGGACGGAGCTGCTGGAGCAGGAATTCCAACAACTGCTGCCCGCCTTGCTGCGCAGGGATGTCATCTCCGTTTTCATCTTTTTAGACAACTGTCATGGATTTGCCACCACCGACGAGGTGCTGGATCTGCTGTTTACGAAGTGAGCACCTGCGCCTCCGCAGCCCAGGGGTGGGCCACCTGCTGGTGGGGAGGCTGGGAATGGTTCTGAGCTGCCCGGCCTCGGGCCGCTCCCCCGCCTGGAGCAGAGTCACCCAGGGCACAGTGGGGTCCCGGAGGGCAGCCCCGGGGCCTGGCCTGTGGCGGGTCGGCCAGAGGGGCTGTGCCTGTGCTCCGCAGCCGTCCTCCTCCCCCGGGACGGGGCCTGTGCCTCCTCCCCACCGTCACCGGGGTCCTGAGCTGGCCTCTTTTCCCATTGAAAGGGAGGTTGGAGAGTCCATCGGGGGGCTGTGTCCTGGGGCAACCACACAGGGGGACCCCGGGGTCCCCGGGCGCCCAGGCCCACTCAGATATCGGCCGTGGGCCTGGCCGGAGCCTTTCATGCTCAAGCATTCAGGAGGCCCGGGCAGGTGCGGGCGCTTCTCCGGGGGCTGCCCGTGGCCCCCCGCACAGAGCTGACGGCCCCCGGGGCTCCGGCCTAGTCGGGGGTCAGAGGTGACAGCCCCCACGGTGAGAGGTCGCGGCCACAGGATGATTCGTGGGATGCCCCCGCCCTCCCCTAGATATGGGTGCATCGCAGCTGCGTGTGGTGGCGACGACGCGGTCCTGCAGCGCTGGAAACTGTGAGTGACTCCGGCCCCTGCCCGAGGGCCTTCCCTCTCCAGGAGGGCAGCGAGGGGGCTGTGGGCCGGGGGTGCTGGACCCTCACCCCACACATCTGCAATTCCCGTGACGGGGTAAAGGTCTAAGGGCCCTTCAGGAAAGGAGGAAAGGAGAGCCGTGAATAGGGTGTGGGCTTGGTGGGAGAGCACTGGGACCCCTAAGGGAGACTTTCTCCATGCCCGCCCCTCCCAGCCCTCTGTCTGCCCCACACCTGGGACCCAGAGCAGAGGGGGTGGGGAGCATCGCACTCCCCAATCTGGTGGCACCTGGACCCAGTGCACAGCAGGTTGCCACGAGGGCCATTGAGGGCTCACAGACCCGGTGGCCCTGGCCCCGTGGGAGACGGCAGATTAGAGTCAGTGGAAGGACACCCCCCGGGGCCCCTCATGAGGGAGGCAGCGCAGAGCCACAGGGAGGGAAAGTGGAGGTCCCGGGTGGCTCCTGGCAAGGCCTGGCAGGACACAGAGCCCGAGCCCTCCTGGCTTGGACCTTCCCAGAGCGACAGTGTGTGCAGTGAGGGCAATGACAGGCCAGACGCCCCCCGTCCCCGGACACCTGCCGGTGGATTCAAGGGGCAAGTGGGCAGGGAGCCAGGCTGAGGAGGGAGCCCCGCTTCCCAGCAAAGACCGTGATGGTCACACCGCTGGGCGTGGGCTCCCCCGCACAGAGGCTTCGTGCCAGCCCCTCCTCGGGGAGCAGGCCTGTGGCAGGCAGGACCGCCAGGTGGCAGGTGGACGAGGAGCAGGACTGGCCTCTGACAGCCCCGCACGGGAGGCCGAGGCCCCGGGTCCTGCAGGGCTTCCCCGGGACACCTCGGTGTGAGGGAGCCCTGTCTTCTGACCCCTGTGCCCACCTGTCCCTCCCCAGGGCCATCTGCTGCATCCTGGAGATATGGATGGACTATTATCAGGAGGACTTTTGTCGGCTCCCCCAATCTGCCTCCCTGAAGAAGATTCTGGAATTCATAAGGCAGCGCATGCCAGGCACAGACGTGGAGCTCCGTGCCCGGCGTTACCTGCAACAACTCAGACGCCTCCATGCAGCGGAGCCAGAGGCTGGGGGTGAGGAGGCCTGGGGGTGGCCGAGCTGGGGACAGGGTGGGCCCCACGGATCCAGCGTCCGTGCAGCTGGGCCGGGAGCAGGGGTTCGGCTCACACCCCATCCCCACGAGCTGCAGGCTGGGGACACCTCCCAGGGCTCTTTGAGCGGTTGGAAGAGTGTCCTTGATTTGGGAGGGACGTGGAAAGTCCGTCCTGGTGGTGATACTTTGTCTTCTTGGAGCTACAGCTTCGGCCCGAGCAAAAGACCCTGAAGCACTTCCGGAGCCCGCCCCAGCCCCAGCTGTGGGGCCTGCTGCCTCGGATGGGCCTGAAGTGCTCGAGGCCGCCCTGGCTGCTGGGGCTGAGGGCTTGGCCCCAGCTGAGGTGCCAGCTGGGGAGGCGAAGCCCCTGCAGATAGTGGTCACTGCTCTAGATCACGGCTGCGCCCTGGACGAGCCACGTGCACCTGCGGCCACCCCGGAGGAGGAGCAGGCCCTGGCACCTGCAATCGGGGTCCCCAGAGTGCCAGAGCCGCCAATGGCCTCCGGGACAACTGGCTTCAACCTCTGCGCAGCCCCCTGACCACCTCGGGAGCCCGCCCCAGCTCCCACCGCGGGGCTCGTCATGCCTGCAGCCCAACGGAGGCTTGCCCTTCCCGTGTCATTTCACTGTTTCTATATTTTGAGTTTTTCTTTAACCTGTAAAATGCCTTATGAGTTTTATTGTAATAAAGTATAAGTTAACTTCAAACAAAATTCACCCTGATGCTTTTAAATTATACATCGTGGACCTACACTTTAGGTCCATTCACAGTGTCACAGGTCCCAGAGCCCAGGGCGCCGGGGGACACAGCCCAGGATCGGGTGCTCCCCCAGGTCAGGCAGAGGCCGGGAGGACACAGGACAGCCAGGTGGCTCCTGCCCCCGGGCGGCCCGAGCTGTACAGATCGGCGGGCCCGCCCCTGGAGCATCCAGGCCCCTGCACACTGGGAGCTGCAGTAGTCACTGCGGGAGCTGACTCCAGAGCTGCACAGCTGGCCGCCCCCACTGTTGTTGTCCCTCCTGGTGTCACCCTGTACCTGGGACTGAGCAGGGGCCTCACAGATAAACAACTCCCACTGAGCCATACACCTGGCAGGGGCCTGGGCAGCTCCCCAGGTGCACACACCTGACAATCAGCACAGCAGGCCCCGCCCCCAGAAGACCAGCTAGAAGGTCAGGGGAAAAGCAAGGTATTGACCAAGCAGCACTGGAAAGTTCCAGGGGAAGCCGAGGGATTTACACTATATAGAATCAGAGGATACTCCCCCTTGTTTTTTTCTTCTTTTCTGTTTGTTTCTGTTGTTTCCCCACCCCCCCCCCCTTTTTAATTCTTCTTTATTTCTTCTTTTCTTTTTTTCTCTCTCTCTCTCTTTCTCGTTATTCCAGTACAACTTGTTTTTGGCCACTCCGCACTGAGTAAAATGGCTAGAAGGAAAAACTCACCTCCAAAGAAAGAAATCAGAAACAGTCCTCTCTCCCACAGAGTTACAACATTTGGATTACAATTCAATGTCAGAAAGCCAATTCAGAAGCAGTTATAAAGCTACTGGTGGCTCTAGAAAAAAGCATAAAGGACTCAAGAGACTTCATGACTGTAGGATTTAGATCTAATCAGGCCGAAATTAAAAATCAGTTAAATGAGATGCAATCCAAACTGGAGGTCCTAACGACCAGGGTTAACGAGGGAGAAGAACGAGTGAGTGACACAGAAGACAAGTTGATGGCAAGGGCGGAAACTGAGGGAAGAAAAGAAAGACAATTAAGAGACCATGAGGATAGGTTAAGGGAAATAAATGACAGCCTCAGAAGGAAAAATCTACATTTAATTGGGGTTCCCGAGGGCGCCAAAAGGGACAGAGGTCCAGATTATGTATTTGAACAAATCATAGCTGAAAACTTTCCTAACTTGGGAAGGGAAACAGGCATTTAGATCCAGGAGCTGGAGAGATCACCCCCACCCCCCTTAAATCCATAAAAACCGCTCAACATTTAACATTTAATACTGGAACTTGCAAATTCCAAAGATAAAGAGAAGATCCTTAATGCAGCAAGAGACAAGAAATCACTAACTTTTATGGGGAGAAGCTTTAGGACAACAGCAGACCTCTCCACAGAGACCTGGGAGGTGAGAAAGGGCCGGCAGGATACAGTCAGGGTCCTAAATGAGAGGAACCTGCAGCCAAGAATACTTTATCCAGCAAGGCTCTCATTCAGAATAGAAGGAGAGATAAAGAGCTTCCAAGAGAGGCAGAAACTGACAGGATATGTGACCACCAAGCCGGCTCTGCCAGAAATATTAAGGGGGGACCCTGTAAAAGAAAGGGGAAGTCCAAGGAAACAATCCACAAAAACAGGGACTGAATAGGTATCATGATGACACTAAATCCATATCTGTCAATAGTAACTCTGAACGTGAATGGGCTTAATGACCCCATCAAAAGGACGCAGGGTTTCAGACTGGATAAAAAAAGGCAAGACCCATCCATTTGCTGTCTCCAAGAGACTCATTTTAGACATCAGGACACCTACAGCCTGAAAATAAAAGGTTGGAGAACTGTGTACCATTCAAATAGTCCTCAATAAATGCAGGGGTAGCCATCCTTATATCAGATAAATTAAAGTTTGTCCCAAAGACTGTAGTGAGAGGTGAAGAGGGACACTATATCATACTTAAAGGATCTATCCAACAAGAGGACCTAACAATCACGAATATTTATGGCCCGGATGCGTGAGCCGCCAAGTATATCAATCGATTAATAACCAAAGTTAAGACATACTTAGATAATAATACACTTATACTTGGTGACTTCAATGGAGCGCTTTCTGCAATCCACAGGTCTTTTAAGCACAACATCTCCAAAGAAACAGGAGCTTTAAATGATACACTGGACCAGATGGATTTCACAGATATTTATAGAACTTTACATGCAAACGCAACTGAATACACATTCTTCTCAAGTGCACGTGGGGCTTTCTCCAGAAGAGACCACAAACTGGGTCACACATCAGGTCTTAATTGATACCAAAAGATTGGGATCGACCCTGTGTATTTTCAGACCATAATGCTTTGAAACTAGAACTAAATCACAAGAAGAAGTTTGGAAGGATTTCAAATACGTGGAGGTTAAGGACCATCCTGCTACAAGGTGAAAGGGTCAACCACGAAATTAGAGAAGAATTAAAAAGATTCATGGAAACTAATGAGAATGAAGACACCACCATTCAAAATCTTTGGGATACAGCAAAAGCAGTCCTGAGGGGGAAATACATCGCAATACAAGCATCCATCCAAAAACTGGAAAAAACTCAAATAGAAAAGCTAACCTTCCACCTAAGGGAGCTGGTGAAAGACAGCAAATAGATCCAACACCCAGCAGAAGAAGAGGGTTAAAAAAGACTCGAGCAGAACTCAATGAAATAGAGACCAGAAGAACTGTGGAAAAGATCAACAAAACCAGGAGTTGGTTCTTTGAAACAATTAAGAAGGTAGATAAACCATTAGCCAGCCTTATTTAAAAGAAGACAGAAAACACTCAAACTAATAAAATCATGATGAGAAAGGAGAGATCACTACTAACACCAAAGAAAGGACCTAGAGTGTATTCTATATGTTAAGCAAAGTCAGTCATTCAGAGAAAATACCAGATGATTTCACTCATATGTGGAATTAAAACAAAAACAACAATAAAACAACAACAACAACAACAACAACAACAAACGAATATGGGGAAGGAAGGAAAAGAGTGGGAGGTATACTATAAGAGATTCTTTAGTACAGAGAACAACAGGCTTGCTGGAGGGAAGGAGGGCATGGGATTGGCGTGGTGATTGGCAGTGAGGAGGGCACTTGTTGTGATGAGCACTGGGTGTTATAGGTAAGTGATGAATCACTAAACACTAGTCTTGAACCAATATTACAGTATATGTTAACTAACTAGAATTTAAGTAAAAACTTGAAAAAAATAAGGAAAGAAGACTCATGGAATGGTAAAGCTTGCAGGGAGCATGGTAGTCCAGTAGCAAGCACCTTGTGCATTAAAAGATGAGGAGGGGGCGCCTGGATGGCACAGTCAGTTATGTGACCAACTGTTGGTTTCAGCTTGGATCCTGATCTCGGGGTCATGAGGTCGAGTCCCACATTGGGCTCCGTGCTCAATCTGGAGCGTGTTCTCCCTCTCTCTCTAACTCCCACTTGTGCTCTCTCTCCCTTTCTCTGATTTATATATAATACAAATCTTAAAAAAAAAAAATAAGATGAGAGAAATAAATCACATTTTCAGACACAGTGCAGACCCTGGAGCTACAAAGCCTCACCTATACCACATGCACTACCCTGCTTGCCTCATCTTTCCTCAGTCTCCCTTTTGTGCTCTCTCTTCCTCCTTTTTCTTTCCTAGACACCATATGCTTAGTGAGGCCAGCAGGACCAAGAGCTAAAAATGTCCTGGGTGTGGCCCTTCATAAAGGCTTTCATCAAAGGCACTTACCTTGAAGTGGAAGCCATGATGAGCCAGAAACAGAGATTTGTCTATATGTGCAGAGTCAAAGAACCTGTAAGACAGCAAAAGTCGATTTTTTAAAATTGTATGCTGGGCCGCCCGGGTGGCTCAGTGGTTTGGTGACTGCCTTCGGCCCAGGGTGTGATCCTGGAGACCCAGGATCGAGTCCCACGTCAGGCTTCTGCGTGGAGCCTGCTTCTCCCTCTGCCTGTGTCTGTGCCTCTCTCTCCCTCTGTGTCCTTCTCATGAATAAATAAAGAAAATCTTTAAAAAATAAAAAAATAAAATTAAATATGTATTCTTTCATTGTAAAGGACCTTAACTATCAATTTCACTTTAAAAAAAATTGCATGCTAATTAGCAAGGAATAGGACCTTCTCCACCATTTAAGTGAAAAAAAAAAAAAAAAAAACCAAGAATACCAAAACACATTTTTAGCCTAAAGTTCACTAGCAGTAAGCAGAGGATGGATTGAATACACACAGCAGAGGGGGTCTAGTCAACTGGCCAATCAGAGGGAAAAAACAACGAGCCCTCCACGTCCTGCTGAAACATATTATAGGTCAAAGGTTTTCACCGTCAAAACTACTGGCATGTGGGCCGGATGAGCCTTTGTTGGGGGGCTGTCCTGTGAATTACGGGATTTTAACAGCTTTCCGGAACTCCACCCACTAGGTGCCAGTAAAACACGGATCCCCTACCTGTGAAATCAAACATGTTTCCAGATATTGCCATACGTCCCATGGGGGACAAAATTGCACCTGGTTGACAACTATTATTCTATCTATATCAAGACTCCAATAGATCGTACCGTAAAAAGGAAATACTGTCTACTAGTGCTGCCCAATATGGTATGTGGTTATTACATATCTGATATATATGGCGAGTGTGATTGAGAAAGTGAATTTTCTCAATTATATAAAATTTTATATAATTTTAATTAATTTTAATGTAAATTGTCACATGTGCCTGGCCAGTGACCACCACATTAGTGAAGTCTCAGATGTATAAAGAGCCAATTATGAAACAACGTTCTCTTAACAACCAACAGGTCAAAGAAGAAAAACTTTTTCCTAGAATAACTTAAGGGGGAAATTAAAAAGCATCTTGAGGCCATCTGGGTGGCTCAGTTGGTTAAGCCTTCGACTCCTGATTTGGCTCAGATCATGATCTCAGTATCTTGAGATCGAGCCCTGTGCTGGGTTCTGCAGTGAGTGTGGAGCCTGCTTAAGATTCTCCCTCTCCTTTCCCCCTGCCCCCACCCACTCCTGGGTTCTCTTTCTTACATAAATACATAGTATCTTGAAACAAATGAAACAAGGAAACCCAATATACCAAAACATTTAGGCTGCAGCAAAAGATTTCTAGGAGAGCTTAATGCTATAAACACATACAGAAAAAAAAAGAAAAAAAAAATATATATAAATCTCTCAAGGAACTCTAGAAAGAATAGATGAATGGATAAAGAAGACGTGGTACATATGCGATGGAGTATTATTCAGTTATACAAAAGAATGAAATCTCGTCATTTGGAATGACGTACATGGAGCTAAAGAGTAATGCTAAGTGAAATAAGTGAGTCAGAGAAACACAAATACCATATGATTTCATTCCTAAGTGTAATTTAAGAAACAAAAAAAGAATGTGCAAAGGGGGGCACCTAGGTGGTTCAGATGGTAAAAGCATCTGACTTTGTATGCTGTTTATTTTTTTCACTTCACGAGACTTAATACTCTTTCATGAAAAGAACTCTTACTAAACTAGGAGTAAAAGTAAACCAACTAAACATCATAAAGACCAAATATGAAAAAAAAAAATCCCAACTAATGTACAAAATAGCAAAAGACTCAAACTTTTCCTCTAAAAATAGGATCAAAATAAAGTTCTTTACTCTGGCCTTTCCATCAAATATAGTACTAGAAAACTTAGCCAGAGCAATTAGGCAAGTAAAAGAAACAAAACGCATCCAAACTGGAAAGGAAGAAGAAGAATCATATTTGCATATACCATAATCTCATACGTAGAAATCGTAAGGATTAAAAAAAATTAGAAGCAGTAAACAAATTCAACAAGGTTGCAGAAATGAAAACCAACACACCAAGAAGCAGTTGCATCTCTAGATGTTAACAATGAACAATTTGAAGTGGAACTCAAGAACACAACTCCATTTACCACAACACTGAAAAAGGTAAGATATTCAGGAACAAGACTAATGAAAGAAGTGAAAGAATCATACACTGAAAATGAGAAAACATATGTAAGAGTAATGTTTAAAAAAAAACCCCAAAATAGATATCTATTTTATAGATAAAATGCTTGAAAGGAAACATAAGGAAAAGATTCACAATATTAGATCTGCCAATGATTTCTTTCTTTTTGTAAACAGGCTCCATACCCAGGGTGGAGCCTAATATGGGGCCTGAACTCACAACCCTGAGATCAAGACCTGAGCTGACATTGAGTCATATGCTTACTGACTGAGCCACCCAGGATCCACGGACCTGGCAGTGATTTCCTGACTACGATACCAAAGCACCAGCAAACAAGTAAACATAGACAAATGGGGTCTATAAAACTTCAAATGCACCAAAGGATACAATCTAGAGAGTGAAGAGACAACGAATAGAATGGGAAAAATATGTGCAAACCATGTATTTGACAATAAGTTAATATACAAAAAACTCCTACGAACTTCGTCACAAGGCAACAAGTAGCCCAATGGAAGAAAGGACGAAGAGCCTGTACAGACATTCCTTGAAAGAAGATGTATAAATGGCCAATGAACCTATGAAATGATGCTCCACATCACTAACCATCAAAAAAGGCAAATCACAACCACGATGAGGGTCACCTCACACCCATTAGGATGACCACTGTTAAAAAATAAAATGTTGGCAAGGATATGGAGAAATCAGGACACTTGTGCATTGCTGATAGGAATGTAGCATGGTGCAAGCACTATGTAAACAGTATGAGAGTTCCTCAAAAAAATTAAAACTACAACTACCATATAATCCAGCAATCCTATTTCTGGGGTACGTGTAGTCAAAAGAATTGAAAGCAGGGTCGCCAAGAGACCTCCATCCTCATAGAAGCATTCTTTATCATAGCCAAGGGCTGGGAGCAACTCAGATGTCCATCAAAGGTAAATGGATAAAGAAAATGTGGTGTATACTGATTTTTATTTATTTATGAGAGACACACGGGGAGAGAGGCAGAGACACATGCAGGGAGCCTGAGGGGGGACTCAATCTCGGGTCCCCAGGATCAGGTGGGGGTCAGGGAGGGGGTCCCAGGAAGTGAGGTCACTCCCGTGACACAGAGCCCAACAGAACTTGGAACCCCCGTGACCAGGCAACCGCATCTAGTGCAGCCCCACCTCAGGCTCACTTGGCTGGAGACATCCGCTCCTGGAAGATGTTCTCCTGCTGCCGGCCCACCTCTGGGGGCTCTGGCTCCCAGGAACCCCAGGGGTGCCGCTTGTTCCAATGCTGTAGGCTTTGGCTCCAGCATAAAAACCAACGCCTCAGGGCGTTTATCAGGAGGCGCCGTCAGGTAACCCAGAGCAGGCCAGGCCAGGCCCCCTGTGCCAGCCATCCTGGGTGGCCCCATCCCCTCCTCTTCAGCTTCCGGGAAACAGGGATGTGTGGGCAGGTGCATCCAGGCTGGGGGACATTGCAGGGCGGCAGGTTCCCCGGTGATCCCTTCAGGGTCACCCTGAGGTCAAGGTGGGCAGGGTGCAAACAGGGCTCCTGAGGTCCTCTTACCCGCCGAGTAAGAGTCCCCCCGAGGCCCTGCAGCCGATCCCTTTGCTCTCCTTGGGGGAGGGGGGTGCCGCCTGCGCTGTGGTGTGTCTGGATGGGGGCCGCTGGGGGTGCGGCCCAGCCGAGGCGGCCGGACCGGGCGCTGAGGCCTCCTGCCTGGCTGCCGGGCACTGTCTCCACAGAGCTCCACCCGGGACAGGGGGCGCGAGCGGGAGGAAGGGGTGCTCTGCCCCACCGCCTCGAGGAACTGGGAAGTGCCCTGCGCAGCTAACAGAGGCCAGCGCGGGCTCAAATGAGTGCAGGGGCCGGGGCACCCCCGACACCCGGGTCCCCGATGCGGCACGAAGGGCCCCGGGTCCCAGAAGCCAGCCTGCTACTCCCCTGGGCTCCCCCCTACACTCCTGCTCCCACATGAGTCTGCATTCCCCTGCTCCCCACACTTGCCCCAGGGCCCTGCCCCTGCCTGGGCCAGATGCAGAGTCCCTGTGCACAGAGGTGTAGGAATATCAGAGCAGAGCCTTCAGGGGCGGCCTGGTCGCCCAGGGGTTTAGCGCCTGCCTTCCGCCCAGGCCCTGACCCCGCAGGCCCGGGATCGAGTCCCGCCTCGGGCTCTCTGCACCAGGGCTGCTTCTCCCTCTGTCTGTGTGTCTGTCTCTCTCGGTCTCTGTCTCTCTGTGTCTCTTGAGGTCCTTGTACTGATCCAAACTTTTTTGAACATTTATCCTCTAAGATTGTTTCTTTATCGGATAGTTTGTCTTGTTTGTGTAAGAGACAGGCAGAGAGCAGGGAGGGGAGAGGGAGACCCAGGCTCCTGAAGCAGACTGGGCCCCAAGCGCAGGGCCTGCCAGGGCGGGATCCCAGGGTGCTGAGGCCACGACCCGAGCCACAGCCCAGAGTCAGAGGCTAAGTGACTGAGCCACAGGCATCAAGGCCCGGGTTCCTGCCGTGGGCACTCCTGCCCCCCACGGCCCCCGAGAGCTCGGGCTGCGGGCTGCGCTCCCACCCCAGGCCTCCCGGCGGCTCCATGCACGTCCCCTCTGTCCCAACTCAGGGTGCAAGGGCCTCGGCCGGGAAGGCGCCTCCCATCTGCCCGACGAAGCCCAGCCGGACGGAGCTGCTGGAGCAGGAATTCCAACAACTGCTGCCCGCCTTGCTGCGCAGGGATGTCATCTCCGTTTTCATCTTTTTAGACAACTGTCATGGATTTGCCACCACCGACGAGGTGCTGGATCTGCTGTTTACGAAGTGAGCACCTGCGCCTCCGCAGCCCAGGGGTGGGCCACCTGCTGGTGGGGAGGCTGGGAATGGTTCTGAGCTGCCCGGCCTCGGGCCGCTCCCCCGCCTGGAGCAGAGTCACCCAGGGCACAGTGGGGTCCCGGAGGGCAGCCCCGGGGCCTGGCCTGTGGCGGGTCGGCCAGAGGGGCTGTGCCTGTGCTCCGCAGCCGTCCTCCTCCCCCGGGACGGGGCCTGTGCCTCCTCCCCACCGTCACCGGGGTCCTGAGCTGGCCTCTTTTCCCATTGAAAGGGAGGTTGGAGAGTCCATCGGGGGGCTGTGTCCTGGGGCAACCACACAGGGGGACCCCGGGGTCCCCGGGCGCCCAGGCCCACTCAGATATCGGCCGTGGGCCTGGCCGGAGCCTTTCATGCTCAAGCATTCAGGAGGCCCGGGCAGGTGCGGGCGCTTCTCCGGGGGCTGCCCGTGGCCCCCCGCACAGAGCTGACGGCCCCCGGGGCTCCGGCCTAGTCGGGGGTCAGAGGTGACAGCCCCCACGGTGAGAGGTCGCGGCCACAGGATGATTCGTGGGATGCCCCCGCCCTCCCCTAGATATGGGTGCATCGCAGCTGCGTGTGGTGGCGACGACGCGGTCCTGCAGCGCTGGAAACTGTGAGTGACTCCGGCCCCTGCCCGAGGGCCTTCCCTCTCCAGGAGGGCAGCGAGGGGGCTGTGGGCCGGGGGTGCTGGACCCTCACCCCACACATCTGCAATTCCCGTGACGGGGTAAAGGTCTAAGGGCCCTTCAGGAAAGGAGGAAAGGAGAGCCGTGAATAGGGTGTGGGCTTGGTGGGAGAGCACTGGGACCCCTAAGGGAGACTTTCTCCATGCCCGCCCCTCCCAGCCCTCTGTCTGCCCCACACCTGGGACCCAGAGCAGAGGGGGTGGGGAGCATCGCACTCCCCAATCTGGTGGCACCTGGACCCACTGCACAGCAGGTTGCCACGAGGGCCATTGAGGGCTCACAGACCCGGTGGCCCTGGCCCCGTGGGAGACGGCAGATTAGAGTCAGTGGAAGGACACCCCCCGGGGCCCCTCATGAGGGAGGCAGCGCAGAGCCACAGGGAGGGAAAGTGGAGGTCCCGGGTGGCTCCTGGCAAGGCCTGGCAGGACACAGAGCCCGAGCCCTCCTGGCTTGGACCTTCCCAGAGCGACAGTGTGTGCAGTGAGGGCAATGACAGGCCAGACGCCCCCCGTCCCCGGACGCCTGCCGGTGGATTCAAGGGGCAAGTGGGCAGGGAGCCAGGCTGAGGAGGGAGCCCCGCTTCCCAGCAAAGACCGTGATGGTCACACCGCTGGGCGTGGGCTCCCCCGCACAGAGGCTTCGTGCCAGCCCCTCCTCGGGGAGCAGGCCTGTGGCAGGCAGGACCGCCAGGTGGCAGGTGGACGAGGAGCAGGACTGGCCTCTGACAGCCCCGCACGGGAGGCCGAGGCCCCGGGTCCTGCAGGGCTTCCCCGGGACACCTCGGTGTGAGGGAGCCCTGTCTTCTGACCCCTGTGCCCACCTGTCCCTCCCCAGGGCCATCTGCTGCATCCTGGAGATATGGATGGACTATTATCAGGAGGACTTTTGTCGGCTCCCCCAATCTGCCTCCCTGAAGAAGATTCTGGAATTCATAAGGCAGCGCATGCCAGGCACAGACGTGGAGCTCCGTGCCCGGCGTTACCTGCAACAACTCAGACGCCTCCATGCAGCGGAGCCAGAGGCTGGGGGTGAGGAGGCCTGGGGGTGGCCGAGCTGGGGACAGGGTGGGCCCCACGGATCCAGCGTCCGTGCAGCTGGGCCGGGAGCAGGGGTTCGGCTCACACCCCATCCCCACGAGCTGCAGGCTGGGGACACCTCCCAGGGCTCTTTGAGCGGTTGGAAGAGTGTCCTTGATTTGGGAGGGACGTGGAAAGTCCGTCCTGGTGGTGATACTTTGTCTTCTTGGAGCTACAGCTTCGGCCCGAGCAAAAGACCCTGAAGCACTTCCGGAGCCCGCCCCAGCCCCAACTGTGGGGCCTGCTGCCTCGGATGGGCCTGAAGTGCTCGAGGCCGCCCTGGCTGCTGGGGCTGAGGGCTTGGCCCCAGCTGAGGTGCCAGCTGGGGAGGCGAAGCCCCTGCAGATAGTGGTCACTGCTCTAGATCACGGCTGCGCCCTGGACGAGCCACGTGCACCTGCGGCCACCCCGGAGGAGGAGCAGGCCCTGGCACCTGCAATCGGGGTCCCCAGAGTGCCAGAGCCGCCAATGGCCTCCGGGACAACTGGCTTCAACCTCTGCGCAGCCCCCTGACCACCTCGGGAGCCCGCCCCAGCTCCCACCGCGGGGCTCGTCATGCCTGCAGCCCAACGGAGGCTTGCCCTTCCCGTGTCATTTCACTGTTTCTATATTTTGAGTTTTTCTTTAACCTGTAAAATGCCTTATGAGTTTTATTGTAATAAAGTATAAGTTAACTTCAAACAAAATTCACCCTGATGCTTTTAAATTATACATCGTGGACCTACACTTTAGGTCCATTCACAGTGTCACAGGTCCCAGAGCCCAGGGCGCCGGGGGACACAGCCCAGGATCGGGTGCTCCCCCAGGTCAGGCAGAGGCCGGGAGGACACAGGACAGCCAGGTGGCTCCTGCCCCCGGGCGGCCCGAGCTGTACAGATCGGCGGGCCCGCCCCTGGAGCATCCAGGCCCCTGCACACTGGGAGCTGCAGTAGTCACTGCGGGAGCTGACTCCAGAGCTGCACAGCTGGCCGCCCCCACTGTTGTTGTCCCTCCTGGTGTCACCCTGTACCTGGGACTGAGCAGGGGCCTCACAGATAAACAACTCCCACTGAGCCATACACCTGGCAGGGGCCTGGGCAGCTCCCCAGGTGCACACACCTGAGAATCAGCACAGCAGGCCCCGCCCCCAGAAGACCAGCTAGAAGGTCAGGGGAAAAGCAAGGTATTGACCAAGCAGCACTGGAAAGTTCCAGGGGAAGCCGAGGGATTTACACTATATAGAATCAGAGGATACTCCCCCTTGTTTTTTTCTTCTTTTCTGTTTGTTTCTGTTGTTTCCCCACCCCCCCCCTTTTTAATTCTTCTTTATTTCTTCTTTTCTTTTTTTCTCTCTCTCTCTCTTTCTCGTTATTCCAGTACAACTTGTTTTTGGCCACTCCGCACTGAGTAAAATGGCTAGAAGGAAAAACTCACCTCCAAAGAAAGAAATCAGAAACAGTCCTCTCTCCCACAGAGTTACAACATTTGGATTACAATTCAATGTCAGAAAGCCAATTCAGAAGCAGTTATAAAGCTACTGGTGGCTCTAGAAAAAAGCATAAAGGACTCAAGAGACTTCATGACTGTAGGATTTAGATCTAATCAGGCCGAAATTAAAAATCAGTTAAATGAGATGCAATCCAAACTGGAGGTCCTAACGACCAGGGTTAACGAGGGAGAAGAACGAGTGAGTGACACAGAAGACAAGTTGATGGCAAGGGCGGAAACTGAGGGAAGAAAAGAAAGACAATTAAGAGACCATGAGGATAGGTTAAGGGAAATAAATGACAGCCTCAGAAGGAAAAATCTACATTTAATTGGGGTTCCCGAGGGCGCCAAAAGGGACAGAGGTCCAGATTATGTATTTGAACAAATCATAGCTGAAAACTTTCCTAACTTGGGAAGGGAAACAGGCATTTAGATCCAGGAGCTGGAGAGATCACCCCCACCCCCCTTAAATCCATAAAAACCGCTCAACATTTAACATTTAATACTGGAACTTGCAAATTCCAAAGATAAAGAGAAGATCCTTAATGCAGCAAGAGACAAGAAATCACTAACTTTTATGGGGAGAAGCTTTAGGACAACAGCAGACCTCTCCACAGAGACCTGGGAGGTGAGAAAGGGCCGGCAGGATACAGTCAGGGTCCTAAATGAGAGGAACCTGCAGCCAAGAATACTTTATCCAGCAAGGCTCTCATTCAGAATAGAAGGAGAGATAAAGAGCTTCCAAGAGAGGCAGAAACTGACAGGATATGTGACCACCAAGCCGGCTCTGCCAGAAATATTAAGGGGGGACCCTGTAAAAGAAAGGGGAAGTCCAAGGAAACAATCCACAAAAACAGGGACTGAATAGGTATCATGATGACACTAAATCCATATCTGTCAATAGTAACTCTGAACGTGAATGGGCTTAATGACCCCATCAAAAGGACGCAGGGTTTCAGACTGGATAAAAAAAGGCAAGACCCATCCATTTGCTGTCTCCAAGAGACTCATTTTAGACATCAGGACACCTACAGCCTGAAAATAAAAGGTTGGAGAACTGTGTACCATTCAAATAGTCCTCAATAAATGCAGGGGTAGCCATCCTTATATCAGATAAATTAAAGTTTGTCCCAAAGACTGTAGTGAGAGGTGAAGAGGGACACTATATCATACTTAAAGGATCTATCCAACAAGAGGACCTAACAATCACGAATATTTATGGCCCGGATGCGTGAGCCGCCAAGTATATCAATCGATTAATAACCAAAGTTAAGACATACTTAGATAATAATACACTTATACTTGGTGACTTCAATGGAGCGCTTTCTGCAATCCACAGGTCTTTTAAGCACAACATCTCCAAAGAAACAGGAGCTTTAAATGATACACTGGACCAGATGGATTTCACAGATATTTATAGAACTTTACATGCAAACGCAACTGAATACACATTCTTCTCAAGTGCACGTGGGGCTTTCTCCAGAAGAGACCACAAACTGGGTCACACATCAGGTCTTAATTGATACCAAAAGATTGGGATCGACCCTGTGTATTTTCAGACCATAATGCTTTGAAACTAGAACTAAATCACAAGAAGAAGTTTGGAAGGATTTCAAATACGTGGAGGTTAAGGACCATCCTGCTACAAGGTGAAAGGGTCAACCACGAAATTAGAGAAGAATTAAAAAGATTCATGGAAACTAATGAGAATGAAGACACCACCATTCAAAATCTTTGGGATACAGCAAAAGCAGTCCTGAGGGGGAAATACATCGCAATACAAGCATCCATCCAAAAACTGGAAAAAACTCAAATAGAAAAGCTAACCTTCCACCTAAGGGAGCTGGTGAAAGACAGCAAATAGATCCAACACCCAGCAGAAGAAGAGGGTTAAAAAAGACTCGAGCAGAACTCAATGAAATAGAGACCAGAAGAACTGTGGAAAAGATCAACAAAACCAGGAGTTGGTTCTTTGAAACAATTAAGAAGGTAGATAAACCATTAGCCAGCCTTATTTAAAAGAAGACAGAAAACACTCAAACTAATAAAATCATGATGAGAAAGGAGAGATCACTACTAACACCAAAGAAAGGACCTAGAGTGTATTCTATATGTTAAGCAAAGTCAGTCATTCAGAGAAAATACCAGATGATTTCACTCATATGTGGAATTAAAACAAAAACAACAATAAAACAACAACAACAACAACAACAACAACAACAAACGAATATGGGGAAGGAAGGAAAAGAGTGGGAGGTATACTATAAGAGATTCTTTAGTACAGAGAACAACAGGCTTGCTGGAGGGAAGGAGGGCATGGGATTGGCGTGGTGATTGGCAGTGAGGAGGGCACTTGTTGTGATGAGCACTGGGTGTTATAGGTAAGTGATGAATCACTAAACACTAGTCTTGAACCAATATTACAGTATATGTTAACTAACTAGAATTTAAGTAAAAACTTGAAAAAAATAAGGAAAGAAGACTCATGGAATGGTAAAGCTTGCAGGGAGCATGGTAGTCCAGTAGCAAGCACCTTGTGCATTAAAAGATGAGGAGGGGGCGCCTGGATGGCACAGTCAGTTATGTGACCAACTGTTGGTTTCAGCTTGGATCCTGATCTCGGGGTCATGAGGTCGAGTCCCACATTGGGCTCCGTGCTCAATCTGGAGCGTGTTCTCCCTCTCTCTCTAACTCCCACTTGTGCTCTCTCTCCCTTTCTCTGATTTATATATAATACAAATCTTAAAAAAAAAAAATAAGATGAGAGAAATAAATCACATTTTCAGACACAGTGCAGACCCTGGAGCTACAAAGCCTCACCTATACCACATGCACTACCCTGCTTGCCTCATCTTTCCTCAGTCTCCCTTTTGTGCTCTCTCTTCCTCCTTTTTCTTTCCTAGACACCATATGCTTAGTGAGGCCAGCAGGACCAAGAGCTAAAAATGTCCTGGGTGTGGCCCTTCATAAAGGCTTTCATCAAAGGCACTTACCTTGAAGTGGAAGCCATGATGAGCCAGAAACAGAGATTTGTCTATATGTGCAGAGTCAAAGAACCTGTAAGACAGCAAAAGTCGATTTTTTAAAATTGTATGCTGGGCCGCCCGGGTGGCTCAGTGGTTTGGTGACTGCCTTCGGCCCAGGGTGTGATCCTGGAGACCCAGGATCGAGTCCCACGTCAGGCTTCTGCGTGGAGCCTGCTTCTCCCTCTGCCTGTGTCTGTGCCTCTCTCTCCCTCTGTGTCCTTCTCATGAATAAATAAAGAAAATCTTTAAAAAATAAAAAAATAAAATTAAATATGTATTCTTTCATTGTAAAGGACCTTAACTATCAATTTCACTTTAAAAAAAATTGCATGCTAATTAGCAAGGAATAGGACCTTCTCCACCATTTAAGTGAAAAAAAAAAAAAAAAAAAACCAAGAATACCAAAACACATTTTTAGCCTAAAGTTCACTAGCAGTAAGCAGAGGATGGATTGAATACACACAGCAGAGGGGGTCTAGTCAACTGGCCAATCAGAGGGAAAAAACAACGAGCCCTCCACGTCCTGCTGAAACATATTATAGGTCAAAGGTTTTCACCGTCAAAACTACTGGCATGTGGGCCGGATGAGCCTTTGTTGGGGGGCTGTCCTGTGAATTACGGGATTTTAACAGCTTTCCGGAACTCCACCCACTAGGTGCCAGTAAAACACGGATCCCCTACCTGTGAAATCAAACATGTTTCCAGATATTGCCATACGTCCCATGGGGGACAAAATTGCACCTGGTTGACAACTATTATTCTATCTATATCAAGACTCCAATAGATCGTACCGTAAAAAGGAAATACTGTCTACTAGTGCTGCCCAATATGGTATGTGGTTATTACATATCTGATATATATGGCGAGTGTGATTGAGAAAGTGAATTTTCTCAATTATATAAAATTTTATATAATTTTAATTAATTTTAATGTAAATTGTCACATGTGCCTGGCCAGTGACCACCACATTAGTGAAGTCTCAGATGTATAAAGAGCCAATTATGAAACAACGTTCTCTTAACAACCAACAGGTCAAAGAAGAAAAACTTTTTCCTAGGTTAACTTAAGGGGGAAATTAAAAAGCATCTTGAGGCCATCTGGGTGGCTCAGTTGGTTAAGCCTTCGACTCCTGATTTGGCTCAGATCATGATCTCAGTATCTTGAGATCGAGCCCTGTGCTGGGTTCTGCAGTGAGTGTGGAGCCTGCTTAAGATTCTCCCTCTCCTTTCCCCCTGCCCCCACCCACTCCTGGGTTCTCTTTCTTACATAAATACATAGTATCTTGAAACAAATGAAACAAGGAAACCCAATATACCAAAACATTTAGGCTGCAGCAAAAGATTTCTAGGAGAGCTTAATGCTATAAACACATACAGAAAAAAAAAGAAAAAAAAATATATATATAAATCTCTCAAGGAACTCTAGAAAGAATAGATGAATGGATAAAGAAGACGTGGTACATATGCGATGGAGTATTATTCAGTTATACAAAAGAATGAAATCTCGTCATTTGGAATGACGTACATGGAGCTAAAGAGTAATGCTAAGTGAAATAAGTGAGTCAGAGAAACACAAATACCATATGATTTCATTCCTAAGTGTAATTTAAGAAACAAAAAAAGAATGTGCAAAGGGGGGCACCTAGGTGGTTCAGATGGTAAAAGCATCTGACTTTGTATGCTGTTTATTTTTTTCACTTCACGAGACTTAATACTCTTTCATGAAAAGAACTCTTACTAAACTAGGAGTAAAAGTAAACCAACTAAACATCATAAAGACCAAATATGAAAAAAAAAAATCCCAACTAATGTACAAAATAGCAAAAGACTCAAACTTTTCCTCTAAAAATAGGATCAAAATAAAGTTCTTTACTCTGGCCTTTCCATCAAATATAGTACTAGAAAACTTAGCCAGAGCAATTAGGCAAGTAAAAGAAACAAAACGCATCCAAACTGGAAAGGAAGAAGAAGAATCATATTTGCATATACCATAATCTCATACGTAGAAATCGTAAGGATTAAAAAAATTAGAAGCAGTAAACAAATTCAACAAGGTTGCAGAAATGAAAACCAACACACCAAGAAGCAGTTGCATCTCTAGATGTTAACAATGAACAATTTGAAGTGGAACTCAAGAACACAACTCCATTTACCACAACACTGAAAAAGGTAAGATATTCAGGAACAAGACTAATGAAAGAAGTGAAAGAATCATACACTGAAAATGAGAAAACATATGTAAGAGTAATGTTTAAAAAAAAACCCCAAAATAGATATCTATTTTATAGATAAAATGCTTGAAAGGAAACATAAGGAAAAGATTCACAATATTAGATCTGCCAATGATTTCTTTCTTTTTGTAAACAGGCTCCATACCCAGGGTGGAGCCTAATATGGGGCCTGAACTCACAACCCTGAGATCAAGACCTGAGCTGACATTGAGTCATATGCTTACTGACTGAGCCACCCAGGATCCACGGACCTGGCAGTGATTTCCTGACTACGATACCAAAGCACCAGCAAACAAGTAAACATAGACAAATGGGGTCTATAAAACTTCAAATGCACCAAAGGATACAATCTAGAGAGTGAAGAGACAACGAATAGAATGGGAAAAATATGTGCAAACCATGTATTTGACAATAAGTTAATATACAAAAAACTCCTACGAACTTCGTCACAAGGCAACAAGTAGCCCAATGGAAGAAAGGACGAAGAGCCTGTACAGACATTCCTTGAAAGAAGATGTATAAATGGCCAATGAACCTATGAAATGATGCTCCACATCACTAACCATCAAAAAAGGCAAATCACAACCACGATGAGGGTCACCTCACACCCATTAGGATGACCACTGTTAAAAAATAAAATGTTGGCAAGGATATGGAGAAATCAGGACACTTGTGCATTGCTGATAGGAATGTAGCATGGTGCAAGCACTATGTAAACAGTATGAGAGTTCCTCAAAAAAATTAAAACTACAACTACCATATAATCCAGCAATCCTATTTCTGGGGTACGTGTAGTCAAAAGAATTGAAAGCAGGGTCGCCAAGAGACCTCCATCCTCATAGAAGCATTCTTTATCATAGCCAAGGGCTGGGAGCAACTCAGATGTCCATCAAAGGTAAATGGATAAAGAAAATGTGGTGTATACTGATTTTTATTTATTTATGAGAGACACACGGGGAGAGAGGCAGAGACACATGCAGGGAGCCTGAGGGGGGACTCAATCTCGGGTCCCCAGGATCAGGTGGGGGTCAGGGAGGGGGTCCCAGGAAGTGAGGTCACTCCCGTGACACAGAGCCCAACAGAACTTGGAACCCCCGTGACCAGGCAACCGCATCTAGTGCAGCCCCACCTCAGGCTCACTTGGCTGGAGACATCCGCTCCTGGAAGATGTTCTCCTGCTGCCGGCCCACCTCTGGGGGCTCTGGCTCCCAGGAACCCCAGGGGTGCCGCTTGTTCCAATGCTGTAGGCTTTGGCTCCAGCATAAAAACCAACGCCTCAGGGCGTTTATCAGGAGGCGCCGTCAGGTAACCCAGAGCAGGCCAGGCCAGGCCCCCTGTGCCAGCCATCCTGGGTGGCCCCATCCCCTCCTCTTCAGCTTCCGGGAAACAGGGATGTGTGGGCAGGTGCATCCAGGCTGGGGGACATTGCAGGGCGGCAGGTTCCCCGGTGATCCCTTCAGGGTCACCCTGAGGTCAAGGTGGGCAGGGTGCAAACAGGGCTCCTGAGGTCCTCTTACCCGCCGAGTAAGAGTCCCCCCGAGGCCCTGCAGCCGATCCCTTTGCTCTCCTTGGGGGAGGGGGGTGCCGCCTGCGCTGTGGTGTGTCTGGATGGGGGCCGCTGGGGGTGCGGCCCAGCCGAGGCGGCCGGACCGGGCGCTGAGGCCTCCTGCCTGGCTGCCGGGCACTGTCTCCACAGAGCTCCACCCGGGACAGGGGGCGCGAGCGGGAGGAAGGGGTGCTCTGCCCCACCGCCTCGAGGAACTGGGAAGTGCCCTGCGCAGCTAACAGAGGCCAGCGCGGGCTCAAATGAGTGCAGGGGCCGGGGCACCCCCGACACCCGGGTCCCCGATGCGGCACGAAGGGCCCCGGGTCCCAGAAGCCAGCCTGCTACTCCCCTGGGCTCCCCCCTACACTCCTGCTCCCACATGAGTCTGCATTCCCCTGCTCCCCACACTTGCCCCAGGGCCCTGCCCCTGCCTGGGCCAGATGCAGAGTCCCTGTGCACAGAGGTGTAGGAATATCAGAGCAGAGCCTTCAGGGGCGGCCTGGTCGCCCAGGGGTTTAGCGCCTGCCTTCCGCCCAGGCCCTGACCCCGCAGGCCCGGGATCGAGTCCCGCCTCGGGCTCTCTGCACCAGGGCTGCTTCTCCCTCTGTCTGTGTGTCTGTCTCTCTCGGTCTCTGTCTCTCTGTGTCTCTTGAGGTCCTTGTACTGATCCAAACTTTTTTGAACATTTATCCTCTAAGATTGTTTCTTTATCGGATAGTTTGTCTTGTTTGTGTAAGAGACAGGCAGAGAGCAGGGAGGGGAGAGGGAGACCCAGGCTCCTGAAGCAGACTGGGCCCCAAGCGCAGGGCCTGCCAGGGCGGGATCCCAGGGTGCTGAGGCCACGACCCGAGCCACAGCCCAGAGTCAGAGGCTAAGTGACTGAGCCACAGGCATCAAGGCCCGGGTTCCTGCCGTGGGCACTCCTGCCCCCCACGGCCCCCGAGAGCTCGGGCTGCGGGCTGCGCTCCCACCCCAGGCCTCCCGGCGGCTCCATGCACGTCCCCTCTGTCCCAACTCAGGGTGCAAGGGCCTCGGCCGGGAAGGCGCCTCCCATCTGCCCGACGAAGCCCAGCCGGACGGAGCTGCTGGAGCAGGAATTCCAACAACTGCTGCCCGCCTTGCTGCGCAGGGATGTCATCTCCGTTTTCATCTTTTTAGACAACTGTCATGGATTTGCCACCACCGACGAGGTGCTGGATCTGCTGTTTACGAAGTGAGCACCTGCGCCTCCGCAGCCCAGGGGTGGGCCACCTGCTGGTGGGGAGGCTGGGAATGGTTCTGAGCTGCCCGGCCTCGGGCCGCTCCCCCGCCTGGAGCAGAGTCACCCAGGGCACAGTGGGGTCCCGGAGGGCAGCCCCGGGGCCTGGCCTGTGGCGGGTCGGCCAGAGGGGCTGTGCCTGTGCTCCGCAGCCGTCCTCCTCCCCCGGGACGGGGCCTGTGCCTCCTCCCCACCGTCACCGGGGTCCTGAGCTGGCCTCTTTTCCCATTGAAAGGGAGGTTGGAGAGTCCATCGGGGGGCTGTGTCCTGGGGCAACCACACAGGGGGACCCCGGGGTCCCCGGGCGCCCAGGCCCACTCAGATATCGGCCGTGGGCCTGGCCGGAGCCTTTCATGCTCAAGCATTCAGGAGGCCCGGGCAGGTGCGGGCGCTTCTCCGGGGGCTGCCCGTGGCCCCCCGCACAGAGCTGACGGCCCCCGGGGCTCCGGCCTAGTCGGGGGTCAGAGGTGACAGCCCCCACGGTGAGAGGTCGCGGCCACAGGATGATTCGTGGGATGCCCCCGCCCTCCCCTAGATATGGGTGCATCGCAGCTGCGTGTGGTGGCGACGACGCGGTCCTGCAGCGCTGGAAACTGTGAGTGACTCCGGCCCCTGCCCGAGGGCCTTCCCTCTCCAGGAGGGCAGCGAGGGGGCTGTGGGCCGGGGGTGCTGGACCCTCACCCCACACATCTGCAATTCCCGTGACGGGGTAAAGGTCTAAGGGCCCTTCAGGAAAGGAGGAAAGGAGAGCCGTGAATAGGGTGTGGGCTTGGTGGGAGAGCACTGGGACCCCTAAGGGAGACTTTCTCCATGCCCGCCCCTCCCAGCCCTCTGTCTGCCCCACACCTGGGACCCAGAGCAGAGGGGGTGGGGAGCATCGCACTCCCCAATCTGGTGGCACCTGGACCCAGTGCACAGCAGGTTGCCACGAGGGCCATTGAGGGCTCACAGACCCGGTGGCCCTGGCCCCGTGGGAGACGGCAGATTAGAGTCAGTGGAAGGACACCCCCCGGGGCCCCTCATGAGGGAGGCAGCGCAGAGCCACAGGGAGGGAAAGTGGAGGTCCCGGGTGGCTCCTGGCAAGGCCTGGCAGGACACAGAGCCCGAGCCCTCCTGGCTTGGACCTTCCCAGAGCGACAGTGTGTGCAGTGAGGGCAATGACAGGCCAGACGCCCCCCGTCCCCGGACGCCTGCCGGTGGATTCAAGGGGCAAGTGGGCAGGGAGCCAGGCTGAGGAGGGAGCCCCGCTTCCCAGCAAAGACCGTGATGGTCACACCGCTGGGCGTGGGCTCCCCCGCACAGAGGCTTCGTGCCAGCCCCTCCTCGGGGAGCAGGCCTGTGGCAGGCAGGACCGCCAGGTGGCAGGTGGACGAGGAGCAGGACTGGCCTCTGACAGCCCCGCACGGGAGGCCGAGGCCCCGGGTCCTGCAGGGCTTCCCCGGGACACCTCGGTGTGAGGGAGCCCTGTCTTCTGACCCCTGTGCCCACCTGTCCCTCCCCAGGGCCATCTGCTGCATCCTGGAGATATGGATGGACTATTATCAGGAGGACTTTTGTCGGCTCCCCCAATCTGCCTCCCTGAAGAAGATTCTGGAATTCATAAGGCAGCGCATGCCAGGCACAGACGTGGAGCTCCGTGCCCGGCGTTACCTGCAACAACTCAGACGCCTCCATGCAGCGGAGCCAGAGGCTGGGGGTGAGGAGGCCTGGGGGTGGCCGAGCTGGGGACAGGGTGGGCCCCACGGATCCAGCGTCCGTGCAGCTGGGCCGGGAGCAGGGGTTCGGCTCACACCCCATCCCCACGAGCTGCAGGCTGGGGACACCTCCCAGGGCTCTTTGAGCGGTTGGAAGAGTGTCCTTGATTTGGGAGGGACGTGGAAAGTCCGTCCTGGTGGTGATACTTTGTCTTCTTGGAGCTACAGCTTCGGCCCGAGCAAAAGACCCTGAAGCACTTCCGGAGCCCGCCCCAGCCCCAACTGTGGGGCCTGCTGCCTCGGATGGGCCTGAAGTGCTCGAGGCCGCCCTGGCTGCTGGGGCTGAGGGCTTGGCCCCAGCTGAGGTGCCAGCTGGGGAGGCGAAGCCCCTGCAGATAGTGGTCACTGCTCTAGATCACGGCTGCGCCCTGGACGAGCCACGTGCACCTGCGGCCACCCCGGAGGAGGAGCAGGCCCTGGCACCTGCAATCGGGGTCCCCAGAGTGCCAGAGCCGCCAATGGCCTCCGGGACAACTGGCTTCAACCTCTGCGCAGCCCCCTGACCACCTCGGGAGCCCGCCCCAGCTCCCACCGCGGGGCTCGTCATGCCTGCAGCCCAACGGAGGCTTGCCCTTCCCGTGTCATTTCACTGTTTCTATATTTTGAGTTTTTCTTTAACCTGTAAAATGCCTTATGAGTTTTATTGTAATAAAGTATAAGTTAACTTCAAACAAAATTCACCCTGATGCTTTTAAATTATACATCGTGGACCTACACTTTAGGTCCATTCACAGTGTCACAGGTCCCAGAGCCCAGGGCGCCGGGGGACACAGCCCAGGATCGGGTGCTCCCCCAGGTCAGGCAGAGGCCGGGAGGACACAGGACAGCCAGGTGGCTCCTGCCCCCGGGCGGCCCGAGCTGTACAGATCGGCGGGCCCGCCCCTGGAGCATCCAGGCCCCTGCACACTGGGAGCTGCAGTAGTCACTGCGGGAGCTGACTCCAGAGCTGCACAGCTGGCCGCCCCCACTGTTGTTGTCCCTCCTGGTGTCACCCTGTACCTGGGACTGAGCAGGGGCCTCACAGATAAACAACTCCCACTGAGCCATACACCTGGCAGGGGCCTGGGCAGCTCCCCAGGTGCACACACCTGAGAATCAGCACAGCAGGCCCCGCCCCCAGAAGACCAGCTAGAAGGTCAGGGGAAAAGCAAGGTATTGACCAAGCAGCACTGGAAAGTTCCAGGGGAAGCCGAGGGATTTACACTATATAGAATCAGAGGATACTCCCCCTTGTTTTTTTCTTCTTTTCTGTTTGTTTCTGTTGTTTCCCCACCCCCCCCCCTTTTTAATTCTTCTTTATTTCTTCTTTTCTTTTTTTCTCTCTCTCTCTCTTTCTCGTTATTCCAGTACAACTTGTTTTTGGCCACTCCGCACTGAGTAAAATGGCTAGAAGGAAAAACTCACCTCCAAAGAAAGAAATCAGAAACAGTCCTCTCTCCCACAGAGTTACAACATTTGGATTACAATTCAATGTCAGAAAGCCAATTCAGAAGCAGTTATAAAGCTACTGGTGGCTCTAGAAAAAAGCATAAAGGACTCAAGAGACTTCATGACTGTAGGATTTAGATCTAATCAGGCCGAAATTAAAAATCAGTTAAATGAGATGCAATCCAAACTGGAGGTCCTAACGACCAGGGTTAACGAGGGAGAAGAACGAGTGAGTGACACAGAAGACAAGTTGATGGCAAGGGCGGAAACTGAGGGAAGAAAAGAAAGACAATTAAGAGACCATGAGGATAGGTTAAGGGAAATAAATGACAGCCTCAGAAGGAAAAATCTACATTTAATTGGGGTTCCCGAGGGCGCCAAAAGGGACAGAGGTCCAGATTATGTATTTGAACAAATCATAGCTGAAAACTTTCCTAACTTGGGAAGGGAAACAGGCATTTAGATCCAGGAGCTGGAGAGATCACCCCCACCCCCCTTAAATCCATAAAAACCGCTCAACATTTAACATTTAATACTGGAACTTGCAAATTCCAAAGATAAAGAGAAGATCCTTAATGCAGCAAGAGACAAGAAATCACTAACTTTTATGGGGAGAAGCTTTAGGACAACAGCAGACCTCTCCACAGAGACCTGGGAGGTGAGAAAGGGCCGGCAGGATACAGTCAGGGTCCTAAATGAGAGGAACCTGCAGCCAAGAATACTTTATCCAGCAAGGCTCTCATTCAGAATAGAAGGAGAGATAAAGAGCTTCCAAGAGAGGCAGAAACTGACAGGATATGTGACCACCAAGCCGGCTCTGCCAGAAATATTAAGGGGGGACCCTGTAAAAGAAAGGGGAAGTCCAAGGAAACAATCCACAAAAACAGGGACTGAATAGGTATCATGATGACACTAAATCCATATCTGTCAATAGTAACTCTGAACGTGAATGGGCTTAATGACCCCATCAAAAGGACGCAGGGTTTCAGACTGGATAAAAAAAGGCAAGACCCATCCATTTGCTGTCTCCAAGAGACTCATTTTAGACATCAGGACACCTACAGCCTGAAAATAAAAGGTTGGAGAACTGTGTACCATTCAAATAGTCCTCAATAAATGCAGGGGTAGCCATCCTTATATCAGATAAATTAAAGTTTGTCCCAAAGACTGTAGTGAGAGGTGAAGAGGGACACTATATCATACTTAAAGGATCTATCCAACAAGAGGACCTAACAATCACGAATATTTATGGCCCGGATGCGTGAGCCGCCAAGTATATCAATCGATTAATAACCAAAGTTAAGACATACTTAGATAATAATACACTTATACTTGGTGACTTCAATGGAGCGCTTTCTGCAATCCACAGGTCTTTTAAGCACAACATCTCCAAAGAAACAGGAGCTTTAAATGATACACTGGACCAGATGGATTTCACAGATATTTATAGAACTTTACATGCAAACGCAACTGAATACACATTCTTCTCAAGTGCACGTGGGGCTTTCTCCAGAAGAGACCACAAACTGGGTCACACATCAGGTCTTAATTGATACCAAAAGATTGGGATCGACCCTGTGTATTTTCAGACCATAATGCTTTGAAACTAGAACTAAATCACAAGAAGAAGTTTGGAAGGATTTCAAATACGTGGAGGTTAAGGACCATCCTGCTACAAGGTGAAAGGGTCAACCACGAAATTAGAGAAGAATTAAAAAGATTCATGGAAACTAATGAGAATGAAGACACCACCATTCAAAATCTTTGGGATACAGCAAAAGCAGTCCTGAGGGGGAAATACATCGCAATACAAGCATCCATCCAAAAACTGGAAAAAACTCAAATAGAAAAGCTAACCTTCCACCTAAGGGAGCTGGTGAAAGACAGCAAATAGATCCAACACCCAGCAGAAGAAGAGGGTTAAAAAAGACTCGAGCAGAACTCAATGAAATAGAGACCAGAAGAACTGTGGAAAAGATCAACAAAACCAGGAGTTGGTTCTTTGAAACAATTAAGAAGGTAGATAAACCATTAGCCAGCCTTATTTAAAAGAAGACAGAAAACACTCAAACTAATAAAATCATGATGAGAAAGGAGAGATCACTACTAACACCAAAGAAAGGACCTAGAGTGTATTCTATATGTTAAGCAAAGTCAGTCATTCAGAGAAAATACCAGATGATTTCACTCATATGTGGAATTAAAACAAAAACAACAATAAAACAACAACAACAACAACAACAACAACAACAAACGAATATGGGGAAGGAAGGAAAAGAGTGGGAGGTATACTATAAGAGATTCTTTAGTACAGAGAACAACAGGCTTGCTGGAGGGAAGGAGGGCATGGGATTGGCGTGGTGATTGGCAGTGAGGAGGGCACTTGTTGTGATGAGCACTGGGTGTTATAGGTAAGTGATGAATCACTAAACACTAGTCTTGAACCAATATTACAGTATATGTTAACTAACTAGAATTTAAGTAAAAACTTGAAAAAAATAAGGAAAGAAGACTCATGGAATGGTAAAGCTTGCAGGGAGCATGGTAGTCCAGTAGCAAGCACCTTGTGCATTAAAAGATGAGGAGGGGGCGCCTGGATGGCACAGTCAGTTATGTGACCAACTGTTGGTTTCAGCTTGGATCCTGATCTCGGGGTCATGAGGTCGAGTCCCACATTGGGCTCCGTGCTCAATCTGGAGCGTGTTCTCCCTCTCTCTCTAACTCCCACTTGTGCTCTCTCTCCCTTTCTCTGATTTATATATAATACAAATCTTAAAAAAAAAAAATAAGATGAGAGAAATAAATCACATTTTCAGACACAGTGCAGACCCTGGAGCTACAAAGCCTCACCTATACCACATGCACTACCCTGCTTGCCTCATCTTTCCTCAGTCTCCCTTTTGTGCTCTCTCTTCCTCCTTTTTCTTTCCTAGACACCATATGCTTAGTGAGGCCAGCAGGACCAAGAGCTAAAAATGTCCTGGGTGTGGCCCTTCATAAAGGCTTTCATCAAAGGCACTTACCTTGAAGTGGAAGCCATGATGAGCCAGAAACAGAGATTTGTCTATATGTGCAGAGTCAAAGAACCTGTAAGACAGCAAAAGTCGATTTTTTAAAATTGTATGCTGGGCCGCCCGGGTGGCTCAGTGGTTTGGTGACTGCCTTCGGCCCAGGGTGTGATCCTGGAGACCCAGGATCGAGTCCCACGTCAGGCTTCTGCGTGGAGCCTGCTTCTCCCTCTGCCTGTGTCTGTGCCTCTCTCTCCCTCTGTGTCCTTCTCATGAATAAATAAAGAAAATCTTTAAAAAATAAAAAAATAAAATTAAATATGTATTCTTTCATTGTAAAGGACCTTAACTATCAATTTCACTTTTAAAAAAATTGCATGCTAATTAGCAAGGAATAGGACCTTCTCCACCATTTAAGTGAAAAAAAAAAAAAAAAAAAAACCAAGAATACCAAAACACATTTTTAGCCTAAAGTTCACTAGCAGTAAGCAGAGGATGGATTGAATACACACAGCAGAGGGGGTCTAGTCAACTGGCCAATCAGAGGGAAAAAACAACGAGCCCTCCACGTCCTGCTGAAACATATTATAGGTCAAAGGTTTTCACCGTCAAAACTACTGGCATGTGGGCCGGATGAGCCTTTGTTGGGGGGCTGTCCTGTGAATTACGGGATTTTAACAGCTTTCCGGAACTCCACCCACTAGGTGCCAGTAAAACACGGATCCCCTACCTGTGAAATCAAACATGTTTCCAGATATTGCCATACGTCCCATGGGGGACAAAATTGCACCTGGTTGACAACTATTATTCTATCTATATCAAGACTCCAATAGATCGTACCGTAAAAAGGAAATACTGTCTACTAGTGCTGCCCAATATGGTATGTGGTTATTACATATCTGATATATATGGCGAGTGTGATTGAGAAAGTGAATTTTCTCAATTATATAAAATTTTATATAATTTTAATTAATTTTAATGTAAATTGTCACATGTGCCTGGCCAGTGACCACCACATTAGTGAAGTCTCAGATGTATAAAGAGCCAATTATGAAACAACGTTCTCTTAACAACCAACAGGTCAAAGAAGAAAAACTTTTTCCTAGGTTAACTTAAGGGGGAAATTAAAAAGCATCTTGAGGCCATCTGGGTGGCTCAGTTGGTTAAGCCTTCGACTCCTGATTTGGCTCAGATCATGATCTCAGTATCTTGAGATCGAGCCCTGTGCTGGGTTCTGCAGTGAGTGTGGAGCCTGCTTAAGATTCTCCCTCTCCTTTCCCCCTGCCCCCACCCACTCCTGGGTTCTCTTTCTTACATAAATACATAGTATCTTGAAACAAATGAAACAAGGAAACCCAATATACCAAAACATTTAGGCTGCAGCAAAAGATTTCTAGGAGAGCTTAATGCTATAAACACATACAGAAAAAAAAAGAAAAAAAAAATATATATAAATCTCTCAAGGAACTCTAGAAAGAATAGATGAATGGATAAAGAAGACGTGGTACATATGCGATGGAGTATTATTCAGTTATACAAAAGAATGAAATCTCGTCATTTGGAATGACGTACATGGAGCTAAAGAGTAATGCTAAGTGAAATAAGTGAGTCAGAGAAACACAAATACCATATGATTTCATTCCTAAGTGTAATTTAAGAAACAAAAAAAGAATGTGCAAAGGGGGGCACCTAGGTGGTTCAGATGGTAAAAGCATCTGACTTTGTATGCTGTTTATTTTTTTCACTTCACGAGACTTAATACTCTTTCATGAAAAGAACTCTTACTAAACTAGGAGTAAAAGTAAACCAACTAAACATCATAAAGACCAAATATGAAAAAAAAAAATCCCAACTAATGTACAAAATAGCAAAAGACTCAAACTTTTCCTCTAAAAATAGGATCAAAATAAAGTTCTTTACTCTGGCCTTTCCATCAAATATAGTACTAGAAAACTTAGCCAGAGCAATTAGGCAAGTAAAAGAAACAAAACGCATCCAAACTTGAAAGGAAGAAGAAGAATCATATTTGCATATACCATAATCTCATACGTAGAAATCGTAAGGATTAAAAAAAATTAGAAGCAGTAAACAAATTCAACAAGGTTGCAGAAATGAAAACCAACACACCAAGAAGCAGTTGCATCTCTAGATGTTAACAATGAACAATTTGAAGTGGAACTCAAGAACACAACTCCATTTACCACAACACTGAAAAAGGTAAGATATTCAGGAACAAGACTAATGAAAGAAGTGAAAGAATCATACACTGAAAATGAGAAAACATATGTAAGAGTAATGTTTAAAAAAAAACCCCAAAATAGATATCTATTTTATAGATAAAATGCTTGAAAGGAAACATAAGGAAAAGATTCACAATATTAGATCTGCCAATGATTTCTTTCTTTTTGTAAACAGGCTCCATACCCAGGGTGGAGCCTAATATGGGGCCTGAACTCACAACCCTGAGATCAAGACCTGAGCTGACATTGAGTCATATGCTTACTGACTGAGCCACCCAGGATCCACGGACCTGGCAGTGATTTCCTGACTACGATACCAAAGCACCAGCAAACAAGTAAACATAGACAAATGGGGTCTATAAAACTTCAAATGCACCAAAGGATACAATCTAGAGAGTGAAGAGACAACGAATAGAATGGGAAAAATATGTGCAAACCATGTATTTGACAATAAGTTAATATACAAAAAACTCCTACGAACTTCGTCACAAGGCAACAAGTAGCCCAATGGAAGAAAGGACGAAGAGCCTGTACAGACATTCCTTGAAAGAAGATGTATAAATGGCCAATGAACCTATGAAATGATGCTCCACATCACTAACCATCAAAAAAGGCAAATCACAACCACGATGAGGGTCACCTCACACCCATTAGGATGACCACTGTTAAAAAATAAAATGTTGGCAAGGATATGGAGAAATCAGGACACTTGTGCATTGCTGATAGGAATGTAGCATGGTGCAAGCACTATGTAAACAGTATGAGAGTTCCTCAAAAAAATTAAAACTACAACTACCATATAATCCAGCAATCCTATTTCTGGGGTACGTGTAGTCAAAAGAATTGAAAGCAGGGTCGCCAAGAGACCTCCATCCTCATAGAAGCATTCTTTATCATAGCCAAGGGCTGGGAGCAACTCAGATGTCCATCAAAGGTAAATGGATAAAGAAAATGTGGTGTATACTGATTTTTATTTATTTATGAGAGACACACGGGGAGAGAGGCAGAGACACATGCAGGGAGCCTGAGGGGGGACTCAATCTCGGGTCCCCAGGATCAGGTGGGGGTCAGGGAGGGGGTCCCAGGAAGTGAGGTCACTCCCGTGACACAGAGCCCAACAGAACTTGGAACCCCCGTGACCAGGCAACCGCATCTAGTGCAGCCCCACCTCAGGCTCACTTGGCTGGAGACATCCGCTCCTGGAAGATGTTCTCCTGCTGCCGGCCCACCTCTGGGGGCTCTGGCTCCCAGGAACCCCAGGGGTGCCGCTTGTTCCAATGCTGTAGGCTTTGGCTCCAGCATAAAAACCAACGCCTCAGGGCGTTTATCAGGAGGCGCCGTCAGGTAACCCAGAGCAGGCCAGGCCAGGCCCCCTGTGCCAGCCATCCTGGGTGGCCCCATCCCCTCCTCTTCAGCTTCCGGGAAACAGGGATGTGTGGGCAGGTGCATCCAGGCTGGGGGACATTGCAGGGCGGCAGGTTCCCCGGTGATCCCTTCAGGGTCACCCTGAGGTCAAGGTGGGCAGGGTGCAAACAGGGCTCCTGAGGTCCTCTTACCCGCCGAGTAAGAGTCCCCCCGAGGCCCTGCAGCCGATCCCTTTGCTCTCCTTGGGGGAGGGGGGTGCCGCCTGCGCTGTGGTGTGTCTGGATGGGGGCCGCTGGGGGTGCGGCCCAGCCGAGGCGGCCGGACCGGGCGCTGAGGCCTCCTGCCTGGCTGCCGGGCACTGTCTCCACAGAGCTCCACCCGGGACAGGGGGCGCGAGCGGGAGGAAGGGGTGCTCTGCCCCACCGCCTCGAGGAACTGGGAAGTGCCCTGCGCAGCTAACAGAGGCCAGCGCGGGCTCAAATGAGTGCAGGGGCCGGGGCACCCCCGACACCCGGGTCCCCGATGCGGCACGAAGGGCCCCGGGTCCCAGAAGCCAGCCTGCTACTCCCCTGGGCTCCCCCCTACACTCCTGCTCCCACATGAGTCTGCATTCCCCTGCTCCCCACACTTGCCCCAGGGCCCTGCCCCTGCCTGGGCCAGATGCAGAGTCCCTGTGCACAGAGGTGTAGGAATATCAGAGCAGAGCCTTCAGGGGCGGCCTGGTCGCCCAGGGGTTTAGCGCCTGCCTTCCGCCCAGGCCCTGACCCCGCAGGCCCGGGATCGAGTCCCGCCTCGGGCTCTCTGCACCAGGGCTGCTTCTCCCTCTGTCTGTGTGTCTGTCTCTCTCGGTCTCTGTCTCTCTGTGTCTCTTGAGGTCCTTGTACTGATCCAAACTTTTTTGAACATTTATCCTCTAAGATTGTTTCTTTATCGGATAGTTTGTCTTGTTTGTGTAAGAGACAGGCAGAGAGCAGGGAGGGGAGAGGGAGACCCAGGCTCCTGAAGCAGACTGGGCCCCAAGCGCAGGGCCTGCCAGGGCGGGATCCCAGGGTGCTGAGGCCACGACCCGAGCCACAGCCCAGAGTCAGAGGCTAAGTGACTGAGCCACAGGCATCAAGGCCCGGGTTCCTGCCGTGGGCACTCCTGCCCCCCACGGCCCCCGAGAGCTCGGGCTGCGGGCTGCGCTCCCACCCCAGGCCTCCCGGCGGCTCCATGCACGTCCCCTCTGTCCCAACTCAGGGTGCAAGGGCCTCGGCCGGGAAGGCGCCTCCCATCTGCCCGACGAAGCCCAGCCGGACGGAGCTGCTGGAGCAGGAATTCCAACAACTGCTGCCCGCCTTGCTGCGCAGGGATGTCATCTCCGTTTTCATATTTTTAGACAACTGTCATGGATTTGCCACCACCGACGAGGTGCTGGATCTGCTGTTTACGAAGTGAGCACCTGCGCCTCCGCAGCCCAGGGGTGGGCCACCTGCTGGTGGGGAGGCTGGGAATGGTTCTGAGCTGCCCGGCCTCGGGCCGCTCCCCCGCCTGGAGCAGAGTCACCCAGGGCACAGTGGGGTCCCGGAGGGCAGCCCCGGGGCCTGGCCTGTGGCGGGTCGGCCAGAGGGGCTGTGCCTGTGCTCCGCAGCCGTCCTCCTCCCCCGGGACGGGGCCTGTGCCTCCTCCCCACCGTCACCGGGGTCCTGAGCTGGCCTCTTTTCCCATTGAAAGGGAGGTTGGAGAGTCCATCGGGGGGCTGTGTCCTGGGGCAACCACACAGGGGGACCCCGGGGTCCCCGGGCGCCCAGGCCCACTCAGATATCGGCCGTGGGCCTGGCCGGAGCCTTTCATGCTCAAGCATTCAGGAGGCCCGGGCAGGTGCGGGCGCTTCTCCGGGGGCTGCCCGTGGCCCCCCGCACAGAGCTGACGGCCCCCGGGGCTCCGGCCTAGTCGGGGGTCAGAGGTGACAGCCCCCACGGTGAGAGGTCGCGGCCACAGGATGATTCGTGGGATGCCCCCGCCCTCCCCTAGATATGGGTGCATCGCAGCTGCGTGTGGTGGCGACGACGCGGTCCTGCAGCGCTGGAAACTGTGAGTGACTCCGGCCCCTGCCCGAGGGCCTTCCCTCTCCAGGAGGGCAGCGAGGGGGCTGTGGGCCGGGGGTGCTGGACCCTCACCCCACACATCTGCAATTCCCGTGACGGGGTAAAGGTCTAAGGGCCCTTCAGGAAAGGAGGAAAGGAGAGCCGTGAATAGGGTGTGGGCTTGGTGGGAGAGCACTGGGACCCCTAAGGGAGACTTTCTCCATGCCCGCCCCTCCCAGCCCTCTGTCTGCCCCACACCTGGGACCCAGAGCAGAGGGGGTGGGGAGCATCGCACTCCCCAATCTGGTGGCACCTGGACCCAGTGCACAGCAGGTTGCCACGAGGGCCATTGAGGGCTCACAGACCCGGTGGCCCTGGCCCCGTGGGAGACGGCAGATTAGAGTCAGTGGAAGGACACCCCCCGGGGCCCCTCATGAGGGAGGCAGCGCAGAGCCACAGGGAGGGAAAGTGGAGGTCCCGGGTGGCTCCTGGCAAGGCCTGGCAGGACACAGAGCCCGAGCCCTCCTGGCTTGGACCTTCCCAGAGCGACAGTGTGTGCAGTGAGGGCAATGACAGGCCAGACGCCCCCCGTCCCCGGACGCCTGCCGGTGGATTCAAGGGGCAAGTGGGCAGGGAGCCAGGCTGAGGAGGGAGCCCCGCTTCCCAGCAAAGACCGTGATGGTCACACCGCTGGGCGTGGGCTCCCCCGCACAGAGGCTTCGTGCCAGCCCCTCCTCGGGGAGCAGGCCTGTGGCAGGCAGGACCGCCAGGTGGCAGGTGGACGAGGAGCAGGACTGGCCTCTGACAGCCCCGCACGGGAGGCCGAGGCCCCGGGTCCTGCAGGGCTTCCCCGGGACACCTCGGTGTGAGGGAGCCCTGTCTTCTGACCCCTGTGCCCACCTGTCCCTCCCCAGGGCCATCTGCTGCATCCTGGAGATATGGATGGACTATTATCAGGAGGACTTTTGTCGGCTCCCCCAATCTGCCTCCCTGAAGAAGATTCTGGAATTCATAAGGCAGCGCATGCCAGGCACAGACGTGGAGCTCCGTGCCCGGCGTTACCTGCAACAACTCAGACGCCTCCATGCAGCGGAGCCAGAGGCTGGGGGTGAGGAGGCCTGGGGGTGGCCGAGCTGGGGACAGGGTGGGCCCCACGGATCCAGCGTCCGTGCAGCTGGGCCGGGAGCAGGGGTTCGGCTCACACCCCATCCCCACGAGCTGCAGGCTGGGGACACCTCCCAGGGCTCTTTGAGCGGTTGGAAGAGTGTCCTTGATTTGGGAGGGACGTGGAAAGTCCGTCCTGGTGGTGATACTTTGTCTTCTTGGAGCTACAGCTTCGGCCCGAGCAAAAGACCCTGAAGCACTTCCGGAGCCCGCCCCAGCCCCAACTGTGGGGCCTGCTGCCTCGGATGGGCCTGAAGTGCTCGAGGCCGCCCTGGCTGCTGGGGCTGAGGGCTTGGCCCCAGCTGAGGTGCCAGCTGGGGAGGCGAAGCCCCTGCAGATAGTGGTCACTGCTCTAGATCACGGCTGCGCCCTGGACGAGCCACGTGCACCTGCGGCCACCCCGGAGGAGGAGCAGGCCCTGGCACCTGCAATCGGGGTCCCCAGAGTGCCAGAGCCGCCAATGGCCTCCGGGACAACTGGCTTCAACCTCTGCGCAGCCCCCTGACCACCTCGGGAGCCCGCCCCAGCTCCCACCGCGGGGCTCGTCATGCCTGCAGCCCAACGGAGGCTTGCCCTTCCCGTGTCATTTCACTGTTTCTATATTTTGAGTTTTTCTTTAACCTGTAAAATGCCTTATGAGTTTTATTGTAATAAAGTATAAGTTAACTTCAAACAAAATTCACCCTGATGCTTTTAAATTATACATCGTGGACCTACACTTTAGGTCCATTCACAGTGTCACAGGTCCCAGAGCCCAGGGCGCCGGGGGACACAGCCCAGGATCGGGTGCTCCCCCAGGTCAGGCAGAGGCCGGGAGGACACAGGACAGCCAGGTGGCTCCTGCCCCCGGGCGGCCCGAGCTGTACAGATCGGCGGGCCCGCCCCTGGAGCATCCAGGCCCCTGCACACTGGGAGCTGCAGTAGTCACTGCGGGAGCTGACTCCAGAGCTGCACAGCTGGCCGCCCCCACTGTTGTTGTCCCTCCTGGTGTCACCCTGTACCTGGGACTGAGCAGGGGCCTCACAGATAAACAACTCCCACTGAGCCATACACCTGGCAGGGGCCTGGGCAGCTCCCCAGGTGCACACACCTGACAATCAGCACAGCAGGCCCCGCCCCCAGAAGACCAGCTAGAAGGTCAGGGGAAAAGCAAGGTATTGACCAAGCAGCACTGGAAAGTTCCAGGGGAAGCCGAGGGATTTACACTATATAGAATCAGAGGATACTCCCCCTTGTTTTTTTCTTCTTTTCTGTTTGTTTCTGTTGTTTCCCCACCCCCCCCCTTTTTAATTCTTCTTTATTTCTTCTTTTCTTTTTTTCTCTCTCTCTCTCTTTCTCGTTATTCCAGTACAACTTGTTTTTGGCCACTCCGCACTGAGTAAAATGGCTAGAAGGAAAAACTCACCTCCAAAGAAAGAAATCAGAAACAGTCCTCTCTCCCACAGAGTTACAACATTTGGATTACAATTCAATGTCAGAAAGCCAATTCAGAAGCAGTTATAAAGCTACTGGTGGCTCTAGAAAAAAGCATAAAGGACTCAAGAGACTTCATGACTGTAGGATTTAGATCTAATCAGGCCGAAATTAAAAATCAGTTAAATGAGATGCAATCCAAACTGGAGGTCCTAACGACCAGGGTTAACGAGGGAGAAGAACGAGTGAGTGACACAGAAGACAAGTTGATGGCAAGGGCGGAAACTGAGGGAAGAAAAGAAAGACAATTAAGAGACCATGAGGATAGGTTAAGGGAAATAAATGACAGCCTCAGAAGGAAAAATCTACATTTAATTGGGGTTCCCGAGGGCGCCAAAAGGGACAGAGGTCCAGATTATGTATTTGAACAAATCATAGCTGAAAACTTTCCTAACTTGGGAAGGGAAACAGGCATTTAGATCCAGGAGCTGGAGAGATCACCCCCACCCCCCTTAAATCCATAAAAACCGCTCAACATTTAACATTTAATACTGGAACTTGCAAATTCCAAAGATAAAGAGAAGATCCTTAATGCAGCAAGAGACAAGAAATCACTAACTTTTATGGGGAGAAGCTTTAGGACAACAGCAGACCTCTCCACAGAGACCTGGGAGGTGAGAAAGGGCCGGCAGGATACAGTCAGGGTCCTAAATGAGAGGAACCTGCAGCCAAGAATACTTTATCCAGCAAGGCTCTCATTCAGAATAGAAGGAGAGATAAAGAGCTTCCAAGAGAGGCAGAAACTGACAGGATATGTGACCACCAAGCCGGCTCTGCCAGAAATATTAAGGGGGGACCCTGTAAAAGAAAGGGGAAGTCCAAGGAAACAATCCACAAAAACAGGGACTGAATAGGTATCATGATGACACTAAATCCATATCTGTCAATAGTAACTCTGAACGTGAATGGGCTTAATGACCCCATCAAAAGGACGCAGGGTTTCAGACTGGATAAAAAAAGGCAAGACCCATCCATTTGCTGTCTCCAAGAGACTCATTTTAGACATCAGGACACCTACAGCCTGAAAATAAAAGGTTGGAGAACTGTGTACCATTCAAATAGTCCTCAATAAATGCAGGGGTAGCCATCCTTATATCAGATAAATTAAAGTTTGTCCCAAAGACTGTAGTGAGAGGTGAAGAGGGACACTATATCATACTTAAAGGATCTATCCAACAAGAGGACCTAACAATCACGAATATTTATGGCCCGGATGCGTGAGCCGCCAAGTATATCAATCGATTAATAACCAAAGTTAAGACATACTTAGATAATAATACACTTATACTTGGTGACTTCAATGGAGCGCTTTCTGCAATCCACAGGTCTTTTAAGCACAACATCTCCAAAGAAACAGGAGCTTTAAATGATACACTGGACCAGATGGATTTCACAGATATTTATAGAACTTTACATGCAAACGCAACTGAATACACATTCTTCTCAAGTGCACGTGGGGCTTTCTCCAGAAGAGACCACAAACTGGGTCACACATCAGGTCTTAATTGATACCAAAAGATTGGGATCGACCCTGTGTATTTTCAGACCATAATGCTTTGAAACTAGAACTAAATCACAAGAAGAAGTTTGGAAGGATTTCAAATACGTGGAGGTTAAGGACCATCCTGCTACAAGGTGAAAGGGTCAACCACGAAATTAGAGAAGAATTAAAAAGATTCATGGAAACTAATGAGAATGAAGACACCACCATTCAAAATCTTTGGGATACAGCAAAAGCAGTCCTGAGGGGGAAATACATCGCAATACAAGCATCCATCCAAAAACTGGAAAAAACTCAAATAGAAAAGCTAACCTTCCACCTAAGGGAGCTGGTGAAAGACAGCAAATAGATCCAACACCCAGCAGAAGAAGAGGGTTAAAAAAGACTCGAGCAGAACTCAATGAAATAGAGACCAGAAGAACTGTGGAAAAGATCAACAAAACCAGGAGTTGGTTCTTTGAAACAATTAAGAAGGTAGATAAACCATTAGCCAGCCTTATTTAAAAGAAGACAGAAAACACTCAAACTAATAAAATCATGATGAGAAAGGAGAGATCACTACTAACACCAAAGAAAGGACCTAGAGTGTATTCTATATGTTAAGCAAAGTCAGTCATTCAGAGAAAATACCAGATGATTTCACTCATATGTGGAATTAAAACAAAAACAACAATAAAACAACAACAACAACAACAACAACAACAACAAACGAATATGGGGAAGGAAGGAAAAGAGTGGGAGGTATACTATAAGAGATTCTTTAGTACAGAGAACAACAGGCTTGCTGGAGGGAAGGAGGGCATGGGATTGGCGTGGTGATTGGCAGTGAGGAGGGCACTTGTTGTGATGAGCACTGGGTGTTATAGGTAAGTGATGAATCACTAAACACTAGTCTTGAACCAATATTACAGTATATGTTAACTAACTAGAATTTAAGTAAAAACTTGAAAAAAATAAGGAAAGAAGACTCATGGAATGGTAAAGCTTGCAGGGAGCATGGTAGTCCAGTAGCAAGCACCTTGTGCATTAAAAGATGAGGAGGGGGCGCCTGGATGGCACAGTCAGTTATGTGACCAACTGTTGGTTTCAGCTTGGATCCTGATCTCGGGGTCATGAGGTCGAGTCCCACATTGGGCTCCGTGCTCAATCTGGAGCGTGTTCTCCCTCTCTCTCTAACTCCCACTTGTGCTCTCTCTCCCTTTCTCTGATTTATATATAATACAAATCTTAAAAAAAAAAAAAAAGATGAGAGAAATAAATCACATTTTCAGACACAGTGCAGACCCTGGAGCTACAAAGCCTCACCTATACCACATGCACTACCCTGCTTGCCTCATCTTTCCTCAGTCTCCCTTTTGTGCTCTCTCTTCCTCCTTTTTCTTTCCTAGACACCATATGCTTAGTGAGGCCAGCAGGACCAAGAGCTAAAAATGTCCTGGGTGTGGCCCTTCATAAAGGCTTTCATCAAAGGCACTTACCTTGAAGTGGAAGCCATGATGAGCCAGAAACAGAGATTTGTCTATATGTGCAGAGTCAAAGAACCTGTAAGACAGCAAAAGTCGATTTTTTAAAATTGTATGCTGGGCCGCCCGGGTGGCTCAGTGGTTTGGTGACTGCCTTCGGCCCAGGGTGTGATCCTGGAGACCCAGGATCGAGTCCCACGTCAGGCTTCTGCGTGGAGCCTGCTTCTCCCTCTGCCTGTGTCTGTGCCTCTCTCTCCCTCTGTGTCCTTCTCATGAATAAATAAAGAAAATCTTTAAAAAATAAAAAAATAAAATTAAATATGTATTCTTTCATTGTAAAGGACCTTAACTATCAATTTCACTTTAAAAAAAATTGCATGCTAATTAGCAAGGAATAGGACCTTCTCCACCATTTAAGTGAAAAAAAAAAAAAAAAAAAACCAAGAATACCAAAACACATTTTTAGCCTAAAGTTCACTAGCAGTAAGCAGAGGATGGATTGAATACACACAGCAGAGGGGGTCTAGTCAACTGGCCAATCAGAGGGAAAAAACAACGAGCCCTCCACGTCCTGCTGAAACATATTATAGGTCAAAGGTTTTCACCGTCAAAACTACTGGCATGTGGGCCGGATGAGCCTTTGTTGGGGGGCTGTCCTGTGAATTACGGGATTTTAACAGCTTTCCGGAACTCCACCCACTAGGTGCCAGTAAAACACGGATCCCCTACCTGTGAAATCAAACATGTTTCCAGATATTGCCATACGTCCCATGGGGGACAAAATTGCACCTGGTTGACAACTATTATTCTATCTATATCAAGACTCCAATAGATCGTACCGTAAAAAGGAAATACTGTCTACTAGTGCTGCCCAATATGGTATGTGGTTATTACATATCTGATATATATGGCGAGTGTGATTGAGAAAGTGAATTTTCTCAATTATATAAAATTTTATATAATTTTAATTAATTTTAATGTAAATTGTCACATGTGCCTGGCCAGTGACCACCACATTAGTGAAGTCTCAGATGTATAAAGAGCCAATTATGAAACAACGTTCTCTTAACAACCAACAGGTCAAAGAAGAAAAACTTTTTCCTAGGTTAACTTAAGGGGGAAATTAAAAAGCATCTTGAGGCCATCTGGGTGGCTCAGTTGGTTAAGCCTTCGACTCCTGATTTGGCTCAGATCATGATCTCAGTATCTTGAGATCGAGCCCTGTGCTGGGTTCTGCAGTGAGTGTGGAGCCTGCTTAAGATTCTCCCTCTCCTTTCCCCCTGCCCCCACCCACTCCTGGGTTCTCTTTCTTACATAAATACATAGTATCTTGAAACAAATGAAACAAGGAAACCCAATATACCAAAACATTTAGGCTGCAGCAAAAGATTTCTAGGAGAGCTTAATGCTATAAACACATACAGAAAAAAAAAGAAAAAAAAAATATATATATAAATCTCTCAAGGAACTCTAGAAAGAATAGATGAATGGATAAAGAAGACGTGGTACATATGCGATGGAGTATTATTCAGTTATACAAAAGAATGAAATCTCGTCATTTGGAATGACGTACATGGAGCTAAAGAGTAATGCTAAGTGAAATAAGTGAGTCAGAGAAACACAAATACCATATGATTTCATTCCTAAGTGTAATTTAAGAAACAAAAAAAGAATGTGCAAAGGGGGGCACCTAGGTGGTTCAGATGGTAAAAGCATCTGACTTTGTATGCTGTTTATTTTTTTCACTTCACGAGACTTAATACTCTTTCATGAAAAGAACTCTTACTAAACTAGGAGTAAAAGTAAACCAACTAAACATCATAAAGACCAAATATGAAAAAAAAAAATCCCAACTAATGTACAAAATAGCAAAAGACTCAAACTTTTCCTCTAAAAATAGGATCAAAATAAAGTTCTTTACTCTGGCCTTTCCATCAAATATAGTACTAGAAAACTTAGCCAGAGCAATTAGGCAAGTAAAAGAAACAAAACGCATCCAAACTTGAAAGGAAGAAGAAGAATCATATTTGCATATACCATAATCTCATACGTAGAAATCGTAAGGATTAAAAAAAATTAGAAGCAGTAAACAAATTCAACAAGGTTGCAGAAATGAAAACCAACACACCAAGAAGCAGTTGCATCTCTAGATGTTAACAATGAACAATTTGAAGTGGAACTCAAGAACACAACTCCATTTACCACAACACTGAAAAAGGTAAGATATTCAGGAACAAGACTAATGAAAGAAGTGAAAGAATCATACACTGAAAATGAGAAAACATATGTAAGAGTAATGTTTAAAAAAAAACCCCAAAATAGATATCTATTTTATAGATAAAATGCTTGAAAGGAAACATAAGGAAAAGATTCACAATATTAGATCTGCCAATGATTTCTTTCTTTTTGTAAACAGGCTCCATACCCAGGGTGGAGCCTAATATGGGGCCTGAACTCACAACCCTGAGATCAAGACCTGAGCTGACATTGAGTCATATGCTTACTGACTGAGCCACCCAGGATCCACGGACCTGGCAGTGATTTCCTGACTACGATACCAAAGCACCAGCAAACAAGTAAACATAGACAAATGGGGTCTATAAAACTTCAAATGCACCAAAGGATACAATCTAGAGAGTGAAGAGACAACGAATAGAATGGGAAAAATATGTGCAAACCATGTATTTGACAATAAGTTAATATACAAAAAACTCCTACGAACTTCGTCACAAGGCAACAAGTAGCCCAATGGAAGAAAGGACGAAGAGCCTGTACAGACATTCCTTGAAAGAAGATGTATAAATGGCCAATGAACCTATGAAATGATGCTCCACATCACTAACCATCAAAAAAGGCAAATCACAACCACGATGAGGGTCACCTCACACCCATTAGGATGACCACTGTTAAAAAATAAAATGTTGGCAAGGATATGGAGAAATCAGGACACTTGTGCATTGCTGATAGGAATGTAGCATGGTGCAAGCACTATGTAAACAGTATGAGAGTTCCTCAAAAAAATTAAAACTACAACTACCATATAATCCAGCAATCCTATTTCTGGGGTACGTGTAGTCAAAAGAATTGAAAGCAGGGTCGCCAAGAGACCTCCATCCTCATAGAAGCATTCTTTATCATAGCCAAGGGCTGGGAGCAACTCAGATGTCCATCAAAGGTAAATGGATAAAGAAAATGTGGTGTATACTGATTTTTATTTATTTATGAGAGACACACGGGGAGAGAGGCAGAGACACATGCAGGGAGCCTGAGGGGGGACTCAATCTCGGGTCCCCAGGATCAGGTGGGGGTCAGGGAGGGGGTCCCAGGAAGTGAGGTCACTCCCGTGACACAGAGCCCAACAGAACTTGGAACCCCCGTGACCAGGCAACCGCATCTAGTGCAGCCCCACCTCAGGCTCACTTGGCTGGAGACATCCGCTCCTGGAAGATGTTCTCCTGCTGCCGGCCCACCTCTGGGGGCTCTGGCTCCCAGGAACCCCAGGGGTGCCGCTTGTTCCAATGCTGTAGGCTTTGGCTCCAGCATAAAAACCAACGCCTCAGGGCGTTTATCAGGAGGCGCCGTCAGGTAACCCAGAGCAGGCCAGGCCAGGCCCCCTGTGCCAGCCATCCTGGGTGGCCCCATCCCCTCCTCTTCAGCTTCCGGGAAACAGGGATGTGTGGGCAGGTGCATCCAGGCTGGGGGACATTGCAGGGCGGCAGGTTCCCCGGTGATCCCTTCAGGGTCACCCTGAGGTCAAGGTGGGCAGGGTGCAAACAGGGCTCCTGAGGTCCTCTTACCCGCCGAGTAAGAGTCCCCCCGAGGCCCTGCAGCCGATCCCTTTGCTCTCCTTGGGGGAGGGGGGTGCCGCCTGCGCTGTGGTGTGTCTGGATGGGGGCCGCTGGGGGTGCGGCCCAGCCGAGGCGGCCGGACCGGGCGCTGAGGCCTCCTGCCTGGCTGCCGGGCACTGTCTCCACAGAGCTCCACCCGGGACAGGGGGCGCGAGCGGGAGGAAGGGGTGCTCTGCCCCACCGCCTCGAGGAACTGGGAAGTGCCCTGCGCAGCTAACAGAGGCCAGCGCGGGCTCAAATGAGTGCAGGGGCCGGGGCACCCCCGACACCCGGGTCCCCGATGCGGCACGAAGGGCCCCGGGTCCCAGAAGCCAGCCTGCTACTCCCCTGGGCTCCCCCCTACACTCCTGCTCCCACATGAGTCTGCATTCCCCTGCTCCCCACACTTGCCCCAGGGCCCTGCCCCTGCCTGGGCCAGATGCAGAGTCCCTGTGCACAGAGGTGTAGGAATATCAGAGCAGAGCCTTCAGGGGCGGCCTGGTCGCCCAGGGGTTTAGCGCCTGCCTTCCGCCCAGGCCCTGACCCCGCAGGCCCGGGATCGAGTCCCGCCTCGGGCTCTCTGCACCAGGGCTGCTTCTCCCTCTGTCTGTGTGTCTGTCTCTCTCGGTCTCTGTCTCTCTGTGTCTCTTGAGGTCCTTGTACTGATCCAAACTTTTTTGAACATTTATCCTCTAAGATTGTTTCTTTATCGGATAGTTTGTCTTGTTTGTGTAAGAGACAGGCAGAGAGCAGGGAGGGGAGAGGGAGACCCAGGCTCCTGAAGCAGACTGGGCCCCAAGCGCAGGGCCTGCCAGGGCGGGATCCCAGGGTGCTGAGGCCACGACCCGAGCCACAGCCCAGAGTCAGAGGCTAAGTGACTGAGCCACAGGCATCAAGGCCCGGGTTCCTGCCGTGGGCACTCCTGCCCCCCACGGCCCCCGAGAGCTCGGGCTGCGGGCTGCGCTCCCACCCCAGGCCTCCCGGCGGCTCCATGCACGTCCCCTCTGTCCCAACTCAGGGTGCAAGGGCCTCGGCCGGGAAGGCGCCTCCCATCTGCCCGACGAAGCCCAGCCGGACGGAGCTGCTGGAGCAGGAATTCCAACAACTGCTGCCCGCCTTGCTGCGCAGGGATGTCATCTCCGTTTTCATCTTTTTAGACAACTGTCATGGATTTGCCACCACCGACGAGGTGCTGGATCTGCTGTTTACGAAGTGAGCACCTGCGCCTCCGCAGCCCAGGGGTGGGCCACCTGCTGGTGGGGAGGCTGGGAATGGTTCTGAGCTGCCCGGCCTCGGGCCGCTCCCCCGCCTGGAGCAGAGTCACCCAGGGCACAGTGGGGTCCCGGAGGGCAGCCCCGGGGCCTGGCCTGTGGCGGGTCGGCCAGAGGGGCTGTGCCTGTGCTCCGCAGCCGTCCTCCTCCCCCGGGACGGGGCCTGTGCCTCCTCCCCACCGTCACCGGGGTCCTGAGCTGGCCTCTTTTCCCATTGAAAGGGAGGTTGGAGAGTCCATCGGGGGGGCTGTGTCCTGGGGCAACCACACAGGGGGACCCCGGGGTCCCCGGGCGCCCAGGCCCACTCAGATATCGGCCGTGGGCCTGGCCGGAGCCTTTCATGCTCAAGCATTCAGGAGGCCCGGGCAGGTGCGGGCGCTTCTCCGGGGGCTGCCCGTGGCCCCCCGCACAGAGCTGACGGCCCCCGGGGCTCCGGCCTAGTCGGGGGTCAGAGGTGACAGCCCCCACGGTGAGAGGTCGCGGCCACAGGATGATTCGTGGGATGCCCCCGCCCTCCCCTAGATATGGGTGCATCGCAGCTGCGTGTGGTGGCGACGACGCGGTCCTGCAGCGCTGGAAACTGTGAGTGACTCCGGCCCCTGCCCGAGGGCCTTCCCTCTCCAGGAGGGCAGCGAGGGGGCTGTGGGCCGGGGGTGCTGGACCCTCACCCCACACATCTGCAATTCCCGTGACGGGGTAAAGGTCTAAGGGCCCTTCAGGAAAGGAGGAAAGGAGAGCCGTGAATAGGGTGTGGGCTTGGTGGGAGAGCACTGGGACCCCTAAGGGAGACTTTCTCCATGCCCGCCCCTCCCAGCCCTCTGTCTGCCCCACACCTGGGACCCAGAGCAGAGGGGGTGGGGAGCATCGCACTCCCCAATCTGGTGGCACCTGGACCCAGTGCACAGCAGGTTGCCACGAGGGCCATTGAGGGCTCACAGACCCGGTGGCCCTGGCCCCGTGGGAGACGGCAGATTAGAGTCAGTGGAAGGACACCCCCCGGGGCCCCTCATGAGGGAGGCAGCGCAGAGCCACAGGGAGGGAAAGTGGAGGTCCCGGGTGGCTCCTGGCAAGGCCTGGCAGGACACAGAGCCCGAGCCCTCCTGGCTTGGACCTTCCCAGAGCGACAGTGTGTGCAGTGAGGGCAATGACAGGCCAGACGCCCCCCGTCCCCGGACGCCTGCCGGTGGATTCAAGGGGCAAGTGGGCAGGGAGCCAGGCTGAGGAGGGAGCCCCGCTTCCCAGCAAAGACCGTGATGGTCACACCGCTGGGCGTGGGCTCCCCCGCACAGAGGCTTCGTGCCAGCCCCTCCTCGGGGAGCAGGCCTGTGGCAGGCAGGACCGCCAGGTGGCAGGTGGACGAGGAGCAGGACTGGCCTCTGACAGCCCCGCACGGGAGGCCGAGGCCCCGGGTCCTGCAGGGCTTCCCCGGGACACCTCGGTGTGAGGGAGCCCTGTCTTCTGACCCCTGTGCCCACCTGTCCCTCCCCAGGGCCATCTGCTGCATCCTGGAGATATGGATGGACTATTATCAGGAGGACTTTTGTCGGCTCCCCCAATCTGCCTCCCTGAAGAAGATTCTGGAATTCATAAGGCAGCGCATGCCAGGCACAGACGTGGAGCTCCGTGCCCGGCGTTACCTGCAACAACTCAGACGCCTCCATGCAGCGGAGCCAGAGGCTGGGGGTGAGGAGGCCTGGGGGTGGCCGAGCTGGGGACAGGGTGGGCCCCACGGATCCAGCGTCCGTGCAGCTGGGCCGGGAGCAGGGGTTCGGCTCACACCCCATCCCCACGAGCTGCAGGCTGGGGACACCTCCCAGGGCTCTTTGAGCGGTTGGAAGAGTGTCCTTGATTTGGGAGGGACGTGGAAAGTCCGTCCTGGTGGTGATACTTTGTCTTCTTGGAGCTACAGCTTCGGCCCGAGCAAAAGACCCTGAAGCACTTCCGGAGCCCGCCCCAGCCCCAACTGTGGGGCCTGCTGCCTCGGATGGGCCTGAAGTGCTCGAGGCCGCCCTGGCTGCTGGGGCTGAGGGCTTGGCCCCAGCTGAGGTGCCAGCTGGGGAGGCGAAGCCCCTGCAGATAGTGGTCACTGCTCTAGATCACGGCTGCGCCCTGGACGAGCCACGTGCACCTGCGGCCACCCCGGAGGAGGAGCAGGCCCTGGCACCTGCAATCGGGGTCCCCAGAGTGCCAGAGCCGCCAATGGCCTCCGGGACAACTGGCTTCAACCTCTGCGCAGCCCCCTGACCACCTCGGGAGCCCGCCCCAGCTCCCACCGCGGGGCTCGTCATGCCTGCAGCCCAACGGAGGCTTGCCCTTCCCGTGTCATTTCACTGTTTCTATATTTTGAGTTTTTCTTTAACCTGTAAAATGCCTTATGAGTTTTATTGTAATAAAGTATAAGTTAACTTCAAACAAAATTCACCCTGATGCTTTTAAATTATACATCGTGGACCTACACTTTAGGTCCATTCACAGTGTCACAGGTCCCAGAGCCCAGGGCGCCGGGGGACACAGCCCAGGATCGGGTGCTCCCCCAGGTCAGGCAGAGGCCGGGAGGACACAGGACAGCCAGGTGGCTCCTGCCCCCGGGCGGCCCGAGCTGTACAGATCGGCGGGCCCGCCCCTGGAGCATCCAGGCCCCTGCACACTGGGAGCTGCAGTAGTCACTGCGGGAGCTGACTCCAGAGCTGCACAGCTGGCCGCCCCCACTGTTGTTGTCCCTCCTGGTGTCACCCTGTACCTGGGACTGAGCAGGGGCCTCACAGATAAACAACTCCCACTGAGCCATACACCTGGCAGGGGCCTGGGCAGCTCCCCAGGTGCACACACCTGAGAATCAGCACAGCAGGCCCCGCCCCCAGAAGACCAGCTAGAAGGTCAGGGGAAAAGCAAGGTATTGACCAAGCAGCACTGGAAAGTTCCAGGGGAAGCCGAGGGATTTACACTATATAGAATCAGAGGATACTCCCCCTTGTTTTTTTCTTCTTTTCTGTTTGTTTCTGTTGTTTCCCCACCCCCCCCCTTTTTAATTCTTCTTTATTTCTTCTTTTCTTTTTTTCTCTCTCTCTCTCTTTCTCGTTATTCCAGTACAACTTGTTTTTGGCCACTCCGCACTGAGTAAAATGGCTAGAAGGAAAAACTCACCTCCAAAGAAAGAAATCAGAAACAGTCCTCTCTCCCACAGAGTTACAACATTTGGATTACAATTCAATGTCAGAAAGCCAATTCAGAAGCAGTTATAAAGCTACTGGTGGCTCTAGAAAAAAGCATAAAGGACTCAAGAGACTTCATGACTGTAGGATTTAGATCTAATCAGGCCGAAATTAAAAATCAGTTAAATGAGATGCAATCCAAACTGGAGGTCCTAACGACCAGGGTTAACGAGGGAGAAGAACGAGTGAGTGACACAGAAGACAAGTTGATGGCAAGGGCGGAAACTGAGGGAAGAAAAGAAAGACAATTAAGAGACCATGAGGATAGGTTAAGGGAAATAAATGACAGCCTCAGAAGGAAAAATCTACATTTAATTGGGGTTCCCGAGGGCGCCAAAAGGGACAGAGGTCCAGATTATGTATTTGAACAAATCATAGCTGAAAACTTTCCTAACTTGGGAAGGGAAACAGGCATTTAGATCCAGGAGCTGGAGAGATCACCCCCACCCCCCTTAAATCCATAAAAACCGCTCAACATTTAACATTTAATACTGGAACTTGCAAATTCCAAAGATAAAGAGAAGATCCTTAATGCAGCAAGAGACAAGAAATCACTAACTTTTATGGGGAGAAGCTTTAGGACAACAGCAGACCTCTCCACAGAGACCTGGGAGGTGAGAAAGGGCCGGCAGGATACAGTCAGGGTCCTAAATGAGAGGAACCTGCAGCCAAGAATACTTTATCCAGCAAGGCTCTCATTCAGAATAGAAGGAGAGATAAAGAGCTTCCAAGAGAGGCAGAAACTGACAGGATATGTGACCACCAAGCCGGCTCTGCCAGAAATATTAAGGGGGGACCCTGTAAAAGAAAGGGGAAGTCCAAGGAAACAATCCACAAAAACAGGGACTGAATAGGTATCATGATGACACTAAAT